>NC_135188.1:33628242-33975742 GCF_041146795.1 Maylandia zebra | reverse complement strand
GGCAACTTGGATGGTTGCCTTCAGAGAGGGAAACATGTCTGAATCAAGGAGGTTGTACACAGACAACATATTTTTGGGTGGACATCCAGCCTGTATTTTCCGGGTCAGAAAGTTTCTAGCCACCAGAACCTCCTCTTTTTTCAGGTCAAGTCTGTAGTGCTTTGCAAGTTCATTCAAGTGAGGTTCACTCAAGAAGTTCTCAGATTTAGGACTGCATGCCTGGATGCCTTTTAGCAGCCCTGCATCTACACTGCAAAATCTTTGATCAAGCTCGCCAACCATCCGATCCACACAAGGGAAAAGTAACTCTCTTTTCAATGTGTCTGAGTTGTTCAATTCAGTGCGTGAACCCACAGTTGCCTCCAGGACAAAATCCTCCATTTTCCTCTGTTTGTGCCTTGTCTTGGCACCTGGTTCAGAGATACTGTGGGTGTTGCACAGGGCCTTGGTTTTCTCATACAGCTCTGTAGCAAATGCATCTGAGTGTTTGCCCTTAAGTGTGTCACACACAGCTTGTTTGCAGATAAAAGCTTCTGCCAGGTCTAAAGTCTCTTTCTGCAGGAATTGGTGGAGTCCTTCGGTTACAGACAGAATCAACTGAAACATCAGTAGTGCATAGACTGCTGAGAACTTGTAGAGCTTTGCTCTGAGACCAACAGCTATGGGTGCAGATGGGCACTCCAAAATGGCAGGCAATGTCTCAAGAACTGCACTGATTGATCACAACTGACATGCCCAGCGAGTGTTTGAAAGTTGCACAAGCTCAGTTTTTGTCAATCCAAGCTTTGCCTGAGTCTCCATGAACTTATGATGATTGACTAGGGAGGTGCTGAAGAAAGAATACACACACTCCAACAAGCTGAAAAGTTCCACAGCCTCTGGGACAGCCTTGCAAGTATTGCACAAAAGCAGGTTGAGTTGATGAGCATAACAATGCACATAGCTAGCCTCAGGATGGAGCCTTCTAAAATGTGCTTGTACACCTCCAGTGGAGCCACTCATAACGGCTGCACCATCATATGTTTATGCTACACACTTAAGCTCTGCAAGACCATTGTTTTGGATCTGCTGCTGAATCTCATTTGCAATGGACTGGGCATCAAATGATTTTATCTCTGCTAGTGCAAGGAAACGCTCCTTAACTGCCCCTCTGACACGTACCTGACACAAACAGCTAACTGTTCTGCCTTTTCATCCCTTGCCTCATCTGCCATGATGGCATAGACTTTAGACTTTGTCATTTCAGATACAATGACACTACTAACTTCCTGGGCACAACAGTCAATCATGTCATTCTGGGATGTTGGCAAGATATGGATTTAAATAAACTGAGTGTTTCAGCTGATCTGAGGCTTTCTGGGAGTTTGTTCCAGATATAAGGAGCATAAAAGCTGAATGCAGCTTCTCCGTGTCTGGTTCTGACTCTGGGAACTGATAAAAGACCGGATCCAGATGACCTGAGGGATCTGGATGGTTCATACTGGGTCAGGAGGTCATTGATGTATTTTGGTCCTAAACCATTCAGAGCTTACTGTGCATTTGATGGGGGGATTATGTTTTTGAAGAAAAGGATCAAACTGCTTCAAAAGCTCTATGCATGCAAGAAAATTCCCTCTGTTTGGGCTGTCTTCACCTTCATCATGGCCATGATATGGGAGTCCCTGTCTCCCTAACATAGAGGTGACTGCAACAATTCGTCTGAGATACTCTCTTCTTTCGACTATCTCACTCACATTTGCAGTTGCTATCATCTGTGCAACGTTTCCCTGTTTGCTACTTCCCTGCTAGCCGATCCATGTAACAACACTGTCCTTATGTGCTTGAGCCATCTCATGCTTGCCAAAGATGACTAAAGCTTTCTTCCAGTTCCTGCAACCGCTACTGACCAAACTATCATGTTTGATGTTTTTGCCAAACACTCTACATGGGAAGCAGAAAGCTGCATTCTGGTTGACTGAATATTCTAACCAGTTGTGCTTTTCAAACCAGCTGTGGTTAAATGCTCACTTCTGTGTACCAAAAGTATCATGTGGACAGCTCTTCAGCTTTACCTGTCTGGGCCCTGTGTCTTTGTCACCTAAATCAAACCCTGTAGTAGAATGAGTTGCTGCAGCTGCTTCATCATTTTCCCTCTCTTGGCCTGTTTGCTCTCCTCTCTCTGTAATAACTTGATCTTCCTCTGCTTCTCAATCCATTTGCTGCATCTCCTCTGTCTCTCCTTGCTCTCTCTGACTTGAACTTGCCTGTTGACCTTTTTCTCCCTCAGCCTCTCATTCTGCCTCACCCTTCAAGATACATTAAAACATTAAATTTATATTACTGAAATGTAATGTAAATTGCTAATATCATGACTTCTGCTCACATGCCACAGTAATTTGTTGCTCCCAAAAATAGATCCCTCAAAAATATGTGTTGCACCGTGACTGAAATGTTTCATATTTCATATCCATATTGAGTTCCATAAAATTCTAATCAGACTATCTGCATCACAAATGACTCCATCCTGTGAAATCTTTGACTCACCTCTCCAGTAGAGGTCTCTCCCCTCTCACTCTCTGTGCTCCTCTGCCCTGACTCCTACAGGTTAATGGGGATGGAGGAGTGATTATTATTATTTCCACTGATGATAACCTGAATGAGCTCAGCTCGATTTTTCAGAACTAAAACGAGTGACAGAAATTAACATTATGCTAACAATTTAACTTAGTGCACTAGCCAGGTTTTTATTTATCAAAATGGGAAGCACCTGGTTCATTATTTACATGGGACTCTCTGCTGTTAGCTGGAGCTAACTAATTGTTACTACCAGCCAGTGATGAAGACTTACTTTCTTGAAAAACCTGCGTATATCCATGTTTTCTTGCTGTTTGCAGCATGTACGCTAGTGTGTCCGCAGCGGAGTGTAAAGTAGCAGTGAAAACGAGGACTGGATTTTCAGTAATGTGGATGTCCCCTGTGAACAACTGGAACGGATTGGATAACGAAGCACTGACGCTACCTTAACAGTGTAAAGTGAAAGGGACCAACCGAGTTATGATCATATTTATGTGAAAGCGACAGGTTTATATTATTATTTATTTAAACTCATATTCCTGCATCTTTATATTGAATTTGTCTGCAAGTTCTGTAAAAAAAAAAAAAAAAAACAGAAAAAAAAACCATCCATCCATCCATCCATCTTCATCCGCTTATCCGAGGTCGGGTCGCGGGGGTAGCAGCCTAAGCAAAGAGGTCCAGACCTCCCTCTCCCCAGCCACCTCCTCCAGCTTGTCCGGGGGAATACCAAGGCGTTCCCAGGCCAGCCGAGAGATATAATCTCTCCAGCGTGTCCTGGGTCTGCCCCGGGGCCTCCTCCCGGTGGGACATGCCTGGAACACCTCGCCCAGGAGGCGCCCAGGGGGCATCCTTGCCAGATTCCCGAACCACCTCAGCTGGCTCCTTTCGATGTGGAGCAGCAGCTGCTCTACTCTAAGCCCCTCCCGGATGGCCGAACTTCTCACCCTATCTCTAAGGGAGAGGCCAGCCACCCTTCGGAGGAAGCTCATTTCCGCCGCTTGTATCCGCGATCTCGTTCTTTCGGTCACTACCCACAGCTCGTGGCCATAGGTGAGGGTAGGGACGTAGATCGACCGGTAAATTGAGAGCTTCGCTTTTACACTCAGCTCCCTCTTCACCACGACTGACCGGTGCAGCGTCCGCATTACTGCAGCCGCAGCCCCAATCCGTCTGTCGATCTCCAGCTCCCTTCTCCCATCACTCGCGAACAAGACCCCGAGATACTTGAACTCCTCCACTTGGGGCAGGAACTCATCCCCGACCCGGAGTGGGCACTCCACCCTTTTCCGGCTGAGAACCATGGCCTCAGATTTGGAGGTGCTGATCCTCATTCCCGCTGCGTTACACTCGGCTGCGAACCGCTCCAGTGCGAGCTGGAGGCCCTCACCCGATGAAGCCAACAGAACCACATCATCCGCAAAAATCAGAGATGAGATTCTGAGGCCACCAAAGCGAAAGCCCTCCGCCACTTGGCTGCGCCTAGAAATCCTGTCCATAAAAATTATGAACAGAACCGGAGACAAAGGGCAGCCTTGGCGGAGCCCATCACCCACCGGGAACGAGTCCGACTTATTGCCGGCAATGCGAACCAAGCTCTTGCAACGGTTGTATAGGGATTGAATGGCCCGTAGCAATGGGCCAGACACCCCATACTCGCGCAACACCTCCCACAGGACGCCCCGAGGGACACGGTCGAATGCCTTCTCCAGGTCCACAAAACACATGTAGACTGGTTGGGCAAACTCCCATGCACCCTCAAGTATCCTCGAGAGGACAAAGAGCTGGTCCAGTGTTCCGCGACCAGGACGAAAACCGCATTGTTCCTCCTGTATCCGAGGTTCGACTAGCGGACGAACCCTCCTCTCCAGCACCCTGGCATAGACTTTCCCGGGGAGGCTGAGGAGTGTGATCCCCCTGTAGTTGGAACACACCCTCCGGTCCCCCTTCTTGAAGATGGGGACCACCACCCCGGTCTGCCAGTCCACAGGTACTGCCCCTGATCTCCACGCAACATTGCAGAATATCGAGGGAACAGTTTACCCTGCCCGGGATAGGGTTACCGGGGCCCCGCCCTGGAGCCAGGCCCGGGGAGGGTGCCCGAGGGCGAGCGTCTGGTGGCCGGGCCTTAGTCCATGGGGCCCGGCCGGGCACAGCCCGAAGAGGAGACATGGGCCCATCCTCCCGCAGGCCCACCACCCGCAGGAGGCGCCATAGGGGTCGGGTGCATTGTGAGCCGGGTGGCGGCCAGGAGCGGAGGCCCTGGCGGACCGACCCCCGGCTGCCAAGACTGGCAATAGGGACATGGAATGTCACCTCTCTGGTGGGGAAGGAGCCTGAGTTGGTGCGTGAGGTTGAGAGGTACCGGCTAGATATAGTTGGGCTCACCTCTACGCATTGTCTGGGCTCTGGAACCAGTCTCCTGGAGAGGGGCTGGACTCTGTCTCAGTCTGGAGTTGCCCCTGGTGAGAGGCGGCGGGCTGGGGTGGGTATTCTTATATCCCCTCGGCTTGCTGCCGGTACGTTGGGGTTTTTCCCGGTGGACGAGAGGGTTTGTTCCCTGCGCCTTAGGGTCGGGGAACGGGTCCTGACTGTCATCTGCGCTTATGCGCCGAGTGGCAGTTCGGAGTACCCAGCCTTCTTAGAGTCCCTGGGGGGGGTGCTGGAAGGTGCTCCACCTGGAGACTCTGTTGTCCTGCTGGGAGACGTCAATGCTCACGTGGGTAACGACAGCGAGACCTGGAGGGGCGTGATTGGGAGGAACGGCCTCCCTGATCTGAACCCGAGCGGTGCTTTGTTATTGGACTTCTGTGCTAATCACAGTTTGGCCATAACGAACACCCTGTTCGAACATAAGAGTGTCCATAAGTGCACGTGGCACCAGGATGCTCTAGGCCGTAGGTCGATGATCGATTTTGTAATCGTATCACCAGACCTGCGACCATATGTTCTGGACACTCGGGTAAAGAGAGGGGCTGAGCTGTCAACTGATCACCACCTGGTGGTGAGTTGGATCAGGTGGCGGGGGAGGACGCTGGACAGACCTGGTGCACCTAAACGCGTAGTGAGGGTGTGCTGGGAACGTCTAGCAGAGGCCCCAGTCCGCGAGATCTTCAACGCACACCTCCGGCAGAGCTTCAACAGCATTCCGAGGGAGACTGGGGACATTGAGTCCGAATGGACCATGTTCAGCGTCTCCATTGCCGAAGCTGCTGCATTGAGCTGCGGCCGCAAGGTGGTTGGTGCCTGCCGTGGTGGTAATCCCCGAACCAAATGGTGGACACCAGAGGTGAAGGGAGCCACCAGGCTGAAGAAGGAGGCCTATCGGGCTTGGTTAGCCTGTGGGACTCCGGAGGCAGCCGACAGGTATCGACAGGCCAAGCGGAATGCGGCTCGGGCAGTGGCTGAAGCAAAAACTCGGGTGTGGGAGGAGTTCGGAGAGGCCATGGAAAAAGACTTTCGGACTGCCTCGAAGAGATTCTGGCAAACCGTCAGGCGTCTCAGGAGGGGAAAGCGGTGCTCTACCTGCACTGTGTATAGTGCTGGCGGAGCGCTGTTGACGTCGACTGAGAAAATTGTCGGGCGGTGGAAGGAATACTTCGAGGACCTCCTTAATCCCACTGACAGAAAAAAAAACCAAAACACCAAATTATTTAGGGGGGCTTAAGAATAGTTTAGGGAGGCTTCAGCACCCCTAAAATAGGCCTAACGACGCCACTGCTCTGATATAAGTCACAGTGGGGAAAACTGTCTGTTGTAATACAATTCACCCTAAATGTTTTTATGGGTGTTTATCTGTTCTACCAGGACTGGCCCAATTGCAGGCCTGAAGGGTTTTAGATGTGTCCTTGACAGTGTTGGGTAAGTTACTTTAAATTAGTAAGTTACATTACTAGTTACTTCTATCAAAAGTAACTCAGTTACTTCTCGTTACTTTCAAAGTAACTAGTTACTAGGGAAAGTAACTATGGTTTTACTCAGAATTCTCTTGTTAATGTGTGCTTCCATAACTTTGCCAGTCTTCTAGCTTGCTTACTTGCCACAAGTGCACTGTGCCACCTACCAATAGAAAGGAAAAAATAATGTGCATATTTCCATAAGAGAAATCCCACGCCTGGACTGTCGTTGACCGCTGCCATGATTTTAGCCTACGTCACAGCGTCATGTGCGCTTTTTACATCCAACACAAAAAGTGCAGTCGTGGTGCTTTCGATTGTACTCAGAACTCGGAAATTCTGCCTTCCGAATAGGAAGATGTAGGTAACACCAGACTGCAGATGAGCTGCATACAGGGCTGGACTGGGACAAAAAAATCGTCATTTTGACTAGAGACCGCCCCAAAATTATGGGAAAAATCATGAAGCCTTTGAATGAAAATAAACACTGTTGTGACAGTGATGTACACTGTTCTGATGGTATAAATGCATCAATCTATCAATCGTTTGTTGTAAGATTCAGATAATTATTTTTAAAAAGCTAGATATTTTAAATGAGAATAAGAAAGAAAAGTATTCCTTAATGCCCCCCTTTCCCTGTTAATGCCCTACCTGCCCCCCTGGCAACACTTTGCTAGACCCGCCCCTGCACAGTTACCAGCTGTCAGCTACACCGAAAAGGATCCTGGTGTTATTTGTCTCTCAGAAACAGTTTATAACTTCCCTTCAGCTCATTCATGTCACCTAAAAGGTGAACCTGTTTGTCCATCACCTGTTCAGCTCTGATGATTCAGTAAGGACATCTCCTGGTTTCATCTTCATGTTTCCCTCTCACCAGATAACCAAACCGATATCATGACCAGCAGCTTTACAGCTGTGGCTCCAGCAAACATCAGCTGATACTAGAAAGTAATATTAAATAAATTCTAACAACAGCTGACCAAGCTTAAACTTGCTGCTGTTGTTTACCGCGACCTCCGCTGGTTTCTTCTTTCTGGCGCAAAGTGGGCGATAAACAAGCAAGAGAGAAAAGCCGATCAGCTGATCATTGATCAGTTTCATGATTGAAGTAGAAACGGGAGAGGGAGGGGGAGAGAACGAGAGAAGAAGAGGCAGCTGTGCAGCAAAGACACAGAATAACTCCAGCTTTGTGTCTTTTTCATTGTAGCTGAAGTCCGGGACAAACTGTTCCTTTTCACCTCAATACGAAACGTGTAATATTTTCTCTGAATACCAGACGATTCCGTTTTTTAGGGGACGGTTGGCAACTCTAATAATTAACCTTTTGAATAAAATAAAGTTCAACATCAACATCATAGCATCCACCCAACTGTATAGAAACTCCGTCATGCTAGCTAGTACCCAGTACAAAAAATTCAGCATAACGAAAATAAACTCCACCTAAACTTGGTTTATATCTGACCCAGATAGACTGCAGGTCATAACTTCTTACCTGAAGTTCAGTTCACCTGACACTCGGACCGGCGGCCGCTTCGGGTCTCTCCTCCTGCCTCCCCTTTCCCTCATCCATCTGCTGGCCTCCACCACTTGCTAATGTTACTGAATCTGTGGAAGCTCCGTGATAGCCACCACACGAAGTAACGAATAACGACCCTATCTAAACCCCAGTAACAATTAACACGTTCCTGATTTTGGCATAATAACTAGTTACCGTGCTCATTACCACAATAATAACGTAGTTACTGTAACGCGTTACTTAATAACGCGTTAGTCCCAACACTGGTCCTTGATCTAACACAGCTGATTTAAATGATCAACCCAGGTTGATCTCTAAAACCTGCAGGACCTGGCACTTGAGGCCTGGAGTTCCCCACACCTGTGCTAGACCAATGCAATGATTTACAATTAAAGCCTATAATTTGGTGAACAGTTTGGGGATGTTCACCGTACTGTTCCAACATTACTCCGCACCAGTGAGCAAAGCAAGGTCCAAAAACATGGATGAGTGATTTTGGTGTGGAAGAACTTGACTCATTCAACTTCAGTGTCTGACCTCACAAATGTGCTTCTGGAATGGTCAAAAGTTCTCACAAACACTTCTAAATCATGTGAAAAGTCTTCCCACATAGCTGAGGCCAACATCATATTAAACCCCTTGGATTAAGAATGGGATTGCCACTCAAGTGTGAAAGCAGATGAGTGAATACGTTTGGCAATATAGTTTAGATGTATCCTACTAACATTGTAGTCTACATCTACTTATTTCTATTTTATTTATCTCTCTTTATTTGCCTGTCTTTGTGAATAGATTCAACTGATAGATCAGTGTCCATTTAACCATTAAAATCTCCACATAACTCACGTGCACATATTTACATAACCTGACAAATTCTAATTTAATTGTCTAAGGTGACTGGACCCTTTCAGGGTTAATTAACTTTCTTGTCACGGAGTCGCAGGAAACCATGAATAGAGTGCGTTCAGTTCTATAGAAATGATCTCCCAGGAGCCGTATGACAAAGGGCACTTCAGTGTATGTCCAACAGCAAAATTAAACAAATTGCAGAATCAATAAAAATGTTCCATCTAAAATAAGATTTCCAAAGATTTCTACTCTGACTGAAGTGGATTTAGGTTGCATGAATCTTTTAAAGCACCTTACCATTGATATGTAAAATAAAAGGCGTGATCTGGGCATAAAGTGAACACTGCACATTAATGGTAAATGGCCTGTATTTGTATAGCGCTTTTACTAGTCCCTATGGACCCCAAAGCGCTTTACACATCCAGTCATTCACCCACTCACACACACATTCACACACTGGTGATGGCAAGCTACATTGTAGCCACAGCCACCCTGGGGCGCACTGACAGAGGCGAATGGTTCAGTAGGTTAGTTTTACAAAATATTCAACTATATGACGGTAAATCAAAGTCAAAATGCAATATTATTTAAATATTAAAATCATCATCTTATTTTATATGAATATCTCGACTTTTATTTGTGATTATTTATAAAGTTTTTAAGTCATGTTTAGCTTTTTTGTATTTAATATTGTTTAACAAGGGATGGACAACAATAAGATACTCCTCGTTGCAATTCCTTAATGATTATTTTCTTGATTTCTGATCAGTTTTCTGTGTGGACGTAGTGTAAAAACACAGTCATGCTTTCATTATTATTTGTGTAACTGAGGTCGTTGATGTTTGACATCATTGTTTTGCATCTGATAGAAAAATACGCTGGAACTGACAAGCTTGTAGATATATGATTCAGATGGATTGGACAACATGGCACTAAATACGTATCTTAGATTAAACCTCATTATATCACTTCCTGTCCATGCTGTGATACTGTGCCGGGAAATAGCTGCAGACGTATCTTTGCAAACTCCGACAGCAGCTGGTGGTTCAAAGGCTGCCACCAGTAAAATGTTTTTATAATTTGCTGACACAGAAACATGGAAGCAATAGCAGCTTGCAGTTCTGAGCTGATTGTAAAGTCTCATTACGTGATTGTTTTCTGGTGGTGTGAAACAGAGCGTGGGAATAACAAGCTGGGCTGTACGGATGTTCTGCTATCAGGGAGATCATCTGTGATGAAAATGCTCTTTGGTTGCTTTTGCACTGAAATAGTAACTAAATCTGTATCATTTATAAGTCCTCTGAAATCATCATAAGATAAGACAATTACAGAATTATTTTATTGTCTTTTTGATATTTACTAGGGTTGATCCCTGACTTCATGTTTATTACTATTGTATATATGTATACATATAAAAACACCCAGCACGCCCCTGCGGGCGGTTTATCCTTCAAGCTCGGGTCCTCTACCAGAGGCCTGGGAGCTTGAGGGTCCTGCGCAGTATCTTAGCTGTTCCCAGGACTGCGCTCTTCTGGACAGAGATCTCCGATGTTGTTCCCGGGATCTGCTGGAGCCACTCGCCTAGCTTGGGAGTCACCGCACCTAGTGCTCCGATTACCACGGGGACCACCGTTACCTTCACCCTCCACATCCTCTCGAGCTCTTCTCTGAGCCCTTGGTATTTCTCCAGCTTCTCGTGTTCCTTCTTCCTGATATTGCTGTCATTCGGAACCGCTACATCGATCACTACGGCCGTCTTCTTCTGTTTGTTGTTGAAATCTCCCAATTCTTTGAATCTTTGGGCTGAAGGAAGGACAATACTCGGTGTATAAATGCTCAATCAACAATCATTTATTTCCATACAATTCAACAGTCAGAGCATTACAACGTCCGGACGGGAGAGATGCTACCAGAGGGTCAGGCACATGTCTCAAAATGGTGACGGGTTGCTCAGCTTTTTATAGTCTCTAGTGGCCCCCAGCTAGTCGTAAAAGCCAAAACATCACATTTTTCTCTGTTACAGCGCCTAAGTTATGACCTCGGCAGTTGTTTCTCTGCTTTCTGTAAGGTGGGGGTGTGGAATGTGGTCTATCTATCTCCCCTGTCTTTAGACACAGAGTCTCCTGCTTACAACCTTCTCTTCATGATTCAACAATTAAGCATGTCAAGAAAACAGTGTAACAAATTCCCAGCAGATCAAGGATACAGAGTGATGCACATTTATCTAATGAACTAATATGTGAATATGTTCTGTTAACTCAAAAGTATAATGAGAACTAAACTACATACAGCTCACACACTCTATATTAAAGGGTATAATGTGATCTACAGCAGTATTCTAATTCAACTACTTTGATTACATATATAAGGTAACATATAATAACAGAATAATCTAATAATTCCCCCTTTTGATCTCTGAAAGAGATCACTTACAACATGCACTCCAGGGTCGCAAGGTCCAGGTTTTCTTGATCCTGAGGCCCTCTGTCCCCCTTTAACGGGTGGACCATATGTGGGATGACCTCTGTGTTCACGCAGTTCAGATGCAAGCAAAGTTAGATTTACAACCATAACAGCAGTTACAGATGACTCTCCCATCACTCCCCAATTCTCCCACAGCTTTATTTTGGTGCTCCAGTTTTCCACTCCCATTTTAATGCCCCCTTATACCTTTCAAATGTACTTAGACTAGAACCTCTGTCTAAGGAGCTTTTAACCTTTATTTTTATTGCTGCAGCTACCAGTGTCTTCCAGTTGGGTGATTCTCAGCTTCTTTCTTCGACCTCCGGGGTTAGACCACCCTTTAGTCATTGCACAGTTCTGGGGATTATTCTGCCCCGATTTCAAACAAAGATCTGTGTGTTTTGGGTTCACCGGCGTGTCCCCCTTTTTGCCAAGAGCCTCTTGAACCTCGTTGGTCTGGTGTTCCTGGTTTTCGCCAACCCCTTCATGGTTATTGCTGTGTTTGTGGGATCCATCTTCTCCAGGAGCCCAAACGTCATGACACTTGACCCCAGTTGCTGTCTCGGCAGTCCCTACATCTGTCCCTGCTGTGAAGGGTCCTCACATCTCCGGGTCCCCGTCTGGTGTCTGTTCCTTTCTCTGCAAGAGACAGAAAACCAAAACACCTCTCTCCCTAGCCTTGATAATCTAATATTGTTATCCATTGTTCTTCTAATGATTCAAATTTGGTTTAAAATATTATGTTCAGGACTTATTCTAATCATAATCTATGTGTGTGTAAAAGAAATCAAAAATTAGTGAACCCTTTCTAAGTCTAACACATTATAAGCTTAAGTTTTACCATAGCTAATTTATTAAACACAAAAATAAACTCATAGAAATTTTCATATCACCATTGTTTGATGTTCAAACTCAACTCCCCCTTTTTGACACACTCCCATGTGTCAATTCATTGGAGCTAGACAATTAAAAGAGAAGGTTGGTGACATCATATCTCAGAAAGTATCAGAAATTCTTCTCTCGAGTACCGTTGCTCCAGCCTTGTCATCCCTGAGGATCTTCGATCCCGAAAATGTCCCTTCTCCTCATGTAATAAAGTCTGTCATCCTTCCATGCCCTGGTAACTGGTCCATCCAGAGCTGTAACATTTTGAAATGTACATACAACAAGCCAAACCACACCTTGGTCACACCAACCCTTTTCTGCCCTGAAGATGTCCAACGCCATCTTAGTCTGGACCAGGGTTGTAATAGTTTTGCAATTTTCATCAGTTTTAATCAGTTTTTACCAATTGTTTGCTAGTTTAGTTTAGTTTTTATTTTCTGAAAATCCTTAGTTTCAATTTAGTTTTGTTTGTGTTTTGCAAAAATTAAGTGTAACAAAATCCCAGTTCCATCATATCAGTCATGCTCTTCTGGTTATCCTTGGGTGTTGAGACTAATAACTATTAACTCTTGCCGCACCGTGTGGTCCTAATTTTGGTTCAAGTGAATTGATAATCTTTTGAAGGCGATTGTTTCACACCTTTATTTAGATGTCCCAGTCCTGTTGTCTCGGGATACATCACGCTGCCTTATCTGGGGTTAGCTGTTTTCTGGGGATGCGGGTTGAGTGGGTGAGCTCTTCAAGGAGGGGGAGTGTGCTCCCCCTGATGAGGTCTTCTAGGTAAGCTAGGTTAACCTTCTTGTGTGGGCTTTTCAAGTGCACTTTAAGGTTAGTGGGACTTTTAGTTTTATAAATGTCCCTCATGTCCCCCTGATGACCCAGTATTTCATTTTTGCACACTGTAGTACACATTTTAGTTTTTGCTTGTAGCTCGCATACTCTACTTGCCACTCCTCTAATTCCTGATGTTTCTTAGAGAGGGCAACAGTACCTTTAAAATTATATCACATGTGTGGGGGTGTGGCCTTGCCAATTGTTTTGCCCACCTTTTCAAAATGGCTGGCGTGCCCACAAGCACATTTCATGGAAAAAGAAAGGTAAGCTTGATATTTACATTTAAAATGTTTTGTTAAACTCAGATTTTTATTTTATTCTTTTTGCAAGTACCCCTCCTCGGTGGCGAGAAACTGTTGGTGTGGTCAAGTGGGTGCTCTAGAAACAAACGCTCAGGACAGAACAGTCATCAGTCATGTACTTCCTACAAATTTTGCATATGTTTTATTTCATATTGATCCTCTGAGTGTAATGGTACATTTTAATTTGAATTTATCCAAACTAAACACAATATTTTCTTTATTTACTTTGCTCTTGTTCTTTTGCAGTACCACATCCTATCAAATGTCCCTGTCGATTATATTCTACATTTAATAACTTACTATTTCAAGTGAGAACCTAAATCACGTGGACCAATGTTTATTATTGCATATCTCTATTCTGAATGTGGCCAGTCATTCATAGGTATTGTTCAATTTTGGCGATTTTCCTCTATAAAATTTAATTGACTTTTTACAGTGGCCTGCTATGGTTAATAATAACATGTTCCAGTCATGAGTGGCATCAAAAGTCTTCTCCACTGTAGCATTTGGCATTCCCAATAATATAACATGATACCTTACTCAAAACACAGCTAATATAGCACAGTTTTCTTAATGCAAACATCGGTAACTCAAAATCAGCAACCACAGTGTTAAGTCTGCAGTTCATACTTATGTGAAGCTAGAGTCTCCTCCTCCAGTCTCTCTTATCCTCCTGTTCCTGAAAAAACAAAACAAAACAAAGCGAAGCATCCACCCTTCTCTTGTCGGCTGGGTGAATTGTTTATTGGCATTTACTAATCCTAAAGTGGGTGCAGTCATTGTCTCAGTATCAAGTCAGTCAAAGCTTTTAGTCGTCAGTCCATCACAGTCCATTCACATGCATACCTCCATACACATTCATACCAGATGTTGCTGATAATGGAGTCTCCCGCGCAACCTATTCGAGCCTCCATCACCAGCAAGATGAGGTCATCATTTTAAAGGAAAACAATTCCTTGTTGTTTTTTGGGCCGGATTGACTCGGTGCAATCCTTTTAGATCAGTGTTCCCTATAAGTGAATTTCTCCCAAGCCAATTACAATCATGGAGAAGCACACTTTGCAACTATTTACAGTAATAATATTTTATAGCGCTTTAAATTTCAATCTTTCAGGCCTTGTTTAAAGAGCTGATTGTTAAATCATGAACTCACAAAATATCAACATATCACCACCGGTGGATCACACCTCTCAGATGTTTTTTCTCCAGTGCACTGTAACAAAAACGAAAACAGACATAACCAACAAAATACTACTAAAATAACACAAACTAGGGCCCGTTGCAGACATGTCCAAGCATAAAACTATCCCTCTCTCGCTTACGAGAAAGAACACAAGCCAAAGCTCACTGATAACATCAAACTAGCGCTAAACAAAACCAAACAATCAACCAGAAATTCACAGGAACATTTTGCTTCCTGCCGGGACAATATTGTGTGGGAATGAGAACCTCAGGTGCCGTAACACCTTTTGTTCCTCCTTGAATTAAAACTCAATCACAGAAAATGCCGTACTCCAACCTAACCTTACACTATTAATTCATTCATCAATTTCACTCTGTGCCACTGTTCCTCATCAGGGCTGTGTGAAGCACAGCAAAGAATTCAGTCAAGGCCTTGAGCCATAAACAGACATCACGCACAGACATTGTTTTCATAACCAAACCGTTTTAGAGCTTATTCCTAAAATCTACATAAATGCCTTCTAGGTGACATATAACACATTCTAAGTATTTAATGGTAATCAATGGCTCCTCATAAAAATTATGCATTGGGATGTTTGTGTGCAGCATTTTGCATATCAGCATAAGCAAAGCATTCTTCATTGCATCAGCGTGTATGTGTGTGTGCGTGTGGATCACTCTTCATTGCACAAGCGTGTGCATGTGTATGTGTGTGCATCACTTCTCAGTGAATCAACATTCCCGTGTGTGTGTGTGTGTGTGTGTGTGTGTGGGTGTGTGTGTGTGTGTGTGTGTCATTTCTCACTCACTCAACGAGTGCACGTGTTCATGTGTGTATTTCACTTCATTCTGAATCTGTGTGTTTGGAGACGTGTGTGTGTGTGTGTGTGTTCATCACTTTCCTGTTCTGGTGTTCTGGGTAAACCACGGCCTGAAGCATGCCCTGGGGTCCTGCCCCCCTCCTTTTCAGTTTGTTTGCGACCATTGCTGCTGCTGCTGCTGCTCAAAATTCAGTCCGTCCTGGTTCTGACCCCAATTGGGGCAGTCCTTTCTCCAGTGTCGATGTTCACCGCAGGTGAAACCTGCATCTTCTTCTGTGTTTTTGTCCATTCTGAGGTGCCTTCTGTCCTCAGTTACTCCTCTTGTCTCGGTCACGCCCTTTTTCACCACCCGATCACCCGTGTTGGTCCATCACTGTCCTGCACAGTGTGAATGCAAAGTTATCAAGGTCAGCATTCTTTCGCTCGGCCTTACTTTTCATTCGGGCTTGGCGGGCGTCTCGTCACAGCTCTGTCAGCTGACGCAGTCTGGGAATTTTCCCCCGTGTAGTGAAACGGGCCTTAGGTTTAGTGCTCTCCGTCTCGGCTGCATGAGATCACATTCCTGCAGGTCTGTTGACATTCTCAGGTCGTTGTTGTGGGTCCAGCTGTTGCAGCATTTGGTCAGTGTCACGTATGGGGGAGAGCAGGAGTCCAGTCAGCCTCGGCTTTCAGGGCCGGCAAAGCAGCCTGTAATTAAATATGTATAGAAAAAACAAAAACAAAACAAAAACAAACAAAAAACAAAAACAAACGAACAGGAAAATGTTGTTGTGTTGGCTGTGTTATTCAGAGGGGAGGCAATGGGGCCAGGCCCTGTGTCAGCCTTCTCTCCCCCTTTTTTTGTTTTTTGTCTCCCGATATAATCAACTCCTAACCCACCAAGTTGACAGGACAACACCGGTATATGTTAAAATTCTTAAGATCATGTTTAAAAGCCCAAAAAAGGAACTTTCTTTCATTCAGTAATCACTTTTATTAATCAATCAACAGAAAACATGTCACAATTTGAATCTTTTAACCACTAAATTTGTTGTGTCTTGCCTGGTTGGTTAGACCAGTGTTCCTTTTTTTTTTTTTTTTAGTTAAATTGTTGTCCTGCAACCCAGAGGGTTTCTTTGTCAGTAATGTATAGACTTCATCATTTAAGTATGTTAATTTTTCTTTAACCTTGCTGGAAAATCTTCACGTGTTCATGAGTGTAAGCTGTTTCTTCATTGCGTGTATGTGCATTTGTATAAAAGCAGGTTAATTTTATCTTTTCTCAAACTAGGCGTTACCTTAAAAGGAGCCTTTCTCTCAGATTTCTCTGCTTGTGTGTGTTTTTGTTTCACCTTTTTGTTGTGATGCTCCGGACGCCTTCCCAACCTCCACAAGTCCGTTGGCCCCAATTTTATGTGTTAAAACTTCTCTTAATTTCTCCTCTAATTCTCTCCTCGCTGCTGTCTTTTTCACAGCTGCTGATTCGTGCTGGGTGTGGTTCCCATTACCTATAATTTTGCTTCGGCCGCTGTGCTTGTGGGGGCAGTTGGTCCAGGTCCGCAGCTTCCTGTATTAACACACTAAGAGATTTATTTTAATTTCATTTTCATCACTTTTAAACCGATAAGCAGGCAACACGCCTACCTTGACAGCGTAAACTGTACGCCAGTCTCCCAACACATTCCTCTCTCTACTCCTCCATAATTCTCCACTGCACACCTCTTACTATCTCTCCTTTTTATTTTTATTACACCACAGAGTAATACACCCAATTATGCCCGTCTATCTCTATGTGGCTCCAAATTCCCTCTTTATTTTAATTTCACACTCGTCAGGGGACAGGCACACAACAATTTCAACCACTGAAACGAGGAATTCAACCTTTTTATTTCTTTACTAATCTAGACTCAACGTTTGTTCGCAAAATGTGTCTTGTTCTAGTCCGGAATAAATGTGAACCCGTGATTACACGGCCGTTCCAGTGTTATTTCCGTAGCTATGCGGGGGCCCTCACCTCCCCAAGTCACCACCTCGGCACCCAGACGACGCCGGTCCTGGCCACGCGTCCACGGACAGGAGGGTCGCCACTCCTAGGGCAAACGTTCCACAGGTACACTAGGCATCAACCTTTGATCCTAAAATGTGTATTTGCTCTAATGTCCTCCTAATCAAACACATCAACCGTCACTGTCACTGTGTTCACGCTTCACACTCCACACAAAAAACACACTCAGAGCGCGCCTCACTCACACTCTCACTCAGTGCGCGCTTTCACACTCACACACAACACTTTTCCTCAGCGGGAATTTTACACAGAAACCTCTGAGCTCAACTATTAGATCTTCTTAAAGCACACTGCACCATAGACCAAAATACCCCTTTCTCTGCGCTTATGACCGCCACCACGGGGCAAAGTCGCATCATAAAAGTGATGCTTGCATCCCCGAAGTTATACCTGACATCATAAACCAGGTGTTGCTATGTACTTAAATTTTACTTTGTATTATGACCGCAGCCCTTTATACTCGACTGACGCCACAAACCACCGTCAAAACCTCTATCCAATGTACTAAAACTAGCACCAACCACTACTGCACTTCACGGCCGCACCACCGGAACACGCCGTATCATAAACCAAACCTACGGACGTGTTTCGCTCTCGCGTTGCCAGCGTCCAACTGCACCGTGAAGCCAGCATCTGCTTTTCCTTAAATCAACTTCTATTTCATAGCCGGCAAAAGCCAGGACGTCACTGACACCATAAACAAAATAAACAAACCTCGACTTCAATGTACTGGACTAATGGCCGCGTCTTCAGAATAAATTCTAATGTATTATTGCTACAGAAGCCAGTATTAGACAAAATTAAATGTGGAAGGTAAAGTGGCTGCAACTAGTCCAACGTAGTATGTTATTAGTATCTCGGTAGAAGCAGTTTACTGCAACTAGTCCAACGTAGTATGTTATTAGTATCTCGGTAGAAGCAGTTTATTTAACACACTGGAATTCAGCCTCAACTTATGTTGTTAGTATCTTGCGCCAAAAACCAGACACCGACAAATTTACTGTGAAAATACATGTGACTCAGCGAACAGATTAATTTGGAAAGCCCAATATGCACATTTGGTATTTATAATACAACAGGCTGTGCTTACCTTTTTATTTTTGGACCGGTCCTCTGTTCACCTCGCCTCACGATCTCACCAAAGGTCAAATCTGCACCTCCTCAGCACACCAAAGATCCGGGTCACACGGCACCAAGTTGTTGAAATCTCCCAATTCTTTGAATCTTTGGGCTGAAGGAAGGACAATACTTGGTGTATAAATGCTCAATCAACAATCATTTATTTCCATACAATTCAACAGTCAGAGCATTACAACGTCCGGACGGGAGAGATGCTACCAGAGGGTCAGGCACATGTCTCAAAATGGTGACGGGTTGCTCAGCTTTTTATAGTCTCTAGTGGCCCCCAGCTAGTCGTAAAAGCCAAAACATCACATTTTTCTCTGTTACAGCGCCTAAGTTATGACCTCGGCAGTTGTTTCTCTGCTTTCTGTAAGGTGGGGGTGTGGAATGTGGTCTATCTATCTCCCCTGTCTTTAGACACAGAGTCTCCTGCTTACAACCTTCTCTTCATGATTCAACAATTAAGCATGTCAAGAAAACAGTGTAACAAATTCCCAGCAGATCAAGGATACAGAGTGATGCACATTTATCTAATGAACTAATATGTGAATATGTTCTGTTAACTCAAAAGTATAATGAGAACTAAACTACATACAGCTCACACACTCTATATTAAAGGGTATAATGTGATCTACAGCAGTATTCTAATTCAACTACTTTGATTACATATATAAGGTAACATATAATAACAGAATAATCTAATATTGTCTACCACCACTATGTCCGGTTGGTTAGCCACCACCATTTTGTCCGTCTGTATCTGGAAGTCCCACAGGATCTTAGCTCGGTCATTCTCCACCACCCTTGGGGGGATCTCCCATTTTGACCTCGTGACTTCCAGGTTATACTCGGCACAGATGTTCCTGTACACTATGCCGGCCACTTGGTTATGGCGTTCCATGTATGCCTTGCCTGCTAGCATCTTGCACCCTGCTGTTATGTGCTGGATTGTCTCTGGGGCATCTTTACACAGCCTGCACCTGGGGTCTTGCCTGGTGTGATAGACCCCAGCCTCTATGGATCTTGTACTCAGAGCTTGTTCTTGTGCTGCCATGATTAGTGCCTCTGTGCTGTCTTTCAGTCCAGCTTTGTCCAGCCACTGGTAGGATTTCTGGATATCAGCCACCTCCTCTATCTGCCGGTGGTACATACCGTGCAGGGGCCTGTCCTTCCATGATGGTTCCTCGTCTCCCTCCTCTTTCTTGGGTTTCTGCTGCCTGAGGTATTCACTGAGCACTCGGTCAGTTGGGGCCATCTTCCCAATGTATTCTTGGATGTTCGTTGTCTCATCCTGGACTGTGGTGCTGACACTCACCAGTCCCCGGCCCCCTTCCTTCCGCTTAGCGTACAGCCTCAGGGTGCTGGACTTGGGGTGAAACCCTCCATGCATGGTAAGGAGCTTTCTTGTCTTTATGTCAGTGGCTTCTATCTCCTCCTTTGGCCAGCCTATTACCCCAGCAGGGTACCTGATCGCGGGCAGGGCGTACGTGTTGATGGCCCGGATCTTGTTCTTACCATTCAGCTGACTCCTCAGGACTTGCCTGACCCTCTGCAGGTACTTGGTGGTTGCAGCTTTTCTAGCGGCCTCTTCATGGTTCCCATTCGCCTGCGGGATCCCCAAGTACTTGTAACTGTCCTCTATGTCTGCAATGTTGCCTTCTGGTAGTTCAATCCCCTCAGTTCTGACTACCTTCCCTCTCTTTGTTACCATCCGACTACACTTCTCCAGTCCGAACGACATTCCAATGTCATTGCTGTATAGCCTGGTAGTGTGGATCAGTGAATCGATGTCTCGTTCACTCTTGGCATACAGCTTGATGTCATCCATGTACAGGAGGTGGCTGACAACTGCTCCGTTCCGTAGTCGGTATCCGTAGCCAGTCTTGTTAATGATCTCACTGAGGGGGTTCAGGCCTATGCAGAACAGCAGTGGGGACAGAGCATCTCCTTGGTAGATCCCGCACTTGATGGTGATTTGTGCTATGGGCTTGGAGTTGGCCTCTAGTGTTGTACGCCACATCCCCATTGAGTTCCTGATGAAGGCTCTTAGGGTCCCATTGATCTTGTACAATTCTAGGCATTCCAGTATCCAGCTGTGGGGCATTGAGTCATAGGCCTTCTTGTAATCAATCCAGGCAGTGCACAGGTTGGTCAGTCTGGTCTTGCAGTCTCGGCTGATTGTTCTGTCTACCAGTAGCTGGTGTTTTGCGCCTCTGTTTTTCTTGCCAATTCCTTTCTGTGTCCCGCTCATGTATTGACCCATGTGCCTGTTCATCTTAGCCGATATGATGCCTGACAGGAGCTTCCATGTAGTACTGAGGCAGGTTATTGGTCGGTAGTTGGAGGGGACCGGTCCCTTCTTGGGGTCCTTGGGGATTAGGACCGTCCGGCCTTCAGTTAGCCATTCCGGGTGTCTCTCGTTAACTAGCAGCTGGTTCATTTGTGCTGCCAGACGCTCGTGGAGTGCAGTCAGCTTCTTCAGCCAGTAGGCGTGAACCATGTCGGGCCCTGGTGCTGTCCAACTCTTCATACTGGAGACCCTTTCTTGGATATCTGCCACTGTGATGGTTACTGGACCCTGTTCAGGGAGGTCGCTGTGGTCTGCCCTCAGATCCTCTAGCCACTGAGCATTGCCGTTATGGGTTGCGTCCTTCTCCCATATGCTCTTCCAGTATTGCTCCGTCTCCAGCCTTGGTGGTGCTGTTCTCTTATTGTTCCCTTGCCACTGAGAGTACACCTTTGCTGGTTCTGTGGAGAACAGCTGGTTTATTCTCCTGCCTTCTATCTCTCTGGTGTACCTCCTCAAGCGGCTGGCCAAGGCTGTGAGTCTTTGCTTGGCAGTTTCCAAGGCCTCAGGTATGGACAGCTTGCTGTATTTCTTAGGCACCTTATTTGTCGCACCTTTCTGCAACTCCGTTAGTTGGCTAACCTCCCTCCGTGCTACTTTGATCTTGCCCTCTAGCCTCCTTCTCCATGGAGGGTACTGCCCCTTGTCGCTGTTCAACTTGTAGCCAAGCATCTCACTGATCACTGCTGCCGTATTGTAGATCAGCTTGTTAGTGTTGGTAATCGTGGTTGTAGGTATTGCCCGTAGTGCTGCATTAACATCATCTAGCAGACCTTCTGAGGGTACTTCACGTAATCTTGGTAGCCGGCTACGGGGGATCCAGGTTTCAAGCTTGGCCATGATCCTATTTTTCAGGTCAGTTCCTCTCGCACTCAACGATCCTTCTCCTATCGTACTTGGGGCTATGTACCCAATCTCGGGTGGGGGTGATGATATCGCCCCCCTGACCTGGCGTCCTGACTCCTCCTTGCCGTAGTATTTGTGTTGTACCTCGTCAATCTCTAGCTGTGAGAGCAGTCCCTTCTTTCGAATGTTGGAACACTGAGCTACTAGCTGTTTCGCCGTCATTGTGGATGTTGGGTATCGAAGAATCCATAGGTCCCTCATCCTATTCATGTAGCCCCTTCCGCCAGGGTTACTTGCATAGTAGCATTCCAACAACGCCCTGTTTTCGTCTCTTGCCCACCGATGCCTTCTTGTTCCAGTAGCCCACTTTTCGTCAGGGTGCCCTGGTTCCTCAACACCTGACGCGGACCTTGTTGATCCGGGCGACGTCCGAGCCGGCATGCCTTCATATTTATCTGTCTCGCTGATGTCTGCGGTAGGCTTGCTTAGCATAGGGGGTCTAGCCTTAGGACCCTTACTGGATACAGACGCCCCAGGCAGGAATCGAACTTGCGATCCTCTGTTCCAAAGGCGTGTAGTCTAACCACTACGCTATCCAGCTGTATATATATATATATACATATTAGGGGTGCAACGATACACAAAATTCACAGTTCGGTTCGGTTCGATACTTTGGTGTCACGGTTCGATATTTTTTCAATACAAAAAAAATGTTCATGCCCTTTTAATTTGTCATTTATTAAAATTATAAATATATATTTTAACTCAAAAGTACAGTTTTTAAATTTAACCCTAACCCTTGTGCATGTTTTTTATTTTGACAGCGAATGCGCACCTGCGGACCACTTATGTGCAGCCCTGGTTATTTAGCTCGTCATATTGCAGCCACAGAAATTCTTTTGTCCATGAAACCATAAAGCTGCACTTTCTTTTTGCCTTATAGTCTGATTTGTCATAACTTCTCCGTTTTGTGGTAAGCTTTTCTTTGGCTGTCACTTCTTCACCATGACCTGTCTTATTTGGCGATTTCAATATGTCACATATTGACAGTGCCTCACCGATGCCAATGACATAATTACCCAGCTACATTTCTGAAAGAATGCAAAAGCATTGACATATATTTTTCCTTCCTACAATAGCCCGACGGGCAGGGCAGAGATAGATTTTGGTAGCCCGACTGAAAAAATCGCTAGCCCCGGGACGTCGGGCTAGCGATATTGCGAGCCCTGTATCTGATTGAGGAATCACTCATCTTTGGAAAAGAGAGTTTATTACAGAGAAATGTCTCTTTCCAAAATAAAAGCTATACTATCCGCTTCTTCTGGGCTATATTCTCAGCAGCATATTAAACATATAAGGAGAATCATGTGCTAACAGCTGTCTAAATGACTCGGCTAAAGTTAGTAGCATGCTTGCTTGTTTTTTGTCTGCTTCCACTTGTCTTTGCACTAGGATGATGTCGGCGTAAATGTGCCGTCATATTCATTGTGTTCCCACTAGTGCTGTCAGGTTAATCTCGTTGAAATGACCTTAAAGCCACAACACGGCAAATCTCCGTTAACGACCTACCCCTGATCGCCCCGTGCATGGGGCTAGACGGCTAACACGTTAACGAGCTAACTGCGCTAACACACTAGTTCCCACCCATGTAATTGAGCATTGCATGGCACATCCAACATACTGTTTTACTTTAGTCCATGACTCGCTTACCTTCAGGGTCATACGTCACATGAAAACCAAAATAATTCCAAACGCCAGATCTGAATGAGGGTGGGGGAGGTCCATGTTGCAAGGAGAGCTTAACTTCTGTCTCGCTAGCTTGCCCTGCGCTCTTCCTTCTGACGATGCTGTCTGTGTTGAGCGCTCAGTGAACCTGCATTCGACTACTCCGCCTAGGCTGCACTGTCGAGCCTAGGCGGAGTAGTCGAACGCAGATTCACTGAGCGCTCAACACAGACAGCATCGTCAGAAGGAAAGTTGATAAAATAAATTACAAATTTTGTATTGTTCGATACATATGCGTACCGAACCGAAAGCACTGTATCGAACGGTTCAATATCGATACGAATATCGTTGCACCCCTAATATATATAAAGCGGTTCCGAATGACAGCAATATCAGGAAGAAGGAACACGAGAAGCTGGAGAAATACCAAGGGCTCAGAGAAGAGCTCGAGAGGATGTGGAGGGTGAAGGTAACGGTGGTCCCCGTGCTAATCAGAGCACTAGGTGCGGTGACTCCCAAGCTAGGCGAGTGGCTCCAGCAGATCCCGGGTATAACATCGGAGATCTCTGTCCAGAAGAGCGCAGTCCTGGGAACAGCTAAGATACTGCGCAGGACCCTCAAGCTCCCAGGCCTCTGGAAGAGGACCCGAGCTTGAAGGATAAACCGCCCGCAGGGGCATGCTGGGTGTTATATATATATATATATATATATATATATATATATTAGGGGTGCAACGATATTCGTATCGATATTGAACCGTTCGATACAGTGCTTTCGGTTCGGTACGCATATGTATCGAACAATACAACATTTGTAATTTATTTTATCAACTTTCCTTCCGACGATGCTGTCTGTGTTGAGCGCTCAGTGAATCTGCGTTCGACTACTCCGCCTAGGCTGCACTGTCGAGCGCAGATCCACTGAGCGCTTGTTACGTTTCGGTGTGTCAGTGTTTTGTTTTTGCATGACTTATGTATTTCCTGCTTTACTTTGAAAGTCTGTGTTATCTTAGTGTGTTCAGTTTACATTTTCCCTGTCTCGTCAGTTCTAATTTGCCCCAGCTGTGTTTCCCTCCTGTGGTCCATTCCCTGATTGCTCCTTCTATGTATTTAAGCCTTGTGTTTCAGTATGTCATGGTCGCGATCTCCCCCGTGTTGTAAATAGTTTGGTGTTTTGTTGTAAATAAATAGCCTGTTGTAAATAGTTGTGAATGGGTTTGTTAATACTTTCGTCATGGGATATTTTCGTTTTGGGATTTTGGTGGAGAGCCTTCGTGGTTTTATTTTCCTTATCTTTGTTTTTCTACGTTGCACCCCGGTTGCCTAGGCCGGGGTGTAACATATGGGGGCTCGTCCGGGATCGGTGGAGGGTCCGAAGGAGGGACAGCTTCGGCCTTCTGTCTTCGCTGGAGGGTCCGAGGACCGCTTCAGCTGCTCGTCTGTCTTCGCTGGAGGATCCGAGGGACCGCTCCAGCCTTCATCCGCCTTCGATGGAGGATCCGAGGGACCGCTCCAGCCTTCTGCAGCTGGTGGGCTGCGTGTCCGTGTGTGCAGCTGGTGGGCTGCGTGTCCGTGTGTGCAGCTGGTGGGCTGCGTGTCCGTGTGTGCAGCTGGTGGGCTGCGTGTCCATGTGTGCAGCTAGTGAGCTGCTCATCCGCCTTCGCTGGAGCGTCCGAGGGACCGCTCCAGCCTTCATCCGCCTCTGCTGGAGGGTCCGGGGGACCGCACCAGCCTTCGTCGTCTGCTGGAGGGTCCGTGGGACCGCTCCAGCCTCCATCAGCTTCGTCTGCCTTCATCCGCCTTCGCTGGGGGGAGGGTCCGTGGGACCGCCCCAGCCTTTGTCGTCGCTGGAGGGTCCGTGGGACCGCTCCAGCCTTCATCCGCCTTCGCTGGAGGGTCCGAGGGACCGCTCCAGCCTTCGTCGTCTGCTGGAGGGTCAGTGGGACCGCTCCAGCCTCCATCAGCTTCGTCTGCCTTCGTTTCAGCCTTCGTTTGTCTGAATCAAACTTTTCACTTGGGGTTACATGTTTGATTTTTGGGTAGGGGGAAATGTTACGTTTCGGTGTGTCAGTGTTTTGTTTTCTGGGTTAAAGTTGGTGTTTGTCAAAGTAGGACCCACTGTCAGCCAGCCTGGTCTGATGGTAGAGTCTCTTCCAAACAGGTGCAACCTTCTGCGGCCCAAACAGAAGTGCTCAATGATGTGGAAGATCTCCACAGGCTTCTCTACATTTCCCATCTCAGGCTCTTCAGTGATGATCAAGTCAATGTCTACATTGGCATGGATGAAGTCTCCATCAGAACTCCTACGCACTGTTCCTTTGATTCCCATTAGGCAATGTTCCTTGGTCCTTTGGAATACTGCTTTTGGATCCAGTGCCTTGGTTTTTCCTGGGTTATTCTTGTTGGTCTTAATCCAGCAGATATCCTCACACCTCCTAAAGCCCCACTTCCTCAAACACATCCTGCCCAGGTCCAGTCCTTCACCAGAGCCACACCAGAGAAAGACAAAGGAACGTAGAGCAGATATCTCTTCTATCTCCAGTCTCATGAGATCATCCCAGGTCCAGAAGCGTTCAGTGTGGCTTATGCCTGATTCTCTGTAGTATTCCTCTAGAGGAGGTTCAAGCAAAATCACATCGAATTTGCACCTCAAATCCTTCAGGTCAAAGTGCTCTGGGTCTGCCTGGAGGTACATGGGAGGGGTGTTGGTAGTGGCGATGAGTTCGTCCTTCAGTCTGATCAACTCTCGAAGTTTAGGGTATTCTTCAAATCGGTCGGCCAAGCCAACATCTCTGATGAAGTTCTGTGGCCTATGCCCAGTGTCCACAAAATGCTGGCAGTAGTCATTGTGAGGATTCAATGACTGGGTACCCTTAAGAAAAGTACTTGAGTCCTTGTACACCTCTTCATATGGGTTGGTTTCATCTGGTTGCTGCACTTCCAGCTCATCCTTTTGCTCTTCCACATCCTCTTCTGTGTCCTCTCCTTCAGTCTGTGCTTTCCTTTTAGAAGAAGGGGCTGTGCTGTCATATGAAGCCCTGCATGTTTCTCTAGTCTCCTCGATCTCTTTTAGTTCGTCTTTACTGTGTAGGACTGCTCCGATGCTGTCCGCGCTTTCAGCTCCCAGCTGTTGAGCTAACAGCTGCCGCCTAAGTTTTTGTCTCTCGCGTATCTCTTGAAGACGACTGTTCATTGCGTCTCATATACTGTGTTCTGACAAACTATTAAGTCCCCTTGGCCGCTGGTGTAAATAAAATATTTTCATATAACACTTATAGCTATCTGTAACAACAGCTAGCAACCGGCTAATGCAGGTTAACCGCTAAAAAAAAAAGGAAAAGTCGATAGATGCAATTGATCCAGACAGCATAGTCAGAAGGAAGAGCGCAGGGCAAGCTAGCAAGACACATGGACCTCCCCCACCCTCATTCAGATCTGGCGTTTGGAATTATTTTGGTTTTCATGTGACGTATGACCCTGAAGGTAAGCGAGTCATGGACTAAAGTAAAACAGTATGTTGGATGTGCCATGCAATGCTCAATTACATGGGTGGGAGCTAGTGTGTTGGCGCAGTTAGCTCGTTAACGTGTTGGCTGTCTAGCCCCACACACGGGGCGATCGGCGGTAGGTCGTTAACGGAGATTTGCCGTGTTGTGGCGTTAAGGTCATTTCAACGAGATTAACCTGAAAGCACTAGTGGGAAAACAACGAATATGACTGCACATTTACACCGACATCATCCTAGTGCAAAGACCAAAACAACAAGCATGCTACTAACTTTAGCCGAGTCATTTAGACAGCTGTTAGCACATGATTCTCCTTATGCTGCTGAGAATATAGCCCAGAAGAAGCGGATAGTATAGCTTTTATTTTGGAAAGAGACATTTCTCTGTAATAAACTCTCTTTTCCAAAGATGAGTGATTCCTCAATCAGATACTGGGCTTGCAATATCGCTAGCCCGACGTCCTGGAGCTAGCGATTTTTTTCAGTCGGGCTACCAAAATCTATCTCTGCCCTGCCCGTCGGGCTATTGTAGGAAGGAAAAATATATGTCAATGCGTTTGCATTCTTTCAGAAATGTAGCTGGGTAATTATGTCATTGGCATCTGTGAGCCACTGTCAATATGTGACATATTGAAATCGCGTTTGAATTTGCGCTTGTTTTTTTGCTTTCACTTTGCAATCGTGCGAACTGTGTATAGAGAGCGACAGCACTGATCTGTGAGTGATGATAATTTGCGCACCAATTCCTCTGACATCGTCTTATTAATCGTTAGCTTACTATGCAAACATGACAAGTGAAATCTCCCACAGCAAGCTTAAACATGTGAGAGGTTGATTGCGCAGAGAATCGCTGAGCTTATGTGAGTGCGTGTGTAAAAGCAGCAGGATATATATATTTTAGTTCTGCTGAGCCAAATAAGACAGGTCAGGGTGAAGAAGTGACAGCCAAAGAAAAGCTTACCACAAAATGGAGAAGTTATGACAAATCAGACTATAAGGCAAAAAGAAAGTGCAGCTTTATGGTTTCATGGACAAAATAATTTCTGTGGCTGCAATATGACGAACTATATAACCAGGGCTGCACATAAGTGGTCCGCAGGTGCGCATTCGCTGTCAAAATAAAAAACACGCACAAGGGTTAGGGTTAAATTTAAAAACTGTACTTTTGAGTTAAAATATAAATTTATAATTTTAATAAATGAAAAATTAAAAAGGCATGAACATTTTCTTTGTATCGAAAAAATATCGAACCGTGACACCAAAGTATCGAACCGAACCGAACCGTGAATTTTGTGTATCGTTGCACCCCTAATATATATATATATATATATATATATATATATATATATATATGTATATATATATATATATATATATATATATATACAGTGGGGCAAAAAAGTATTTAGTCAGCCACCGATTGTGCAAGTTCCCCCACTTAAAATGATGACAGAGGTCAGTAATTTGCACCAGAGGTACACTTCAACTGTGAGAGACAGAATGTGAAAAAAAAATCCATGAATCCACATGGTAGGATTTGTAAAGAATTTATTCGTAAATCAGGGTGGAAAATAAGTATTTGGTCAATAACAAAAATACAACTCAATACTTTGTAACATAACCTTTGTTGGCAATAACAGAGGTCAAACGTTTACTATAGGTCTTTACCAGGGGCCTGTTCTTCGTACGTCGCTTACTACATCCAAGATCAAATGACACATCCAAGACCAAACCATCGCGCTAACCGTGAGCTCGCTAATCCGGTTCCCCGAACACACCTGCTGTTGACGATTAGTACAGCTGGACGCAGTAATGTGACATCACTGGGTGTCGTAAAAGGGGCTACGCATCGATAGTAGAAACATTGATCGGCAACCCGCTGATTGGTCGGCGAAAATGTCGAAGGAGCGCGCTCGGTATTTTCCGGCAGCAGAGCAAGAACTCATGAGTGAGGGATTTCAGGAGTTTCAGAGTTTAATGAAAACGCAAGAGAACACTGCAAAGGCTGCAAAAGCAAGGAGAGAGGGGCTGGCAGAAAGTTGCTGACAAATCAAACTCGTAGGTAATTTAATAATAATAATAATAATAATGGATTGGGTTTATATAGCGCTTTCCAAGGCACCCAAAGCGCTGTACGATACCACTATTCATTCACTCCCACATTCACACACTGGTGGAGGCAGCTACGGTTGTAGCCAGGCTGCCATATCGCGCCATCGGCCCCTCTGGCCAACACCAGTAGGCGGTAGGGTAGATCTATCATATGACACTATATTGTCCAATATCATATGGCATTATATTATATTATAATATGTTATATTATATCCCCTTTCACATTAGAGCCACAACAGGACCCACAAGAACATGGGAACAAGTAAAAGTGGAATACAGGAGTATTCTACAGAATGGTAATATTTATCTCTTAGATTGCTTTTCGTCTCTTGGCAAGGTAATACTGGCCTGTAATACTCTGTTAGTTTGTTCATAACAGCAACCAAGAAAAGGGCAGAGGAAAAAAAGACAGGTGGTGGTCCTGCACCCCCTCGTCAACAAGTTGGTTAAGTAAATAATACCCTCACGGGAATATCGATATCTCTCAATGAGCACACTGTCGCGCTGAGCTAAAGGATCCTGTCTATCCCGCAATATACGCTGAATTCTGAGGACTCTCCTTATCAATCTTGCACCTTCCGCAATGGGTTGGTCGCGTATACGGACAGGACATGGCTGCGACAGGCTTCCCAAATCCACCTTCGCTTTTATAGCCGTGGTCTCTCATCTTGATTACACGAAGTAATTTACAATTACTACTCTGAAATATGAATTACATCTGTAATAATCACATACATGTAATAGAATGTTAATAGTACATTTCCCTTTTTTAGGAAATGACCTGTATGTATCTGTGTGACATCAATAAAAGGATCAAGTGCTGCATTATCTTTAGTTACATTGATGTTATTTATTTATGGTGAAACAGTGGTGGAATATCGCTGTTGCTTTCGTATAAATGAAGCGGACATACCTGCGTGGCCGCGATCTAATCCTGTTTACATAAAGTAAACCTGCTCCCGAGCAGGTCTACGCTTACGGCTCTGTTGCTATGACAGCAAGTCCCGGATGAGCTTCGGGGAACCGAACGATCCAGGATCACGCAAAATCGTCAACAATCTAATCCAGCTAACTTACTTAGCGAGGCCCATTCCTCCATGCAGATCTTCTCGAGAGCAGTGATGTTTTGGGGCTGTCGCCGAGAAACACGGACTTTCAACTCCCGCCACAGATTTTCTATGGGGTTGAGGTCTGGAGACTGGCTAGGCCACTCCAGGACTTTCAAATGCTTCTTACGGAGCTACTCCTTTGTTGCCCGGGCGGTGTGTTTTGGATCATTGTCATGTTGGAAGACCCAGCCTCGTTTCATCTTCAAAGTTCTCACTGATGGAAGGAGGTTTTGGCTCAAAATCTCACGATACATGGCCCCATTCATTCTGTCCTTAACACGGATCAGTCGTCCTGTCCCCTTGGCAGAAAAACAGCCCCATAGCATGATGTTTCCACCCCCATGCTTCACAGTAGGTATGGTGTTCTTGGGATGCAACTCAGTATTCTTCTTCCTCCAAACACGACGAGTTGAGTTTATACCAAAAAGTTCTACTTTGGTTTCATCTGACCACATGACATTCTCCCAATCCTCTGCTGTATCATCCATGTGCTCTCTGGCAAACTTCAGACGGGCCTGGACATGCACTGGCTTCAGCAGCGGAACACGTCTGGCACTGCGGGATTTGATTCCCTGCCGTTGTAGTGTGTTACTGATGGTGACCTTTGTTACTTTGGTCCCAGCTCTCTGCAGGTCATTCACCAGGTCCCCCCGTGTGGTTCTGGGATCTTTGCTCACCGTTCTCATGATCATTTTGACCCCACGGGATGAGATCTTGCGTGGAGCCCCAGATCGAGGGAGATTATCAGTGGTCTTGTATGTCTTCCATTTTCTGATGATTGCTCCCACAGTTGATTTTTTCACACCAAGCTGCTTGCCTATTGTAGATTCACTCTTCCCAGTCTGGTGCAGGTCTACAATACTTTTCCTGGTGTCCTTCGAAAGCTCTTTGGTCTTGGCCATGGCGGAGTTTGGAGTCTGACTGTTTGAGGCTGTGGACAGGTGTCTTTTATACAGATGATGAGTTCACACAGGTGCCATTCATACAGGTAACGAGTGGGGGACAGAAAAGCTTCTTACAGAAGACGTTACAGGTCTGTGAGAGCCAGAGATTTTCCTTGTTTGAGGTGACCAAATACTTATTTTCCACCCTAATTTACGAATAAATTCTTTACAAATCCTACCATGTGGATTCATGGATTTTTTTTTCACATTCTGTCTCTCACAGTTGAAGTGTACCTCTGGTGCAAATTACTGACCTCTGTCATCATTTTAAGTGGGGGAACTTGCACAATCGGTGGCTGACTAAATACTTTTTTGCCCCACTGTAAATTAGTTAATTTATGCAAATTGTCATGGTCCTGGGTCATTTAACCCAGCGTTTTGAGTTTTCTTGTATTTTGATGTGATTTTGTGTTTATGGTTTAGATTGAAGTTCATTTGGTTAGTCTTGAGGTTATTGTATATTTCCCTGTTATAGCTCCTTGTTTATTAGATTCCCCTTGTGTCTTTGTCCCCTGTGACCCTCTTGGTGTGTGTCCTTGTGTCTTGTTTCCCTTTTCTTATCCCATGTTCCCCACCTAGTCTTTCATCCCATGTCTCCCCTGTCGGTCATGTTCGTCCATGTTTCCTCAGCCTGTCATGTCTCCCTCGCTCTCTCTATGTCTCGACCCCCTTAACTGTTTCCTCACCTTCCCCTTGTTATTGCGTTATCGCTTTCTGTTTTCTCTCTAGTCCATCTCGTTTCCCCAAGCGTTCCTTCCTTCCAGTTTCCGTGTCATATTGTGTGAATTGTGTGAGTCTGTGTCAACTTCAGCTGTGTTCCCTCATTTGCCCTCGTGTGTATTTATGTCTGCGTCTCCCTCTGTCCTGCGTCGCAGTCTCCCCCATGGCTGTGTGTTTCTCCGTTTGTTTAGTTTCCTGTAATTCCCCAGTTTTTCTTTGCAGTATTTTCCATTCAGCAATAAAAGCTGTGTTTTTTTAGTTAAAGTCTCGCCTATGAGTCTGCATTTGGATGCTATCCTGCATGCTTTACACAGACATTTCATGACACAAATAATACTTCAAAAAAGGGCCTAACACTTATAAAGCTACTTACTGTACTATTGTACAATAGTATACAACGTGACTACACAATACAATGTAAAGAAACACAAGGATCAGGGATGAGTGTGTACAAGCAAACTTTTCTGACTCTTTTTTTTTGGCTTCAAACTGAAATTAAGAAAGCAAAATTTTTCTCTTTCTTTCTATGGAAACCTCAGTTTTATCCCAACAAAATCTCATATTCAAATCAAATAACTGAAGCAAATCTGACTTATTTTTAATTACTTTCCCCCAAGAAACTGGAAAAACACCACAAGCTGTACTTGTTACAATAAAATATTTTTTTGCCATGTAATGTGATTATTTATGTGATGGAATAACAAATCTGCAGTATTGCTCATATAATTACCCTTGAAGATGCTGATGTATTAACCAACCAACGTATCTGTAACTGAAAGATAATTCATTTCTGAGCTAAAATATCAGTTTGCTGTGGAAATCTTCTTCCAGTTGCTGTCGTGTCACTAGAGCCCTCATTCCTCAGTGATTTAGACTGGAAGGGAGACGTGACTTGCAATCAGTAAAATCCACTGAACCTCAGCGTGGCCACAAAAACACGAACAAAGAAATTGTAGCAGCATCCAGGCACCATCAGGATGGCAAGTATCACTGTCTGTGTGCATGATCCTAGTTGAGCTTGTTTACCAGGATCACTTAGACCGCAGTCTCTTATAACAGGTCCTGACAAGGCTCACTCTTGGCGTGAGTGCTAACACAATTCCACACATAACATTACACCCACACCCTAAGACTGTGTATCGAGTGTCCGACACTCTATGTGCCTCACAGAAAGTCATAAGGAAAGAGTGATAAAATAGCTTATTTCGCAGTTTCATCTTTTTCGTAGAAGGATGCTGGCTCGGCTCCAGATGTTAGCTCATCTGTTTCACACAGGCCAGGTGCAGAGACACTTACCAGAGGGAAGTTGGCATTTTGCAGCAAACTCATGAGTCAGGATCACCTGTAGCAGATAACTTGAGGTTGTAACAGTTCAGGTCATAGCGCTACCTTAACTCAACCTAGTTTTCATGCATACAGAGAAAATATTCCACCTCCCACATGAATGAAATCTTACAGATAAGAGGACTCATAAAATAAGTTGAGTTAAAACATTCAGTTGGGTTTTAGTGGCAGCTAATTTAAAATTGAGCGCCGTAAACAGTAAAGAAGTTGCTTCCGTACTTCAGCTTTTACTGGAGTATTTTTTGACACAGGTATCTTTACATCTACTTAAGTAAACAAAGTCTGTAGTTTGCCACCTCTGGGTGCTTTGAGGTTAGCCTGGGTTCTTCTGTGAGTGTCCTCAATGTTACACAATGGGTTTTGAAGTATTCAATTGGATATCCATCGGGGCCTGGGGCTTTATTGTTTTTTAACGATTTAACAGCAAGATATTTCTTTCTCTAGCATGATCAGAAGTGCTAATCTTTGGTGGAGTTAATTTACGTATTATGGTCACTGTCATGGTCAGTTGTATATAATGCTTGATAATAGTTTTGAAATTCTGAATTTCTTTCATTTGGGTTTTCTAAATATCTGCCATCATCTGTTTTAATACTGTAAATGTATCTTTCAGTATCTTCCTTTTTGATTTGCCACAATAGTAGTTTGGCAACCTTACAACCAAATTCATCATAATGATATCTAGTTCTGACATATCATCACATAAAATTAATTTTTGTTTTATGGTACTAAGTAATTCTGCTTGTTTTGTTCTTGAATGATCTATTTCCAAAGGCCTTATATCTTTTTCTAATTGAAAACGCTGCTCCCTTTTGTGTTTGTTTTTATATGAGACACATGAAATATGTGACCTCTCATATAAGCTTTAAGCGCTTCCCATATATTTGAATGTGAGGAGGTATTTAAGTTTGATACATGTCTATTTTAATTTTCATAAAAGTAATACATTCGGGGCTTTTAACAAATATCCTTTAAATTTCCACCTAGTAGGAAAATTCAGATTGGTAGAGCTCCAAATCAATTTTTTATAGGATTAGGATCTGAAATTGTAGCAGCTTAATTACTAGCTAGTTTTAATTTGTGAGAGGAGTGTCTGTGAAGCCAAAAACATGCCTATTCTCGAGTAAGTAAGTAATGAACAGTTGAATAAAATTTAATTCCCCAACCCCCAGGCCACGAGAGTTGAGGCTTGGGTGTGAAATTTACGTTTTTCAGGGTTTTTATCGTTATTTTTTTAAAATCATTTTTAATGTTAACTCCGTTTCCCTATGTCTTTTCCTGTGTGTTATGAATAAATCTTCTTTTTTCTGTGGTACTGGTACTGGTTTGATTTTGTTGTATTTATCCGTGACACCTTAAAGGCCGGTCCGTGAAAATATTGTCAGACATAAACCGGTCTGTGGCACAAAAAAGGTTTTGGGGACAGAGGCCTAATTCTCTCATGCCTTGAGTTAGAGCTATTAGAGATTTGAATAGCGTACTAGTTTCTGAGAAAAACAATCCATTGATGGGTTTGAAACTAGGTTGTAATCGCTACCCAAAACACATTGAACTTTAACTGCTGACAGCTTTATAATTAAATTATTTAAAAAATGTGGGTTGTCTTAATTTGGGCCATAGATATCAATACTAATTGTTCATTGTTCAAGCAAATACACACCTCTAGCTTAGGATGAGAATGACGAATAGAAAACATGATCAACCCAGTCTCTGCGCAGTTTTAAATGTTCTATATCAGTGAGGTGGGTCTCTTGGATAAACGCAATATGTTAGCACTTTCTTCTTTTTAATGGGTGAGTTAAACCCTCTAACATTTACCAAAATGCAGTTTAACTGTCCTGTCCTTTTTATTTTATGTCTTATAAATCAATCTTTCCCTGGTTAGGAAAACAGATTAAAATCTAAATAAACCTCCAATCTGTTGCCAAATGTTTACAATTTCCAATACTTACAGAATCAAACATGGTATAGAGAGAGCATCCCAAAAGTCCCTCAAAATGAATAAAAGGGAAAAAAGAAAAAAAAAAACCCTATAATCCCCTCAAAACAAAACCCAGGGTAGGTAAGACTCCGTGTCTAGACTTACTTGGCAACCTCAGCGGACTAAAATTAAAAAGTACCATTATAGCTTCATAAAAGAACAACAAAACAATGTTTAGAAATTTATGGCGGTCTCAATAGTTACCTTTGGGATTTATTTTCATCTATAAGGCTAATATTAGTGATGTGAGGATCGATCCTGAAATATCGATTCCTCCGATACCAGTCATTTATGTTCTAGAATCGATTCTCACATTAAAATATCGATATTTTAGTAATTTAGAGTAAATTTGTAGTTTATCATTAACAGGAACACAGTGGAAAGAAACTATAACATTCAGATTGTCTACATTCAAAGGAACTACTTCCTCTTCCGCCTTTCATAGTCATGTGCGAAATACGGCTGTATAAATGTCTCGCAGCCCCTTGGCGTGCGCACTCACAACAATGGCTGAGCGTAATTGTGCGGACTTATTTTATCTCCACAAACAGCTGAGACGTGGTTTGCGATACATGTGGCAAAAAAGTGCTCCAAGAGTGAGGTGTTGTGTGGCCACACTAAGAAGACATTCAAGAGTGCTGTTGGGGGGGGGGGGGGGGAATACATTTTACAGGGTTTATTTATCGGATAAAATACGTTAAATGTCACCGTTATTATTGGCTGGCCCGGAAACAGCGGGGGTGTCCAAATTCAGAGGCTGCTTCCACCTGAGGACCCGGCCTTCGCGGTCTAAAGAAAGCCGGGTAGTATGTCACAGGCTCCCTCGGTGGAGTGAAACTCTGCTGTCTGCTCCTTGCTATCTAGAATATAACCGGGTGCTGACGTAAACTCTTCTGTTTAATAGAGTTTTCTGTTTGACGTTTATTCAGCTGTGTGAAAACCCCGGAGGAACCCTCCCGAGGGATTAATAAAGTTAAATTTAATTGAATCTAATCTAATAACTTTAATCTCAGCCAAACCGAACAAATAAAACACTGAAAAATGGTAAATGGCCTGCATTTGTATAGCGCTTTTCTAGTCCCTAAGGACCCCAAAGCGCTTCACACTACATTCAGTCATTCACCCAGTCACACACGCAGGCGATGGCAAGCTACATTGTAGCCACAGCTGCCCTGGGGCGCACTGACAGAGGCGAGGCTGCCGAACACTGGCGCCACCGGGCCCTCTGACCACCACCAGTAGGCAAACATGGGGTTAGTATCTTGCCCAAGGATATTTGGCATGCAGCCAGGATGCAGCCTGGGATCGAACCACCAACCTTCTGATTAGTGGCTGACCTGCTCTGTCACCTGAGCTACAGCCACCCCACAAAAAGCCAAACAATAACATTTTGAAGTTATCAAAGTGACTTATATATCATGTTTAACCCGAGTAGCAAAAGACCGCGGGGGTTTGAAAACGATGTGTCGATCGGCTCAGATATTTGAAGTTTACACAGCTACATTCTCTCCTGAAAATATGTTAAAAGTTTTTTGCGACCCAGAAAGAGAAATAAGAGTAATATTAAAACTAAGTACCTGCCGCCATTGTTGGAAACTGGAATTGGCTGGGCCCGCTATGAATTCTGCGATATGGTTTTTCAATTTTGTTGTGCGGGTGGAAAATCGTGAGAAATTCGGGAGAATGGTGGCTCCGGGAGATTTTCGGGAGGGGCACTGAAATTTGGTATTCTCCCGGAAAAATCAGGAGGGTTGGCATGTATGGTTGTGGCAACATCACTAACCTTGTCAAACACCTCAGAGTAAATCATGTCACAGAATATGAGGCGCGTATGTTGAGACGAACTGAAGAGGAGGAGAGGGACAGGTGCTGTTAGGGCGAGACAGACGTCTCTCACGGAGTCCTTTAGTGCTGCAGGCAGGCAAGGTGTTCAAATAGCGCACAACTTCAGGTTTTTTATTTCTATATGATGAACTCTGCATTATTAAGTGATAAGAACAAGTAATCTGATGTCCTGTAATCATTATGATGCTATAATTTGAGATACAATAAATAAAATAATTTTTTGTACAAAGTATCGATATCGGATCAGTATCGTCGATACCACCCTGAATATTACTTGGTATCGGATCGGAAAGAAAATCAGTGGTATCGCACATCACTAGCTAATATCTCATGTGCAGTATAAGACAAAACACACATATTTGTGTTTTGTCTTATACTGCACACAGTGTATTGTAGAATAGTTTTGGAGTCACTCAGAGAACCATTCTTCTCTCTGCAATGTGGTCAAGGCCATGAATCAGGTGTTAGGAGATGGCATGCACTCTTCCCCCTTCTTTAATTCTACCCAGTCGTTAAGTGATGACGTAACGAATCCTACTTCCAGGCATAAAGTAGTCTGCGTTTAATATGGCTTTTGTGTTGTTAACATGTTTAATGTTATGTATTTTCTTCTATTTAATCTCAAAAAGCTCCTAAAGCCCAGCCCATGCAGCAGTATATGAATGACTAACCTCGTATTGTGGATGGATTATCTCAGTTGTTCTCCTGGCTGAAGTTTGGTCCTTTTACAACATCCTGCCATGCGATTACATTTTTTCCTGACCACCAGAACACTAACGTTAACTTTTATTGAGTGGAAAAAAAGTTAGCTTGTTTATATTATGCTAACATAGCTGTGTCGCTAGCGGTCACGTAGCACATCATTATATACCAGCTAGCCAAACTTCAGTAACCCTACAAACGTCACTGCTGTTTAGTTTTCTGTCTTCATTTATGTTGGAAGTGATAACAGAGCTGTACGTTTTAATTTGTTTCCAAAACCCCGCAGTCAGGACATGCTATATTGTATTTAGATAGAAGCTAGCGAGCTAACCACCTGCTAACTTCTAACTCCATTAAATGTCATAAATTTTGTTTTCATGGATGCCTGGATGTTAAACTCAATTGTTACACCTGGTAGAGCAGAACGCTGATCATTTTATTAAAGATGAAAGACTTTAGACAGTTTTTCAACTCTCAGTAATGCCATAGTGATCGTTTGATATATGGACCTGCAGTGGAGTTTAGGCCCAGACACGGCTAGTGACGTCAGACTTAACGACCGGACAGGCCTGACCGGAGGGCAAGAGATGGTTGCCATTGTAATGGGAGTGTTGCTGGCAAAATGTTCGACTTCCTCTTCAACACTGGACAGGAGAGTTTCCACCTCAGATGGTGTAAGAGATATTTTAAATTCCCCTCTGTGCCGGATCTGCAGTTTGGCGGGGGGTAGCAGCTGATGTACTCGATGTTCTTCTCCCACAACTTTTTCTTCATCCTAACGATCATCCTACGCTGCACCTCCATGCTGTATTCTGGGTAAAAGGAGACTCGATTAGTGTCTGGGTATACAGTCCCTTTGTCTCTGGCCAAGCAGACTACTTTGTACTTCTCCCTGTAGTTCAGAAACTTCACGAGGATACGGCTGACCTGATCTGCTTCTATTCGCAAGCTGTGTGCGCTCTCTATGGTGACTAGAGATGGCACGATACCACTTTTTTATGTCCGATACCGATATCATAAATTTGGATATCTGCCGATACTGATATGAATCCGATATAGTGTGTTTTTTAATCAATAAAACGTTTTTTTAATATCTTGCTGCATTTTGTATAAGTTTATACTCAAGTTTAAATACATAACAACACTAAAGCTATTCTGTTATACCTGTATGTAAAAAATACACTGCGCCCAAAATATTTCATAGTTCAGCAACACTGATCAATCTAATAAACTTAAACCTACTCCATCCTCCCTATGCTGGTATTTTAAAGAGTACTTAGCAGAAATATTAAGCAACCTAACTAATAGGGTTGCAAACTCCCAGCAAAAAAAAAATAGGGAACCACCCCCCACCCTCCACCTCATGATGCTTAATCAATGTAATCACATTTAATTTGATGCAGGGGGGGAAATGCACAGAAATACATTATTTTTCAAGAATAATTAAATAGATTCAACGCGTTTCTTCAACAGAATTGCAGAATTCACAGATGGTACTTTCCCAAAGGAAAAAGTACTATAGCTTACTAGGGTATATTAGACTTAACAGTTACTATATACAGTAATGGACTTCTATATATTTTACATCAGATTAAAACTTTGGGTGTAAGAGTCAGATAATTTTTTATTAAAAGCTAAACATTTTAAATGAGAATAAGAAAGAAAAGTATGTCTTTGTGCCCCCTTTTCCCTGTTCATGCCCTATCGGCCCCCCTGGCTAAACTTTGCTAGATCCGCCCCTGCACAGTTACCAGCCGTCAGCTACATAGAAAAAGATCCTGGTCTAGAAAGTGATATTAAATAAATTCTAACAACAGCTTATCAAGCTTAAACGTGTTGCTGTTGTTCAGCCGCTGGTTTCCTCTTTCTGGCGAGAAGTGGGCCAAAAACAAAGAAGAGAGACGGACTCGCGATAGAAAAGCCGATCAGCTGATCATTGATCAGTTTCACGATTGAAGAGAGAGAGAGGCAGTCGCTCCATATATCGGTTGTTAGGCTTAACGTGGGAATGCTTTACAAACATTCAGAGATGAACTTACACACTTGCTTTACTTCTCTCTGGGATAACTTCCTCGGAGATGAAATGCTGGATTGCTAGCAAGGCTACAAATACACACAGCCGCTCTATCACGTGATGCATACTGCTGCAACTTGTTACGGTTATGAGCCGAGTTACACCGTGTAGCAAGTTTTGTGAGGTGCTTTTTTGATATTTAATGGATCGGATTACATTTTTTATTTCTCGCCGATATCCGATCCAGTAATTTGGGTCAGTATCGGACCAATACGTAATATCGGATCGGTCCATCTCTAATGGTGACCGGGATTAGAAAGTGTTCCTCCCCGAAAAGCCGGGGGATGAGACTCTCCACATAGTCAACAACATCGTTGCCCTCAGACTTTTCTGAGATGTTAACAATTTTAACATTAGACCTCGTGCTCTAGTTTTCTAGATCGTCTGCTTTCTCTTTTAGAAGAGCAATCTCTTTCTCGGCCCATACATTGGTCGGGTTGTCTTCATTAGCTCCAATCCTGGTCACCATCTCCTGCACCCACTCGGCTAGCTTTGAAAACAATGTCATCTGTCTTTTTGTTTATATGAACATTGAGTTCCTCTCTCAATTCACGAATAGCTTTCATCAGTGATTTTAATGGTAGTTTCTAATGTTTAGCAGCCATCTTCTCAACTTGTGAGTCTTCAGCTTTGAGCCAACCCCCCCTTGAAACGAGTAGTTTCCTGCTAAAATTGGGCAGTCTTAGGTGCAAAGCAACGGTCCATGATTATCTAAAAGTAGATGAAGCGTATATGACAGAGATGTAGCCACTGTGACCTCACATATTGGTTTAAAACAAACCTGGGGAATGGAATTATCTTTATATCATAAGTTTGCGCATGAAAGAAAAACAACTGGAGCAAATAATTTCATTTCACGGCCGTAATTAAATTCCTTGCGTGTAAATTCAACAACCAGCACATGCAGAACACGCACATCACTTTCAACCCCCCGGTCTTTCGCTACTCAGGTTAAACAGGTCTCTTACATCAGCGGTCTCCAACCTTTTTTGCGCCACGGACCGGTTTATGCCTGACAATATTTTCACGGACCGGCCTTTAAGGTGTGGTGGATAAATACAACAAAATAAAACTAGTACCAGTACCGAAAAAAAGAAGATTTATTCATAACACACGTGAAAAGACCCAGGAAAACCGAGTTAACGATAAAAACGATAACAAAATAACGCTGAAAACCATACATTTCACACCTGAGGCTCAACTCTCGCGGCCTGATACCAAACGACTCACGGACCGGTACCGGTCCGAGGCCCGGGGGTTGGGGACCGCTGTCTTACATAACTTTGAAATGTTAATATTTGGTTGATTTCACTGTTTTATTTGTTCCTGAGTAAATCGGTTTGGCTGAGATATATTTCAATTCAGGAGGAAACATTTTCACCAGGAACAAAAACAGCATGTTAATACGGGAGATTCTGAAGGCTGCTTCAAAACGATCAAATTATATTTTAAATATTTGTTCAGTTCTCTTCCAAACCCCAGCACATGTCTATTGTAATTTTTGAGTGGCCACTAAAATGAAAATAGAAGTGTTCTAACATCTAACATATAGCAAGAATGCTATACACGGGCCAAACTTCAGTCAGGAGAACAACTGATTATTACTCATCCACAATACGAGGTTAGTTATTAATATACTGCAACAACATGGGAATAGAGCAGCTGCGAAAGAATTCAACATTAATGAATCAATGTTACGGAAGTGGAGGAAGCGCAGTTTTTGGCTTTCCCCATACTTCAAAAGTGCTTCATCTCTTTGCTATGCCTGTCGCCCGCCATAATTTGCAGATGATAATGGTTTTAGGGGGTGGCTGTAGCTCAGGTGGCAGAGCAGGTCAGCCACTAATCAGAAGGTCGGTGGTTCGATCCCAGGCTGCCTCCTGGCTGCATGCCAAATATCCTTGGGCAAGATACTAATGTTTGCCTACTGGTGGTGGTCAGAGGGCCCGGTGGCGCCAGTGTCCGGCAGCCTCGCCTCTCTCAGTGCGCCCCAGGGCAGCTGTGGCTACAATGTAGCTTGCCATCACCAGTGTGTGAATGACTGAATGTAGTGTAAAGCGCTTTGGGGTCCTTAAGGACTAGAAAAGTGCTATACAAATGCAGGCCATTTACCATTTAGCCGCCACTATGCTTTCGACCAAAACAGGCGCAGCTTGATGACATCATCAACATGTGCTATCGGATCGGATAAAGCGGTATAGTCAAAATCTCTATCGTTGGCCAAATTTCTATCGTATATCGTTTATATCGCCCACCCCTATTTGGAGTGAACATAAGAACAACATTTTGACATTTTGTGCGTGATGCTTTGACAAGGCATATAAAAAAAAGTAGAGGAAAATCGCATATATATCAAAACTGTTGCTGAAGTACTTCTCCTTACAGCTATGCAAAACCTCTCCCAAAGGGGGCATCTTGAGACAGATACATCACTGTTAGGGAGTTTTTATTGTTTTATTTGCTTATGCTTCAAAAGTTATGTTACACATATTTCACCAGACACAGTTTTCTGTAGAAACAGGAAGCTGACCCTGTGACACTGACAAGAGACCAGCACAGAAATACATATCTGCAGAAGTTGACTTGCATTATATTATTCTTAGAAATTGACCTGCAACACACATACTCTGTGACACACACACATACACAGCTTGCATGCAGACAGACATCAGGCCATGCGTGACAGGAAATGTGATTATATTTGCATATTGACGATGTAACCTATAAAAATAAACGAATACTGCAGTTCGGTGTGATTTGCTCTGAGCTTTTCACCCGTGCAGCACGTTAACCTACACAAGTGTCTCATTGTTGTTTATTCACCTGACTGTTTGTTAACTGTAAATCTCTGACAATCACAAAACAAAAGAAACTTTTTAGAGATAATGGAACTTATTTCTAAGCATAATCCACTGATTGCATAAAAAAAACTAAAGCTGCAGAAAATGCAAAATATACCAGTAACACCATTCAGAATGAAGTAATGGAATGTCTGTCAGAGATGGTACGTGAAGACATTATCAGAGAAGTGAAGGAGAGTGAGTACTTCTCTGTGATTGCAGATGAAACAAAAGACCTAAAGGAAACAGATCAACTGTCATTAGTACTAAGGTATTACTACAATGGGGCTGTTCAAGAGAGTTTTTTAGAGTTCCAGAGACCAAGTCAGCTAGATGCGGCAGGGCTCACCCAAAACATCATACAGTGTCTGGAAAGGCATGGCCTTGAATATCGATCCAATCTTGTAGGCCAAGGATATGATGGGGCGTCAGTAATGGCAGGGAAATGCAGGGGTGTTGCAGCCAGGATCAAAACAGAGGCAAAACATGCATTTTATGTACATTGCAATGCACATTGCCTTAACCTTGTTATCCCTGAAGCTGACTGCTTTTTTTCATTGTTGCAGAAATTGTATGTCTATATGTCAGGTTCATATGTTCACCAAAAATGGATCACAGTTCAAAAAGACATTTATCCAGATGCTCCAAGAGAGCTTCAGAGACTCAGTGATACCAGGTGGGCATGTCGTTATAGTGCATGCAAAACTGTAATGGACAGATTACCAGCTATATTAAGAGTACTCCATGAGATACATTTAGAGAACAGTGGTGACAGATCAGTGGAGGCACGGGGTCTGTTGGCACAAATTGACCTCACATTTATTGGCAATTTATCCACATTTAGAAAAATTCTAGGGGAAATTAAGTTGCTTTCTGATGTACTTCAGTCTCCATCTCTTGATCTAGCAAAGGCTGTAGACCTAATCCATGCACTTCAAGACACCTTGGACCAATATAGAAGTGAATCCTGTTTTGATGAGCTGTGGCAAGACGCAATGGATATTGCAGAACAGTGTACTGTTGCCTCTGAGACAGTTAGAGAAGGTGCAGAGAGAGAGCCTTAGGCTTAAGGGTTATTTTGTAGATTCTTCAATCGGGCAACACAGGTGTAAGTTTAAGAGGAAAGTATTTTACCCCATTCTTGACCATGTACATGCAGAGATGGAGAAGCGCTTCAACAGGACCAATTGTGATATTATGAGGGGTATACAGGCACTAAACCCCAAGAATAAGAGCTTTTTGTCAGAGGAAATAGTTTTAAGCTTGGCTGGTCTGTATGACTGTGTAATTGAAGACCTCAAACATGAGCTGTATCAAGCTAGAAAGGTTGTTCAAAGGAGAGCAGGGTGTGGGAATGAACTCTCCAGTGTTTTGGAGTTTACTACCTTCCTAGAGCCTTACAAAGAGGTGTTTCAACAGCTTTTTCGTTTATGTCGAATAGCTTTAGCCTTACCTGTCAGCAGTGCTACTTCTGAACGTAGCTTTTCAGTGCTAAAGCTTATAAAAAAATCATCTACGAACAACTATGACTGATGAGAGGCATAGCAATATTGGAGTTTTGAGTATTGAGAGGAAAAGGGCGAGATCATTAAGCCTGGATGACTTTGCCACCCGTCACCGTAACAGGCGGATCCACCTATTCTAAGTCATTGATAATATTCTCTTTTCAAAACATAAATATTTTGCAACTACAAGTGCTGCTGTTTACAAATGTTTTTGTACTTCTTGTCTTCTTAACATGTAACAGTCTTATTAAAAGTTCAAGAGGTTTATTCGTGTACAATTTATACTTAAAACATTATCAAAAGAAGGCATAGAAAGTATTTACTTGCTTTCAGGTTTAATTCAAATGTTAGTCTTTTCATTTGTTTTTCCTGTTTCACATTTAAACACCAGCTTGTGTGAAGATTATGTTCTTTTTTTGAGAAGTTTTGCATTGCATTGGCTAATTTGTATTTAGTATTAGTATTTATTTATTTATTGTCATTGTCAAGAACAATGAAATTGCGTTTGGGGCTTCCATACAACCCAAAAAAAAGAAGAAAATAATAAATACCCCTTAAAACCCAAGTGTACATATTTAACCCAGTGTGACTCCAATGCAATAAGACAATCCTTAGCAATAATGTTCGTAGAAATTCAGACAAAGACCTGAGAAACATGACAAAATACAACAATGCAACCCATTCAATATTATTGTACTGTGAGATATGATATCAGATATGATAGTTATCTATTTAAGAAAGGGGGGGGGGGGGCAGGAGGGGGAAGAGAATAAAGATATGATGCACCAATGCAGACCAGTTCATTGCTATTAAGAAGTTGGATATGGTTATTGTCCGTGAGAGGGGGGCAGAGAGTTCAGGAGCCTCACAGCCTGTGGATACAGGCTGTTGGCCAGTCTGGATGTTCTGGCCTGTATAGACCTGTACCTTCTCCCTGAGGGCAGCAGATGGAAAAGGTGGCGCGCAGGGTGATGTTGGTCCCGCAGGATACTGTGCACCCTCCTCAGACAGCGAGTGGGGAAGATATTACTGATCTCTGGCAGACTTGTTCCAATAATTCTGCCAGCTTCTTTCACCACCCGCTGGAGTGCTTGCTGATCGGCCTTGGTGCAGCTGGGGAACCACACTAGAAATCCATACGTCAGAACGCTGCTGATGGCACAGTTGTAGAAGTTCAACATCAGAGATCTGGGAATGTGTGCGCTCCGCAGTCTCCTCAGGTAGTAGAGGCGCTGTTGGGCCTTCCGTACAACTGAGGTGATATGGTTGCCCCAGAACAGGTCCTCGGTCACAGTTACCCCCAAGAATTTAAAACTGCTCACCCTCTCCACCGCCTCACTGCCAATGAAGAGAGGCAGATGGTTGTTATGACCCCTCTTCCGGAAATCTACAATGATCTCCTTGGTCTTTTTGGTGTTTAAGACCAAGTTATTGTCGTGGCACCATGACTCTAGTTGTTGCACCTCTGTCCTATAGTTTGTCTCATCATTGTTGGATATAAGTCCGAGCACTGTAGTGTCATCTGCAAACTTAACAATGAGATTGGACGCGCAGGAGGAAATACAGTCATGGGTGAAGAGAGTGTATAGCAGAGGGCTCAGAACACACCCCTGAGGGGCACCGGTGTTGACCACAAGGGTGGAAGAGGTGTTCTTACCCACTCTGACACTCTGTCTACGGTTAGTGAGGAAGTCCACAATCCAGTTGCACAGAGAGGAGTTAAGTCCCAGTTGGTGGAGTTTGGGACGGAGTTTGTATGGCCGGATGGTATTAAAAGCCGAGCTGTAGTCTACAAAGAGGAGCCGTGCATAGGTGTTCCTGTGTTCCAAGTGCTTCAGTAATGTGTGCAGCACTGTGGCGATCGCATCCTCGGTTGACCGGTTCTCCCTGTATGCAAACTGGTGCGAGTCCAGGGATGGTGGAAAAGCAGCTCTGATGTGTTTAATGACCAGTCTCTCCAGGCATTTGGCGGGAATGGGGGTGAGTGCCACAGGTCTGAAATCGTTCAGACATGTGACATTTGACTGTTTTGGGATGGGAACGATGGTTGCTGCTTTGAAACAGGATGGTACCAGTGAACAGGACAACGAGGTGTTATATATAGAGGTGAAGACGTCCGCCAGGTCGGCAGCACAGTCTTTTAGCACCCGGCCCAGCACTCCATCCGGCCCGGCCGCCTTCCTGGTGTTAATGCTCCGGAACACACGCCTCAGCTCATGAGTGCTCAGGGCCGGAGCAGGGTCGGTTGAGGGGAGAGGGGACAGGACAGGGTCGGTGTTCTCCCTGTCAAAACGGGCATAAAAGAGATTTAGATCCTCAGCCAGAGTAGAACTGTCGGCTGAGGGTGATGGTGTTCTTCTTTTGTAGTCCGTGATAGCCCTGATGCCCTCCCAGACCTGCCTTGGGTTTGTGTTGTTCTCAAACCTGGCCTCGATACGCCTCCTGTGCTGCTGCTTGGCAGTCTTGATGCCTCTTCTCAGGTTGGCCCTGGCAGCACTGTATGCCTCCTGGTCCCCGGATTTGAAAGCGTTGTTCCTTGTTCGAATAAGTTGTTGAACTCCGTGTGTCATCCAGGGTGGATTATTAGGGAACACACGGAATCGTTTCCAAGTTGTTACATTGTCCACACAGAAACAGATGTAGTCCAAGACAGTGGAGGTGTAACTGTCCAATGCGACACGATTGTCAGTGTCCTGCACCTTGAATACATCCCAGTCTGTGCAGTGGAAACAGTCCTGAAGCATCGGAATAGCGTCCTGCGGCCATGTTCTCACGGTTTTGGTTGTAATCCCAGTGCTCTTGATCTTTTGTGTGTATATTGGGTGTAGCAGAAGGGAGAGATGGTCTGACAGACCCAGGTGGGGATAAGCCTGGGCTCTGTACGCATTCGCCATGTTGGTGTACACCTGGTCCAACGTTCTATCTCCTCTGGTAGCACACTTCACATTACGGTGGAAATTGTGAAGTACAGATTTCAGGTCCGCGTGGTTAAAATCCCCAGCCGCAATAAAGACACTGTCCGGGTGTGCTACCAGGCTGTTATTGATGCTGCTGCTCAATTGTGCTAATGCTAGCTTAGCATTAGCATCTGGTGGAATGTAAACAGCGCAGATGTAAACGGCAGAAAATTCCCGAGGGAGATAGAATGGACGGCACTTTAACACCAACAGTTCTACCTCTGTACTGCACAGTTTTTCCGTTACCGTGACGTTCGTGCACCAAAGGTTGTTAATATAGATGCACAGCCCCCCGCCAGTCTTCTTACCCGAGTCCGCAGACCTGTCGGCTCGATAGGCGGTGCGGCCTGCTAGATCGATAGCCGCATCGGGAATGGCGCTGTCCAGCCAGGTTTCAGTGAAAATCATGCACGAACAGTTATTAAAAGTCCGTCGAGTGGCGATCTGCAGTCGTATTTCATCCAGTTTGTAACGGATTGAACGGGCGTTGGAGAGGAATATGATCGGGAGTGGTGGTTTAAACGGACTAGTCTTTAGCCGTGCCCACAGGCCTCCCCGCTTGCCTCTCTTCTGCCTCCGCTCGCAACGTCTCCTCCTGCGGCTTGCTGTTGCGGGTAGCCCCGGGGGTTGCTTAACGATCTCCGGGGGGATGAGATACTCGGATGTTAGTTGAAGATCTCCACGGCTTAGTTGTAGTAGATCATCTCTGTTGTATTGAAGTAACCCCAGACTGTGTGAAATAATACACAGTACCACCAAAAGTGCAAAAGTGTAGGAGCTCCGGGCCGCTGCGTCTGTGCGCGCCGCCATCTTGCCAATTGTATGTTAAAAATGTTTGTATTTTAATGTTCAAAAATGTTGAGTGAAAATCTTATTCTAATAAAAGTTAAAAGCGCATTCAGTTATTAGGTATATAGAGTTATTGAATTATGGTTAACGGTTGGTAGAATTTTTTTTTAACCTTATCTGCCAATTACATCTGCCACCCTTCTCCAAATCTGTGCCCCTACCTGAACCCCCCCAACAAAAATTTTCTAGACACACCACTGCACACCAGCCTTGTGCTTTGCGCTGGAAGAGAGATATTAAAGATATTTAATTGTGTTGTGGTTTGCTGAAAATTTTAAATAGTTACAAGTTTAAATGTGAATAGTTGGTTTTTGTATTATATGATTTATTTATTACATTTTATGTGGAGTGAATAAATAAAAGTATATTTACGGTGGCCCCTAGAGACAAAGCACGTACAAACTTCAAAACACATACGAACTCTGAAGCATGTACAAACCCCGAAGCACGTACAAACTCCAAAGCACGTACAAACTCCGAAGCACGTACAAAACACAACAGAAGTGCTCCTGGATGCTAGGGGCAGTGTTGAGCTTTTGTTACCTAGTGGCTACACAAGCCAGGAAGTACCAACGACCGGATTTGTTGTGTCGTAGTAACAGGTAAATGAACTTTTTTTTAAATTATTTGAATATATATGAGTGCTTGTGTATAAATACACAAACAATACACATATGCTTTCAATTGTGTAATTTAAGTGATCCAGGTAGCTCTGTTTGGGAAGTTCAGTTAACGCTAGAAATGTGTTTTGGAGTTCGTACATGCTTTGGAGTTTGTATGTGTTTTGGAATTTATACGTGCTTTTTGGAGTTTGTACGTGCTTTGTCTCTAGGGGACACCTTATATATTTATATATAAACATATATAAATAAAACCACGTTTTTTTTGTGCATAATTTTATATTGTTGTTAATAATAAATCAATTAAAGCAACAAAACAACCTGAAGTGCCGGTTGGGAGCCAAAAGAGCCCGCTCTTTTTAGTGAGCCGAGCCGGTTCTCTAAAAAGAGCGGAAATTCCATCACTAATTGGAAGCTCCCAAATTGTGGAACGCATTGCCATTACAATTTAGGCCTCCTCAATCAATATTTTTAAAATGTTAATTTTATTTTCATTTTATTGTCTTTTTGATATTGTGTTCTTTATTGTTTACCCTTATTGTATTTTTATTTTTAGTATTTATGTTTTTTCTTATTTCATGCTCAGCACTTCGGTCAGCGTTATTTCCCCTGTGCCAGTTTTCATCTGAGGAGTTTCTCTGCCAAGGTGACCAAAGTAAAGACGTTGTCCTTGGAGCTCCTCTGTCAGTTGTAGTCTGAACCGCTTTCCCCTTTTTACTTCCTGAGAACTTCCAGTGTTGTCATCCAACATGCTATGTATTGCTTTATTCTAGTGTAGGCTCACATTTCCACTTTCTCTATAATCCTCCAATCCTCACACCTTGGCCTCTGTGCGGCTTTGTAATGGTGCACAGCAGCGAACAGGGTTCGTACGGGTGCTTGAAATCCTTGAAAATCCTTGAAAATGCTTGACTTATAATGTTGTCTTTTCAAGGTTTGAAAAGTGCTTGAATTTCAGATGTGGTGCTTAAAACTGCTTGAATGTGTAACTGTATTTCATTCACCACAAATAACTATCTGATTGAATAGTTTTCTTATCAGAAATAAAATGAGTCGCAAAATGTAAAAGCAAAATTTCCCCGCCTGTGCTGCCTTGCGCTGCTGTCTGTTTCAATGTGTGACCCTGCCCCTCCCTCGGACAGTCAGGGATGAGTGCGCTAACATCAGTGTTGCCAACTTAGCGACTTTGTCGCTATATTTAGCGAGTTTTTAGACCCCCTTAGCGACTTTTTTTCTATGATTTGTTAAACATGCTTGTGGTTTTTACAGTCAAAAATATCACTTTCTAGTCAGAATTTAAAATTTGTCTGAATTTAGATAAATTGTGCTTATACAGTATGTCAAAATGAGAAAATAACAGATTGGCAAGTGTTACATTCCCCTGAGGGGTCAAGGCGGGGGGGGGGGGGGAGAGTAACAAATGTGACCAGGTTAGAAAAAGGAGTCAAGGAGGCAAAAGGGTTAAATTAAAGAGTTGTATTAAAGTTTCAATTTATACTAACTAAAAGAGACGGACAAGCCACTATCACCATTTAAGAAAACAAACAAAACTCAGGCGTTGGTCAATAAAGCACAAAGTAAGTCAAAAAGAGTGCAGCTCACAAGCTGCAAACACAGACTAGCTCACTAGCTGAAAACCACAAAAAACACAGCTCACTAGCTGTAACCACACTAATGGCACTCTGGCCCAGAGCTCACCTTTCCCTGGGCTTAAATCAGAGTCAGCTGCACAAAAGGGAAAGGTGGCACCTCAGGCAGAAGAGGTAGTGGGACACGCCCACACAGACACCTTCAGGAGGAGGCCCTGCTAGGGCCGTAACAGCAAGATAAACAGTTTTTAAAGGTGAAATATAGAGGCCAAATCAAAAGTAGTCAAAAATTATACCCTGGACCCCAGAGGGTTAGAGGCTAAAAGCAAAGTTGTCCCCAAGTATTGTTTATATTTGTGTGTATTACTGCAGCTTTTTTGAGTATTAACTTGGTGCCTTTGGGTGAAATAATGGTAATATGAGGGACAGATCCATATGGTCACAAAAAATAGCCACTTGTTTCTGTGCTACCGAAGTTCCCCAGCTTTCATTCAAAATCTGTTTATCGTCAGCACCGACACATTAAACTACTTAAACATTATAAATGTCTTCAAGCTCACACTGAGGCCTGTGGGGCACTATCAGCCACTGAGAGAGTAGACACATTTATATGTGTATTTGTATATGAATATTTCATAGTTTAAGGCTGCCTGTTTATTTAAGGGAGATGAACAAAATACATTGGAATTGTACATAATAATATCACAAATGATAAATTCAATAGATTTTAAGTAGATGCTTGTGCATTCTTAATGTCTTATATGTTGAATTTAACTATGTGATCTGTTCAAAGCCTCTCCCAATCAGTGCTGTTCTCCTGTCTGAGTGTACATGATGTTATTAGCACAAACACTTTAAAGGTGATCATTTAGGACTTCAGCAATAATACAGACAGCAATGTAGCAATAAAACAGTTTTATTGGGAATTAATTTAAAAAACCAAAAAATGACAGACAAACATGTCTCCTATTTTTTTGTCACACGGGAAAGAAGCATCAATATCTATGGAAGCCCGTTTCCGCCACTAAAAAAAAAAAAAAAAGCTAGTATCCATAACTCGAAATTTCGAGTTACTTTTCTCAAAATTTCGAGTTAGCTCTGCCAATCAAAAATATACGTGAATGAGGTCGCTTTCTTGTTACCCGGAGGCATATGGCGCAGGACCGCGCACTCAAAAACGGATCCCAACAAATTAAAGTATGTTTGCTGATAGTAACACCATGTGATTCAGCTAATAACACAGGGATTTCATCATTTGTGAAGCCAGGCTGAAAACACTCAGCAATCTGTGCATTCACGACTGGATGTAATACCAGTAGCTTAGCTGTAGCATTTGTAGCTGAGGGCTTCAGCTTCCGGGTAACATGGAAATGACGTCATTCACGTAGATTACTGATTGGCAGCGCTAACTCGAAATTTCGAGTTGCTTTTCTCAAAATTTTGAGTTAATATGTCGAAATTTCGAGATAATAACTCGAAATTTCGAGAAAATAACTCGAAATTTTGAGTTATGGATCCTTTTTTTTTTTTTTTAGTGGCGGAAACGGGCTTCCATAAATATCTGATGAGAAGACTTACTTATTTCTTTTTTGTTTTTTCCCAACAAGAGAAGAATATCTCTAACAAGTTGATCTGTTCACATTTTCACATCTTAATTTTTAAGTGAAATGTGCATTTTGAGTTTATACACGATGTATATAAGGCGACCGTTTCCTTTTGCAGTATTTTTGTGTGGTGCGTTTTTCTATGTCTTAACAAAAGGGGAACAAAGGTGTTTAAGTTCACCTAGGATGATTTATTTAAATTTTCACATGGTCATACTGAGGTGATGCGAATTGAAACATGCATTCTTTTTTTTTTGGCGGGGGGGGGGGTGCTGGAAAAGCTTGAAAAGGGACCTTGAAAGTGCTTAAAAAGTGCTTGAATTTGACCCTGAGAAAGGCGTATGAACCCTGAGCTAAAAGATCTCTGTTATAAAAAAGTGAGAAAACAGAAAACAAGGAGCATGAGTCCAGAGTAGTTCATAAACACAAGAAAAACAGTGCAACACAAACACTGGACATCAGGGAAACAGGTCAAAAACCAAAAAACACTGGAGACCTAGAAACAGTCCAAGAAACCAAAAGTCCAAGAATACAGAAATGATCCAAACAAAACCAGAGCGGATCTCAACACGAGTCCACGAAAAAGTTCAGGAGGTCGACCATGTAGACGGCAACGGTCATGATGGGGAAACAGTTCTGGGGGCCGACTGTGCAATGGCGGCGCAGACAAAACAAATCAGGTGGCCGGCCATGCGGGTGGCAGTGGCGGCAACTGAGCAGGTCCGGAGGTCGGCCGCGATGCCAGTGGCGGCAACGAACTCTTTCCGGAGGCCGTCCCTGAAGGCCATGATGCCAACTTAGAGGCCCGGAAAACGGCCAGCAGAGGCGCGGCGAAACGGGTCGAGCTGGCTCTGACGGCGGTGTGGCAACCGCAGGACCAGACGAGGCAGGACCAGACGAAGATGAAGACGAGGCAGGACCAGACGAAGGCAGAGCTGGGCCAGACGAAGGCGGAGCTGGGCCGCACGAAGGCGGCGTCACGGAGGCTGGGCCAGACGAAAGCGGCGTCACGGAGGCTGGGCCAGGCGTGGATGAAGGCGCAGAGGCTGGACCAGGCGTGGATGAAGGCACAGAGGCTGGACCTGATGGCAGCGGGACGGCTGCGGAACCTGACGGCGGCGATGCTGCAGGCGATGATGTGAATGCTGCAGGCGATGATGCTGCAGGCGATGATGCTGCAGGCGATGATGTAGAAGTCACAGGGGATGATTCAGCAGGTGACGGCTGAACAGACTTCCCCGGATCGTCAGCAGATGTGAGGATGTGCTGGCTGGGTCCTCCAGGACCCTCAGCTAATGAGGCGTGGTGCTGGGTGGGCTCCTCGGACCCTCCAGCAGACGTGGCATGAGGCTGGACGGGCTCCTCGGACCCTCCAGCAGACGTGGCATGAGGCTGGACGAGCTCCTCGGACCCTCCAGCTGACAAAACTTGAGGCTGGCTGGGTTCTCCCCTATGGGTGACTGAACTTGAGGTGAAAGTGGTGGTGGTGGAGTTGGTGACTGGGGTACAGGCGGCTGCTGAGCAGGAAACACTGGAAACTGTGCTACAGGTGGCTGCTGGGCAGGGGACACTGGAACCTGAGCTGGGAACTGCCATAAAGGTTGTAGTGATGGTGGTTGTGATGGTGACTGAGCTAATCCTCCTGAGCCTTCTGAACACGAGAAAAACTGCTGGAAGGGCTCACCTGAGCCTCCAGCTGACACAGGAACGGGTGCCGGCACCAGCTGAACACCAACCCCTCCCACCCGAGGAACTGAAACGGGTGGAGGGGAACGCTGGGCCCGAGCTACCCTAGGAGCAGAAACAGGAGGAGAGAGAAGCTCAGGAAGGGTCTCAAAATGCCCAATATTGCCAACTGGGTCTGGGCATACAGCCTTAGCAGAGTGGGCAACCTCAGAAACATTCAACTGGGACACAGAACAGTCCCTGGTAAGAGCCACAGTCTTAATAGATTTTAGAGAGGTGCAACTTGACTCCTTAAATGTCCTTGGGGAACAGACTGCCTCTTCCTTCAGAGAGCCTAAGTTACAGCCTGTAATTTCTGTCCCTACCAACTGCCTGTGCCCCTGCTGAAAAGTACATAGCTAAAGGCTGGCTTAGAAACATTAACCCCCTCCCTTTCAGCTGACTTGAAAACAGAACTTGTAGCCTCCGGAAATTTCACAGCAGTTCGAACATTTCTCCCCCTAGATTTGAGTAGAGTAGTCAAATCCACACAGTCTGCTTCGCTGTGACACTACTTAAAAGTATTTCATCTTACTCTCAAGCTAAAATTTTAAGGTAAATATGTGGTGATTCATTTGTGTTTGGATGAGAAGTCTTAACATCAGTGTTGTTTTTAAGGCAGTATTTGGATCATTTTCTCTAACTTATTATCTTTATGTTTGTCAGATGTGATTAACTGATGGAGGAATTTGTGGAGCAGGCTAACACCAGCAGCCAAATGCTGACAGTGGCAGAGGTACAGTGGGGCAAAAAAGTATTTAGTCAGCCACCGATTGTGCAAGTTCCCCCACCTAAAATGATGACAGAGGTCAGTAATTTGCACCAGAGGTACACTTCAACTGTGAAAGACAGAATGTGAAAAAAAAAAATCCATGAATCCACATGGTAGGATTTGTAAAGAATTTATTCGTAAATCAGGGTGGAAAATAAGTATTTGGTCAATAACAAAAATACAACTCAATACTTTGTAACATAACCTTTGTTGGCAATAACAGAGGTCAAACGTTTACTATAGGTCTTTACCAGGTTTGCACACACAGTAGCTGGTATTTTGGCCCATTCCTCCATGCAGATCTTCTCGAGAGCAGTGATGTTTTGGGGCTGTCGCCGAGCAACACGGACTTTCAACTCCCGCCACAGATTTTCTATGGGGTTGAGGTCTGGAGACCGGCTAGGCCACTCCAGGACTTTCAAATGCTTCTTACGGAGCCACTCCTTTGTTGCCCGGGCGGTGTGTTTTGGATCATTGTCATGTTGGAAGACCCAGCCTCGTTTCATCTTCAAAGTTCTCACTGATGGAAGGAGGTTTTGGCTCAAAATCTCACGATACATGGCCCCATTCATTCTGTCCTTAACACGGATCAGTCGTCCTGTCCCCTTGGCAGAAAAACAGCCCCATAGCATGATGTTTCCACCCCCATGCTTCACAGTAGGTATGGTGTTCTTGGGATGCAACTCAGTATTCTTCTTCCTCCAAACACGACGAGTTGAGTTTATACCAAAAAGTTCTACTTTGGTTTCATCTGACCACATGACATCCTCCCAATCCTCTGCTGTATCATCCATGTGCTCTCTGGCAAACTTCAGACGGGCCTGGACATGCACTGGCTTCAGCAGCGGAACACGTCTGGCACTGCGGGATTTGATTCCCTGCCGTTGTAGTGTGTTACTGATGGTGACCTTTGTTACTTTTGTCCCAGCTCTCTGCAGGTCATTCACCAGGTCCCCCCGTGTGGTTCTGGGATCTTTGCTCACCGTTCTCATGATCATTTTGACCCCACGGGATGAGATCTTGCGTGGAGCCCCAGATCGAGGGAGATTATCAGTGGTCTTGTATGTCTTCCATTTTCTGATGATTGCTCCCACAGTTGATTTTTTCACACCAAGCTGCTTGCCTATTGTAGATTCACTCTTCCCAGTCTGGTGCAGGTCTACAATACTTTTCCTGGTGTCCTTCGAAAGCTCTTTGGTCTTGGCCATGGCGGAGTTTGGAGTCTGACTGTTTGAGGCTGTGGACAGGTGTCTTTTATACAGATGATGAGTTCAAACAGGTGCCATTCATACAGGTAACGAGTGGGGGACAGAAAAGCTTCTTACAGAAGACGTTACAGGTCTGTGAGAGCCAGAGATTTTCCTTGTTTGAGGTGACCAAATACTTATTTTCCACCCTGATTTACGAATAAATTCTTTAAAAATCCTACCATGTGAATTCATGGATTTTTTTTTCACATTCTGTCTCTCACAGTTGAAGTGTACCTCTGGTGCAAATTACTGACCTCTGTCACCATTTTAAGTGGGGGAACTTGCACAATCGGTGGCTGACTAAATACTTTTTTGCCCCACTGTAAGTCACTTTAACCTGACACATGCTGAATAGAAACCTATAGGAGAATCCTGTAAAGATGCCCTAACCCTGAAGTGCCAATCAACAGGCCAGAACATGTGAGCCAAACTCTGCTGCACAGAAGCGATTTATCACAGAGCAAAAGGGCCAGGGGAACGGTTAATTTAGCATATTTGGCATTACAGGTACAACCAGGATATATTTTTACTTAACTTTCACTAAAATTGAGTTTCCCTGCTCACTCCAATTATAGAATGGGATGGGCAAAACGAAGCAATTAATATTAAAAATTATTGTTGTGTTAATGAGCATGCTGACAAGGGGGGAACATACTGCTGATAGATAAACTTGATGCCTAGTGTGACACCTAATTGATATTAAGGGAGGCTTTCTTTTTTCTGAACATCATCAAAACATCTTCTGACTACACACTTTTTTTCCTGACGCACCTGACAGGAGGAGTTCATGAAAGAAGCACACGACAACTCTTCTGACATTTCCCATTTCCACTTTCTTCATGACAACTCAAATATCAAATATCAATATCAAATCAAATATGGTTGTAGATTGTTGTTACTCTGTCCATCTCTTCTTTCTCTTTAGATACAGACCTGCAACTAGGGCTGGGCGATATGACCCAAAATTCATATCTCGATATTTTTTAGCTGGATGGCGATATAAGATATATATCTCGATTTTTTTTTTTTAAAGCCATAAGTTAAGAACAAAAAGAGAGTTCTAAGTCACACTGTGTCCCAGATGTCACACGGGCACTTTTATTTACATACAGCATAGATGTACATGAAGAAATTACTCAAAAATAAATTATCAGCATTTATTAAATAATCATGGTCCATAAATAAAAGAAAATGTTGTTTTTGTGCATAACAAAAAGCTCACAATTGTGCAGTGAAAATGTAAACTAATAGACGCTGAGCATAATAACAAAGAGACAGATTTCACAGCTGCACCACGTCTCTGAACAGGTGCCATTTGTGGTCCTTATACACACACAGTACGTATCACTCCGCGAGGCTCCTCCCCGGTAGCCGTAATCCTCCGACATCACGCCGTGCAGCTCCGTAGCTTAGCAAAGTCATATTAAAACATTTTTTGACAGATTGCTGAGCGCTGTGTACCACATAAAATCGGTTCGCGGTCAGTAAGCACAACCAGAATTCATACATAAGGCGCACTGTCGAGTTTTGAGAAAATGAAAGGATTTTAGGCCGTGCAGCCCCTCCGGGCTGCATGTCGTTAGCGCGGTTAGCTCGTTAGCGTGGTTAGCTCGCTAACACGTTGACGCCGTCCAGCCCCACGCACGGGGCCATCCGCGGTAACTCGCTAACGGAGATTTTCCGCTTTCATCTTGTCATTGCCTGCAGGTGAAGCTATGGGGGAGGCGGAGTTGTGTTCAGTGAAGGAGAGGCGAGGCAGAGTAACGTTGCGTAGAGACAAAAGTGGACGAAAGAGAGGCAAACCTGCGGCTCCACAAGTATAATTATAACGTAACATAGACTATATCGATATAAACGATATTGCCACATCTTATATCTCGTATGAAAATATATCGATATTTTTAAAAAACTCGATATATCGCCCAGCCCTACCTGCAACCCCAAAAAGACCTCACAATCAGAACACGGTAGATGTTATGGAAGGGCAGCTGGACCTTCCCAGGCAAGATGACAGAAAACTATTCCTCTGTGAGCTGTGTGGGAAAATATTCAATCGATTATGACATTTGAAGCATCATCATCGTACCCACACTGGGGAAAAGCCCTACTCCTGTCATGAGTGTAACAAGCGTTTAAGTCACTCATCAGCTTTGAAGCATCATCATCGTACCCACACTGGAGAGAAATGTTAGATCTGCCACAAATGCAGGACGCGTTTCAGCAACTCCTCCACTTTAAGACATCAGAATTCCTGTCCTGCCCTCTAACCTTTGTTAAAATATTTCATTTAACTTAATCCAAGCATATTAAAATGTTGTTATTCAGATGTTATTTTTAAATATAAGCCAATGACAGAGAGATTTTGAAGCACTTACAGAGGTGGGAACTGTACTTAAGTAGAATTTTCAGGTATCTATACTTCACTCGAGCATTTCTTGACAACTTCTACTTTTACTCCCTACATTTTTAAACAAATATCTACTTTCTACTTTAATGTACTCCCAGACAGCTTTGCCAAAGTGGCTGAAGAAGGGCAGGAGACAGATGCTGTCCAGTGTAGCAGGTGATTTATTTACATCTGCCGCGACCGGTTGGGGTGAGAGAAGGAAAACAGGATAAAGACATGCTGTGGATGAGAGACAGAGATTAATAACAAGTATGATTCCATGCACTGAGGTGTATTAACACAGATTCAGACAGAAAAAGCAGGGTTAAGAAGACTTTATTCATAAACACAAGAAAAAACTACTCATGGGAATCGTATGTAGCGTGTGAAACTTGAATGAGGGTCTCTGAAACTGAGGGAGAGAGAGGTTAGACTGGAAGAGATGTATCAAATGGTTTCCTATGGCTTACGTGACTAGCAGGTGTAGAGTCCCTGGGGGGAGGCACTGTTGGCTGGGTGAGTGTCCAGACGGGAAGAGAGTGTTTCTTCATGAGTAAAATAACTGCGAAGGTGGAGTATGATGGATCTGTGAAGCTGCTAGAACACAAGGAGAAGAATATAAGTTTACAAGTATATGATAAATCCCAAGAAGCAAAGATGGCCTAACACTAGCGTAGGTTAGCAGATGAATTAGCCAAGAATAGTTTTGTGTGCTGGTCTTAAATATTACTGATTGAATATCCCAGATCACAATCATGTGAGTATGACAGGTGTGTTGATGGGTGTGCCCAGAGGTGGACTCAGCGAAACGGTGGAAAAATGTAGCCATTCACCAGGACCATGAGAGTTTTGTATTATTATTATTATTATAATCATACTATACCTTTGGAAAGAATCATGCTCGTCCACCATCACCTCAGGACTAGGATCGTACATGACGGGCATCCTCTTGGACATCTTGTCCCACACCTCTCTTATGGCAGCAAGTTTGTCTTCTCCAGCTCCAGCTTGTTGTGTTTGTCTTGTGGCGCGATCACCAAAGCATATTACGTTCGAGTACACGTAAAATATTTTGAGGGACACCGTGGCCCGGAAAATAGACCTGCTGCTCTCTGTGTCTCACAGACTGGTGGTAGCCTCTCTTCGAGACCTGTAAACGATGGCCAAGATCAGCAGGCCCAAGTGGGTGAGTAGGCTCGCCCATGCCTCTCGTCCTTTGCTTAGACAATGCTTGGTCTATTTACTCTGGAGGACACTGTAAAAACTGACAGTCTGTTACAGGTTACTGAGTCAAATGTTCAGGATACGCTGAACGTTTCCGTTCATAAGAACTGCAGTTTTTGATGCCATTACTGTAGCTTTCTTGGACCTAACATCCAAGGAGAAAGTGATTAAACGTGTGCCAAGTCCAAAAAATTGCAAAGTAGGAACTTGTTATTGTTCCATTTAGTGATGTTATTCGTATAGGGTGGGAGCTGGAGGGTATCACAACCTCTGAAATCACTTCAGTCCTGTTGTTCAGTCCTAGAGGCCACGCGGAATACAAGAGTAATGCATTTTTATGGTATTTAAGCAACTCTTACATAACACATATTTGTGTATAATAAACCGACACAAATGCGTCTGTACTTTTGTCCTGGCTAAAGTCAGCGCTAGAGACATAAGGAGCATTTGACATTTTCATCCAGCTGGAATAAACTCTCAGACAGAACAGTGGAGAGCTGACTAAGTGTGGCTCTCAGTGAAGCAGAGCAGGTGAGAGGAGGTAGCATTGCAAAAACATTAGAGTGAATCTCAATATGTTCAGACCTGCAGCACAGGAAGAGCAGACGGGGGAGGAGCTTGTAGAACAGCTCTGGGACAGTGTTGTGTAATAGGTAATACGAGACAATAATGAAGTCGTCAGCTGTTTTTTTTTTTTCACCTCAAAAGGTGGAAACCAAAGGTTTGCTTTAGTGTTTTTATAAATCTCACATAAATCAGCAGTCTGGTTTTTTTTAAGCATTATTATTGTTTTTTGTGCATATATGTTCCCCATTTCTTATATTCAATATTCAGATATTCACTCTTTCATTTTTTTCTTGAAGATTATGATAATAATAATAATGTCTGATCTAAAAGTATAAGGATTACAATGTTGGATAGACTGTTTACCTGTATTATTTAACTGACCGTGTAATATATGCAAAATAGAGCACAACTCCTTGATTAGCCACTTGTGTCACGGTTCTGGGTCGGTTCGACCCAGCATTCTGAGTTTATTTATTTTTGCATTATGGAGTATTTTGGGGTTCTCTGGTGTTTTGATTACTTACGATAGATTTTATTACTGTGGTTCTGGTTTGGGGTTTTGTTCGCAGGGTTTGTGTTCTCATATTTTGTGTGGGTTTAGTTCTGTGTCTGGTCTGCGTCTTTGTGTAGTGTTCTTATTTCCTGTTTTATTCTGAAGGTCTGCATCTCATGTGAGTGTGTTCAGTTTTACCTCTTGTCTCGTCTTGTTGATTACTCCCAGCTGTGTCCCCCACCTGTGTGTCATCTCCCTGTGTTTCTCTGTGTGTATTTAAGTCTCGTCTTCTGTCTTTGTAGTTGCTGGTCCGTCTGTGTATCCACCCTGCTTCATCTGTGTGTTTCCCCTGCTGTCAACCGCCATCTGTTTCTGCTCACTCTCATTCATGTTCATGTTCATGTTCAGGTTTGTGTTCTGTAGTCAGTTTGTTCTCAGTATAGTTTAGTCTTTGTTCCGTTCGCCATTTGTCCATTTTTATTTTTGTGTTTAATAAACCACCCTCACACCTTTACAAGTGCCTGCGTTTGGATCCTCCTTTAATTCCCACAGGGCTCGTGTCACTTGGCGTGACAACTTCAGGCTGGCCCGAAAAGTGATTTGTTGCATCTGGACCGTTAGGACCATAATACCTAATGTATAATTTGCGCTACATAGAGTTATTTGTGAGTTTTTTAGACTCGTACATCATCAGTGTGAATTTGTTCCCCCGATGAAACCTAAATAACTTGCACAATATATTTTTAACCATTTAAAAAAACATTCCAGATGTCATTCCAGAAATCATAAATCAAAATAATAATTATTTTGATTATTTTAATTATTGTTTTCACGAATTTTTAATGGTTCATAAACTCTCCATTAAAAAAAAGGAATTTTATGGTAATTTTATATTCAAGGACTTAAGGGGTTAAAGTGACACACTATGATAAAAGATACACATAAATCTTGGGCTCTGTAGCTAAATTCGCCTTTCATAACATTCACGAGGGTGATTTTTTTTTTTTAAGTAAAGACATAAATTTGTGGGTTTAGCTGCTCTGACTAAAAGCTGTTGCTGAACACTGACTGCTAGGCTTAACCTTCATTGCTATTTTAGTAAAATGGGCCTTTTAACTGTGTCAGTGAATTTTGGACCATTTTAAATGGAATTATCTGTATCATAACTTCCAAGTTCAAGTGGTTTGTGCTTGACTTTGGTAATTACTCAGCACTAACCAGCATGCATGTGTGTAGTGCGATGCAAGTGTAAAATCTATGGTTGTGTCTCACTAACTCATCCCTCTCAAAAAACACTCTGGTTGCAGCGGGTTTCATTGTGGCCCTTTAAAAATCAACGTTTCCCTTAAAGGTAACTGCATTCCTCTTTTTGAGTCCGGTCTAAGTTACATGTTAGAATAGAATAGAATAGAATAGAATAGAATAGAATAGAATAGAATTCAACTTTATTGTCATTGCACATGCACAGGTACAGGGCAACGAAATGCAGTTTGCATCCATCCAGAAGTGCTTTAGTGATATAGATATATTACAATATATATTAGCAATAATATAGATATGTGAGTATATTACAGAAATGGGGCTATTATGGTGTGTTATAATGTACACGGTATGAAGTATGTTGTGAATATTCTATAACTATAAGTATGTACAAGCTGTAGTGAGTACAAGCTATGTACAGGCAATGAACAGGATATAAATATGAAAAACTATACAGAATATGAAATAAATAACTTTACAGAATCTGAGATATACAGTTATACAGAAATGGGAACTATGCAAGTTGTAAACAGTTGTAGGATTAAAAATTATCAAATGTACAGAATGATTATTTACACAGAGCTATAGTGCAGTTAAGATAAGTGAGATATAATTCCTACAGAGGCTATATAAAGTGCTAGTGGTTGTGAGTGGTGGTTCAGTCCATGTTATTATTGTGTGTTTGAGGGTACAGTTGTCCATTGTGGGTGTGTGCATGTTCAGTCCATGTGTTAACGTGGGTCAGATGTCAGGAGGCAGAGTTCAGGAGTCTGACGGCTGTGGGGAAGAAGCTGTTCTCTCAACCCTCTCAACTTTTTAAACACAACACACAAACACACCTCTGACCTAGTCCACTGTGGACACTTGCTGTTGTCTTTGGCATCAACTCTAGACTCACAACACCATGTGTCTGTATCATTAAAGTGCAGAAACACTTTTTGTACTTTGTACTCTGTAACCAGATGTGCCCTGGATGTGCCCTCTCCGGATAAACACAAAATACGGCTACAAACTACAAATTCTTTTGTAGATACTATTAGTCGTTTTTTCCCATCTATGCCTGTAAATTATTAGCATAGTAAATGTATTTAGTGGAAAGTTTGTCCCCAGTTGTTATGAAGAGCAAAAATAGCCCCACTGACCAAAACGTATTTTGTTAATTTCTCCCTTAAAGTTGAACATTTTAACAGACTCAAGTGGTGGTCTTAGTCCGGAGGCTCCTGTAGCGCCTCCCAGAGGGCAGGAGGGTGAAGAGTCCATGTGATGGGTGACTGGGGTCTTTGATGATTTTCCCAGCCCTTTTCAGACACCGCTTCCTGTAGATGTCTTTTATGGCAGGAAGTGGTGCTCCGGCGATGCGCTGGGCAGTTTTCACGACCCTCTGCAACGCCTTCCGGTCTGAGGTAGAGCAGTTCCCGCACCAGACTGTTATACAGTTGGTCAGGATGCTCTCGATGGTGCAACGATAGAAGTTCACCAGGATGTCTGAGGACAGGTGGTTCTTCCTCAGAGTCCTCAAGAAGAAGAGGCGTTGGTGAGCCTTCTTGACCAGCTTGGAGCAGTTGGTCGTCCAGGTGAGATCCTCGGAGATGTGGACTCCCAGGAACTTGAAGCTGCTCACACGCTCCACAGCCGTCCCCTTAATGTGGATGGGTGGATGTGGGTCAGCATTCCTCCTGTAGTCCATGATGAGCTCCTTGGTCTTCTCGGTGTTAAGCAGCAGGTTGTTTCTGTCGCACCACTCAGCCAGACGATCCACCTCCTCCCTGTAGGCGGCCTCATCGTTGTCACTGATGAGGCCAATCACCGTGGTGTCATCTGCAAACTTAATGATGGTGTTGGAACCATCAGTAGGTCTGCAGTCGTGGGTGAAGAGGGAGTAGAGGAAAGGCTCATCACACAGCCTTGTGGTACACCGGTGTTCATTGTAATGGTAGATGAGCAGTGGTTATCCAGCCGGACATGTTGGGGGCGGTTGGTCAGGAAGTCCAGTAACCATTTGCAGATGAGGGAACTGATGCCCAGGTCTGTCAGTTTCCTGATGAGTTGTGAGGGGTGGATTGTATTGAACGCTGAACTGAAGTCTATAAACAGCATTCTGGCGTAGGTGTTGTTGTTGTCCAGGTGTGAGAGGACAGAGTGCAGTGCGATGGAGACTGCATCCTCTGTGCTCCTGTTCTGGCGGTATGCGAATTGGTGGGGGTCCAGGGTGGGGGGAGACAGGATTTGAAGTGTGCTAGGACCAGCTGCTCTAAGCACTTAGTGATGATGGGGGTGAGTGCTACTGGGCGGTAGTCATTGAGGCAAGATGGGTTGGAGTATTTGGGTATCGGGACGATGGAGGTGGATTTGAAGCAGGCCGGTACCACAGCGTGGGCCAAGGACAGATTGAATATGTCTGTGAGCACTCCTGCAAGCTCCCCAGAACATGCTCTGAGAACACGCCCGGGGATGCCATCAGGACCTGCAGCCTTGTGGAAATTGATCCTGCTCAGCACCGCTCCTACATCGGTGGGGGAGAGAGTCAGAGGTTGGTGGTCTGGCGTCACGTCTGCTTCGGTTGTGGTTGTGGGGTTCCCTCGCTCAAAACGAGCATAAAAGTTGTTGAGCTCGTTGAGGAAGGAGACATCAGAGGATGCGGGGGAGGGTTTGGTGGTCCTGTAGTCTGTAATGGTCTGGAGTCCTTGCCACATGCGTCGGGGGTTGGAGTTGGAGAAGTGTTCTTCTACCTTCTTTTTGTAATGGTGTTTGGCTTTTTTGATGCCCTTCTTTAGATTAGCCCTGGCTGTGCTGTAGGCGTGTGCATCTCCTGACCTAAAGGCGGTGTTGCGGGCCTTCAGGAGGAGATGAACATCCCGGTTCATCCAAGGCTTCTGGTTGGGGTACATGGTGATCCATTTCTGGGTGGTGACACTGTCTGTGGTTTCGGAGATGTAATCCAGTACAGATGAGGCGTACTGGTCCAGGTCTGTGTGGGTGAACATATTCCAGTCTGTGTTTTTAAATCTGTCCTGGAGCACTGCGTCTGTCCCCTCTGGCCACACTTTAATTGTCCTCAAAGCAGGTTTCACACGTTGGATGAGTGGTGAATACCTAGGTGTGAGGAACAGGGAGAGATGGTCCGATTGTCCAATGTGGGGGAGGGATGTGGCTTTGTAGGCTCCAGCCAGGTTGGAATACACATGTCTAAAGTCTTGTCTCCTCTGGTGTGGCAGGAGACATGTTGGTGGAATCTGGGGAGGACTGTCTTTAAGTTGGTGTGGTTGAAGTCGCCAGCAACAATAAAAGCAGCCTCGGGGTGTTTATTCTGGTGTTTGTTAATGGCTGCAGAAAGTTCTTTCATGGCCAACCTAGCATTAGCGTCGGGGGGTATATACACGGCAGTGAGTATGATCAAAGTGAGTTCTCTGGGGAGGTAATAAGGTCTGCATTTGACCATTAAAAACTCCGCATTAGGGGAGCAGTGACTCTCAGTAGTAGTGGAGTTCATGCACCAAGCATTGTTAATATAAATGCACAAACCTCCACCTCTGGTCTTGCCGGAGTCATCTGCTAGCCTGTCGGCTCGGTGTGTGTGGCGTCCTGCTAACTCGATAGCATTGTCCGGGCAGCTGTTGTTCAACCATGTTTTGGTGAAAAACATGACATTTGAGTCCATAATCCGTCTGTTGTTAGTGATGGAGAGCCGTATCTCATCCATTTTGTTTGCCAGAGAACGGACATTGGTGAGGAATGTTGTGCTATTTACAGTTAAAACGAGTACTTAGAAACTTTGTTACTCATCTCCTTCTGTGCAGAACAACTACTTCTCCCCAGGACATAACTGGTCTAGACTGCTGACTTCTCACCCTCTCAACTTTTTAAACACAACACACAAACACACCTCTGACCTAGTCCACTGTGGACACTTGCTGTTGTCTTTGGCATCAACTCTAGACTCACAACACCATGTGTCTGTATCATTAAAGTGCAGAAACACTTTTTGTACTTTGTACTCTGTAACCAGATGTGCCCTGGATGTGCCCTCTCCGGATAAACACAAAATACGGCTACAAACTACAAATTCTTTTGTAGATACTATTAGTCGTTTTTTCCCATCTATGCCTGTAAATTATTAGCATAGTAAATGTATTTAGTGGAAAGTTTGTCCCCAGTTGTTATGAAGAGCAAAAATAGCCCCACTGACCAAAACGTATTTTGTTAATTTCTCCCTTAAAGTTGAACATTTTAACAGACTCAAGTGACCATTAGAGGAAATGCAGTTTTAATATTATTTACTTTTAGAGTTGGCTGTTAAGATTAAAAAATATATATATTATTGGTTGTTTAAAACATACTTTTTGCATGTGGTTCTCAAAAGACTAAGATCAGAATTACACGAGTATCAGCCCACCTCTCACTCAACCATAACTCAATGCTGATGCATGTTTCACTTTCTGTTGCCTGGAAAATGACATAATTAACCTTTTTTAGATTTCAAGAATACATGAATCCTGTTCCCCCTCTCAACAACCTGTTCAATTATGCACCTCATTGCTCAACTCTGCCCTTATTATGACGGGCAAATCCCCCTTGAGCGTGAAAGATCTCACTGAACTAAGATAACGCTTAAAATCTGAGCACAGCCACATTTAGGGCACCCAGTGAAATGTGTTTTAATTATCTGATCGCATATTTCAGGATCAGCATGGGCCTTTGGGGGTTGATGACACAGTTAAAGATGGTCAGTCTGAATGAAATAAAAGTTGTTATTTGAGAGGAATCACTGCCTTTTACTGTTTTTGTAATGATTCCTAGTGATTTTTTTTGAATAATTGAAAACCAGATTAAAGGAGAGCATTACTTCACATTGTTAGTTATTTACTCTTATTCTTCCGTGCAGCTGAACATAAACACGCTCATGCAGCATGAATAAAGTGTAACCCTAACCTATTTCTGTCTGTTTCACATGCACAATGATTGTGATTTTGTATTAGCCCCGAGGACAGTTATTTTTGTCTGAGTGACTTCAGCATTATTATTCAATGTTTCCTTTTCACCTTTATCCCTGTTTGTTGAAATATTCCTATCGCTCCAGCTTTTGGAACAGCCAGCCACACAACATCCAACACTCTGAGAATCTGACTAACACAGATGGTGAATCACTTTCTTTCAAAGGAAAGTTTTTTCCCACATATGTTTTGATGCACACTTGTGACTGTTTGGGAAAGCCTGTGTTTTGCTAAAATTACACTGCGTGTCTAGAGATTATTTTTCAGTGCTGTGTAATTTTGGATATTTCTGTGTTGTGAAATCCTTCCAATCTTCTGGATTTCTCCACGCTCTGTGACCAGAGGTGAAATCCCTCAGTATCTAACCAATTCTTTTTCACTGCCTCAAAATGACCACTAATCTTTCTTTGTTCACCAGTGTTTCTACAAGTGTGTCAGTGAGATTTGGACTGATGTGACAGTAAGCAAAGAGGAAAGCCTTAGTGGTTTGCAGAGGAAGTGGCTTCATGATTAAGATGGGTGAGAGGAAAAGAGGAAGAGATCTATCTTAGGAAAAAGTCTATGACTGTGATTATGATCTAAATTCCAAGTAATGAGTTTGTCAGTGATTAAGCTGTATAGAACTTAAGTGGGTAGAGTGGAGGTTTCATGAATCACATGATGCACTGAGTGTTTCTTCACTTACCTTTTTTACTCGCCATTTGTTTACACACCACTCTACATTTAATCTTTAGTTGTTATTAATCTCTGGCTCCTTTCCACAGCTTGTCTTTGTCCTGTCTTCAATTTGTCCCGATTCATGATTGAGGTGTGAGACAAACGACTACTGGTCCAAGTGTGTCAAAACAATGATTTTATTAAACACATGTGGAAAGATGCACAGCTTTATATTGTCAACACTGATCTTCCGTCAAAACATACTTTCAGCATGGTTTTATTATGTCAGGGTTAACGCCCCTTCTCACGTCAGACAAAACATCACATATATAGGTTATAATTAACGACAGTTCAACAAGTTTCCGTGTTCAACAGCATTTTTCCCTATATGGTTGTCTGGCCCCTCCAGATGTTTCCTGTAGACCCCAGATCACTAGTTGCTAAGCAGAGACAAAGCAAGATGTCTTTCACCTTTACCCTAGAAATTATACTTAATGTCTATGTAAGCATGTTAGGCCTTCATTCACAGCATACAAGTCATTTCATCAATATATCAATTCAGACATAGCGCTGAACGATGCTTTTAACCTTCATTAGACTGTATGCTCAACTCTATCATAGGTACAAATGCAATGTGTGTAATAACATGATTGAAACTGTATGTTTAATAAATGGAATAAATGTTTAATCAAACGGCACTGCTCAAAGCTAAATAAAAAGATGTAAAAGAACTAACATGATATAAAATGATATAATCCCCACAAATTCAAATTTGAAATCAACATTTGGGAGACATGGATGACCCATCCTCCAAATCAAAGAGGAGATGGAGCATCTGTGCTTATCGAATTGACAGCTTACACGTCTTTAAAGTCAACATCAATTCTCAAATGTATATATAGGATTTCGAACAATGTATGCTCCCTTCAAGATCTCTTTTTCAGTTAAGGCATTTATGGAGTGTTACTGAAATGACCACATTAAGAGTCTATGATCTCAAATCTGAAATCATTCAGATCAAGACTGGACAAAGTGTATGAGCACCCCTAAGGATGAGTTATGGTTCATAAATGTCTGTGAAGGTTCTCAGTCATCCAGGTCATCGTAGTCAAAGGAGCTTGCAAAGAAAAGCGTCTGGACTTCTTTAAGTTGCTTGAAGACGTTTCACCTCTCATCCGAGAAGCTTCTTCAGTTCTAAGGTCAAATGGTGGAGAGTCCCAGATATAAACCTAGTGGGAGTTTCCCCCCACAGAGGGACAAAAGGACCCCCTGATGATCCTCTAATCGCCTGAGCCAAGGTGTGAAACTGGGTGTGGGTCCCAATCAGCCAGAGTTTCGGGTGAGTTCATTGTGTAATCTGGCCCCACCTTATCATGCGAATTCCTGAGGTCAGATGGCCCAGGATGTGAGTGGGCGTTAAGGCGTCTGGGGAGGGATCTCAAAACTGGATTATAGATGGCAGAGAGTTGGTGTCGTAAACCCCCGCCTCTGTTCAAGGATGGTCGCTCACAGTAGACATAGATGGCTTCTTTCACTCCTCTTTCAAACCATCTGTCCTCTTTGTCCAAAATGTGAACATTGGCATCCTCGAAAGAGTGTCCTTTATCCTTAAGATGCAGATGGACTGCTGAGTCTTGTCCTGTGGAGGTGGCTCTTCTGTGTTGTGCCATGCGCTTGTGAAGTGGCTGTTTGGTCTCTCCAATGAAGAGGTCTGAGCATTCCTCGCTGCACTGTACAGCATACACCACATTGTTAAGTTTGTGTTTTGGCGTTTTGTCTTTCGGGTTTTGTCTGAGCGTGTTGCTGGGTCTGAAATGCACCCACTAGGTTTATATCTGGGACTCTCCACCATTTGACCTTAGAACTGAAGAAGCTTCTCGGATAAGAGGTGAAACGTCTTCAAGCAACTTAAAGAAGTCCAGACGCTTTTCTTTGCAAGCTCCTTTGACTATGGTTCATAAAAACTGTACATGTAACGGAGGGAAGGTGATTCTATTTCCACAGTGTTTTTTCTAAAGGAAGGAAACCTTCCTCCAAACGGACAGAGCAGTGGAGCCGCCAAGGGAAAGCACACGCTTAAAAAACTGTATAATTAAAATATAATTTATTATATTTAAATAGTTAAAAATGTAAAGTGAATTAAAACAACCCTGGCCAAGGGGTAGCACAATAAAAATCAATAAAACACAACATTAAAAGTCCAGTGGCATCCGCCACGGTATAAAAGTCACAAAGAGCTAAGAAATCCAGCGAAGTGGTGTAAAAGGGAAACCCAGCGGAGTCCTCGCCTTCCTCCCCGCATTCCGCGTCCCGGTACGCTGAAGAAAGGGAGGGAGCGGCAGTCACTATTCTTTTCAGGCAGTTTTCATTCGTAAAAAGGGGATAAGTCGAAGACTTACCCCGGGTGGGCAGAGCTCTCAACTCCGCCCGCCGCTTCTTTAAAACTGCAAATTGGCACCAGCTGTCTCGACGCCTCTGCTCTCCCGCAGTGCACAAGCTGGGCTCTTGTTACTACTGCCGTCCGACTGTTCGCTCCGCGTCCCTAGTCGCTGGTGCTGTATCCTCTTCCCCTAGAACGCCAAGCTCCAGTCTTATGTGTCACTGAGCACTCTGTAAATTACCCTCTTTTTCCTCTCAGGTGTGTCCAATTAGTAAAAACGGGGGAAAGGGCGGAGTCTCTCCAGGACAATTTGACGGTATAACCAAAACATGCAATCTAAATAAAACACTGCACAAAATATGACCAATACATGCAATATAAAAAATAAATAAGTACACTTCACATTAAAATACAGCACAGCAAAACAACATCCGTCCTTCCCTGGATGACATACATACAGTGACCTCATTACAAACCACTATTAAAATACAAGAGAAAATAAAGGAACTTCTAAAAGGTCCTCTTCAGAGTTAGTTGCAAATGTGAGTACTGAGCAGGAAAACTAAAAAGGATGCTGGAGTTTGGAAGACCGAGCCAAAGGACAAACATCCTAATGTCAAATAGTCTGAACTACTGTCTGTTTGGAAGTGTTCTTTTTCCTCCCAAACAGACGTGTGAATGAGATGAAAAGCAAGATTTCTAAATGGTTTGGGAAAGCCAGTCATAGATTCCATTGCATGTTGTAGCAAGACCATCAAAGTTACAGCAGTGAGCCAACAACCAGACCTGTCAGTATGTTTCATACAGTTAGTTTCTGTTCAGCCAATTCCCCCCCCTCCCCCAAAAAAGTGGGAGGTGTGTCAAAATTAGTACATCTAAAAAGCCGGTTGTGTCTCTCTTACAAACCTGTTGCCTGAGCTCCCCCATGTTTACATTTGTTTTTTTTCTCCACTACATGATAGTGCAGATAATTTCCCCTTATCTCTTACATGTTAAATGTTATATAATCCTTAAAAACGTTTGTCTGGATCTGCACAGCAGATTAGATGCAACCAGCCATTGGGTATCTGGAATGAATATATTACAATTTTGAACAAAACTGTAATATATTCAATTAGTGGTGGTCTGTGTTACGGTGATCAGTGGACAAATGGAGCATACTATCTTCACTATATCAAGACCTGAAATCACAGATGATTACCAGAGGGCAAAACGGATGAAATCGTCTGATTTAGTGTAATTTCATCTTATCTTTTCATGTATGTGAATTAAACAGGAAGTTACATTTTTCTTAACTAATACTAGGGGTCCAGTTAGATAAGATAAGATAAGATAAGATAGAACTTTATTAATCCCTCGGGTGGGTTCCTCTGGGAAATTCGACTTCCAAAAAAAGCACAGCAATGACCGAAGTTACAGTTACAGAATTGTTATATATACACACACACACACACACACACACACACACACACACACACACACACACACACACACACACACACACATATATATATAAATACAGAGACAAATATAAATAAAATATACAAAGGGGATAAATAGAATAAATAGGAATAAAAAATAAAAATACAAGTGAATTGCACATTTCAAGTATTGAGTCTATTGCACTGTTGACTATTTACAAAAAGTATTGCACAAGGTATTGTACAGTGAGGTGAAGAGGCACTACAGCTTAGTTGTTCCCCCCTCCTTTGTCCTCCTGTTTCCCCTCCCTCTTCCCCCCAGAGAGGAGTTAAACAGTCTGATGGCGTGTGGGACAAAGGAGTTTTTAAGTCTGTTAGTTCTTGTCTTGGGGAGAAGCAACCTGTCACTGAACAGACTCTTCTGATTGTTTATGGCCGTGTGCAGAGGATGCCCAGCATTGTTCATAATGTCCAGCAGTTTCTTTAATGTCCTTTTCTCTGCCACTGTCACCAGAGTGTCCAGCTTCATGCCGACCACAGAGCTAGCCTTCCTGATCAGTTTCTCCAGCCTGGATGAGTCCCTCTTTGCTGTGCTGCTCCCCCAGCACACCACAGCATAGAAAAGTACTCCAGCAACCACTGACTGGTAAAACATCCTCAGGAGCTTCCTGCAGTTGGCCCCAGTTCCCTATACACTCCCAGTTCAATTCAGTTATTTTATATAGCGCCAAATCACAACAACAGTTGCCCCAAGGTACTTTTCGGTGTAAGGTAAAGACCCAACAATAACACAGAGAAAACAGAGAAAGCCTCAGAAATTAGATGTGAGCATAGCTGGACTGGCCATCGGCCCACCGGGCAACTGCGGAGCTTACACAGATTCAGTAACATTAGCAAGTGGTGGAGGCCAGCAGATGCAACACGCTGGCAGGTGGATGACGGAAAGGCAGGAAGAGCAGAGACCCGAGGCGGTGAACTGAACTTCAGGTAAGAAGTTATGGTAAATGGTAAATGGCCTGTATTTATATAGCGCTTTACTAGTCCCTAAGGACCCCAAAGCGCTTTACATATCCAGTCATCCACTCATTCACACACTGGTGATGGTAAGCTACATTGTAGCCACAGCCACCCTGGGGCGCACTGACAGAGGCGAAGCTGCCGGACACTGGCGCCACCGGGCCAGGTAATGGGTGAAGTGTCTTGCCCAAGGACACAACGACCGAGACTGTCCAAGCCGGGGCTCGAACCGGCAACCTTCCGATTACAAGGCAAACTCCCAACTCTTGAGCCACGATCACCTGGGTCACGTTATGACCTGCAGTCTATCTGGGTCAGATATAAACCAAGTTTAGGTGGAGTTTATTTTCGTTATGCTGACTTTTTACAGTCAGTTACAATAACTCGTACTGCGTACTAGCTAGCATGATGGAGTTTCTATACAGCTGGGCGGGTGCTATGATGTTACTGATGTTGAACTTGTTTTATCTTATTTTATTCATAAGGTTAGTTAGCAGAGTTTCCAACCGTCCCGTAAAAAACGGAATCGTCTGGTATTCAGAGAAAATATTGTGCGTTTCGTATTGAGCTGAAAAGGAACAGTTTGTCCCGTACTTCAGCTACAATGAAAAAGATACAAAGCTGGAGTTATTCTGTCTTTACGCTGTCAGCTGCCTCTTCTTCTCTCATTCTCTCCCCCTCCCTCTCCTGTTTCTACTTCAATCATGAACCTGATCAATGATCAGCTGATCGGCTTTTCTCTCTTGTTTGTTTATCGCCCACTTTGCGCCAGAAAGAAGAAACCAGCGGAGGTCGCGTTAAACAACAGCAGCACGTTCAAGCTCGATCAGCTGTTGTTAGAATTTATTTAATATTCATTTCTAGTATCAGCTGATGTTTGCTGGAGCCACAGCTGTAAAAGCTGCTGGTCATGATGTCGGTTTGGTTATCTGGTGAGAGGGAAACATGAAGATGAAACCAGGAGATGTCCTTACTGAATCATCAGAGCTGAACAGGTGATGGAGAAACAGGTTTACCTTTTAGGTGACATGAATGAGTTGAAGGGAAGTTATGAACTGTTTCTGAGAAATAACACCAGGATCCTTTTCTGACAGTAGCTGACAGCTGGTAACTGTGCAGGGGCGAGTCTAGCAAAGTTTTGCCAGGGGGCCAGGTCGCGCATTAACAGGGAGAGGGGGGCACAAAGAAATACTTTCTTATTCTCATTTAAAATGTCTCGCTTTTAAAAAATAATTATCTGAATCTTACAACAAACGTTTTCATCTGATGTAAAATGTATAGAAATCCATTATTGTACATAGTAATTTTTTTTAGGGTCCCATCATAATTTCTTCAGAAGTAGCTAAGTACTGTATATGATGCCAGTATTTTCCCACATTTTCTAGATACTGTACCAGTACTGTGTGTAAAATGCCATCAAAAAGTCAATTAAGATTTATTCTTTCTCACCTGTCTTTCTGTCTCCTTTCACTTTTTAAAGGTTGCCATGTTAGAAAAAATATTTTGCCCTGCCATGCTGTTTATTGATGTGGCAAACGAATAGTTTATGAAAATATATCTAAATCTGTCATCAGTAATCAGTAATGATCAGGTCTCACCTCTAGTCTTCTCTGTCTTAATTTCAGGGTTTCACCATGTGTTGTAGATAGTTCAGGAGGTTAACTCGACCAAGCAGTTTACTTTTGGGTACTGTTTAGAATACCAGAATAGGGAGGATGGTGTAGGTTTAAGTTTATTAGACTGATACATATATACCAACAAGACAGTGTACATCACTGTGACAACAGTGTTTGTTTTCATTCAAAGGCTTTATGCTTTTTCCTATAATACCTGGTGGGCCGGTCACCAGTCAAAATGCCCGGGCCGATTTTTTGTCCCAGTCCAGCCCTGGATGTGAGCCAGGTGGGAAGGAAACCCCTTTTAACAGGAAGACACCTCTGACAGAACCAGACTCAGGGAGTGGGAGCCTTATGAAGCGCCTTGAGGCGACTTTTGTTGTGATTTGGCGCTATATAAATAAAATCAAATTGACTTGAATCTGCTGCGACTCATGAGGTGAGGGGAGGAAGACAGGACAAAGACATCGTATAGATGAGAGCAAGATATAAATAACAACCATGATAAAATGTCCAGTTTTATTAGAGAAATAAACAAAATGTTATTTCTCATGTTACTAGTTCTTAGTCTCATGCCTTGGTTCCCTCTTGTGTTGTGGTAACCTTGGTTTGGTCTCTTTGTGTCCTTCAGTCTGTCATGTTTGTTGCTTGTTTACCTTTTGTGTATATCAGGGCCCTATTTCAGGAAGCCGGTTTAGAAAACTCAGAGTGAAAAACGATACTCAGGGTTGAGTAACCCCGAACTGTCCAACTCGGAATATTCGGTTTCAGAAAGGCTGATAACAATTAGTTCAATCAACGTGGAGTTGCTTTCACCCCAAGTTAAGCGCGCGCACGAGGATACATAAAGCCCTGATTAGTGGAGCACAGATTAAGGGAGTCACCATGGAGACGGAGGGAAAGAAGGCGCGGTCAATGTATTTTACAGCGCTTGAGGCCGAAATTCTGATGGCAGTATAGGGCTTTGGAGCGTGATGTCACGGGGGTGGGCGATAACATGCAAATTTTGCGGAAAAAAAGTAACACAGCCTCAGCTGCAAAAGAAAGGGAGCATGCATGGCAAAACATAGCCGACAGAGTCAATGCGTGAGTGTTAATTTAAACATTGATCTAGGGATTTCCACCCATTTAACACGTTATTTTATTATATTTTATTTTATTTTTTATTTCATACATTTTATTTTGTGATGTGATTTGAGCGCAGGTGCAACCCAACAGGCCCCAAATGTTCCTGGCAGCAAGTAAAAATGAAATATAAAAATATAGTCCAAACAGGTAAGGTGTAATTGTATTATGAGCCATAGTGCTTGGTCTGTTTGTCCGATGTAAATCAATTGCAGTTAGAGGCTACATTAATTTCCCCTCTGTAAGCACTTATTGGAATTATCTGAGCACATTACAAGTACATATTTGCTTACTCTGTATGCTCATATGCGACCTGTTATAGCCAACAGAAAAAAAGCGGAGGCCTGAAAAACAGGTGGGGGTCCTCCTCCACCACCACTCACAGAGGCTGAGCAGTTGGCTTCCACATTTGTGATAATGTTGGCAGCATCATATATGATCTTCACAGTGCAGAGAACACAAATTAGCATCCATTACTATAATGAAATAATTTGTTAGTTTGAAATGCTACAGGGAACTATGTACCTGTACATTAATGCTGTGGAAAGACTTCCTGTTCACATAGTCTCCTTCATTTACTGAAGGAGCAATAATTGGAATGTGAGTGCCATCTATACAGCCAATCACGCCTGGGAACCGTGAGAATAAATGTAAAATTCAAGTAGTAGTTCAAGTATCACCACATCATGAATTAAGTTTTGTTCATCCTGATACCTGCAATTTTGTGGCATCCCTCTTTGATAAATCTTGTGGGTCTATGACCGGGGAACACCACAAACGAGTACAGGAGACGTTTCAGTGCAACTGTAACATTCCTGACTGCTCGACAGACGGTAGCCTTGGAAACGTGCTCAGCGTCACCAATATTATACAGAAAGCTCCCGTTTGCAAAAAACCGAAGTGCAATACAAATAATATGTACAGAACTGAGAGAATGTCCGCGATGTGTCACATGAGCAATATTAGGCCTGAGGATGTTATTCAAATAAATTATAGATTGTGCTGAAAAACTGTAACGTTCACACAGGAAATCATCAGAAAATGATAAAATGTCCGAACGCGCTCTAATCACTCTCTCCCGGCGGAGAGCTCTGCGGAGAATTTGGGCTTCAACATCTACTGGCTCTTCAAGGAAGGGACATGCCATATCTGACACTTCCTACAGTCAGGTTTCCGACAAAGAGGCGGAGAAAGTTAGGGTTAGTTGAAGTAAACCTGCTAGGGGGCAGGTTAGCTTCACGGAGTGTGTTGTCATAGTAACTCGCTCAGAATTAATCTAAACTCGCTTTGTGAAACCGAAAACCCAGAGTTTTCGTTAACTCAGGGTATACTTACTCAGATTTTGCTCTAAACCGGCTTCCTGAAATAGGGCCCAGGTTTGTGTGTCTCTACCTCAGTGTACATGCTTCCTGTTTTAATTTTGTGGTCTCTCGCCTCATGTGTGTTATGTTATGTTCAGTTCTGCTTCCCTTGCCTCATTACTTAGATTCAGTTCTGCTATGTGTTTTTTCCCCAGGTGTTTCCACTTCTCCTAATCGCCGTCTATACAGTTTCTGTCTCCCCTTGCTGATTGTCAAAATGTCTCCCAGCTTCAGTAGTCCTGTCTCCTAGTGTTGGATCCCAGTTTAGGTTTCTGTTAGTGAGAATTTTCAGTTTGCGTCTGTATGTTGTCTTACCTTTATTTTTTACTATAACTGCCTAAATAAATGGCTCGCTTTTTGTTTACTTCAGTTTGTCTCCATGTGTCTGCATTTGGGTCCTATGTTGTGCATTTTCAGCCTCATAGCTTATTTTAGATTTCACTAAAACTGAATAACAGATTCATTTTATGTAAAACATCAGTTTAAATTGAGGTCTAAAGCTGTGCATTTTTAGGTGTGTGGCCAGTTTAAGTGACAGATGGGTGAGTTTATGCATTCATGGTCCCTACTGCTTATGCTAAATGTCCAGTTCTACATTTGGTCATTGAAAATCTTAATGATCATTATAACCAAAGTCCTTTTAAAGATGTGCAGTGGTCCAATGGTACAATCTTATTTCCTCCACACCTTTTTCCCCCCTCTTTTATGCACACAAGACTTACAGAAGCAGTGTTGACAATTAAACACCGAAGCTTGGACAACATTTTAATTGCACTGCAAGAGGTAATGTCACTAAACAGCATGTAGATCTACTGAGAAAGAGCAAAATTCGGGAAAGGAGTACAATTTCAAAAGGTCTCAGTAAGAAATATTTGTTTTTCAACAGGTTTAGAAGTTGCTTTGTGGCAGCCTTTTAATATTGATGTTAGGTTTGCCTTTAAATTCAAATAAAAATAGACTTTATCTCATGCCAGCGTGTGAGAAGTAGCACAAGTGTGTGTGGATAATTCCAAATTCCTAAAAGGTCCCCTGGTATACCAGATTCCATGTGAATTGTTTTTATGATTTTGATCAGCTATAACATAAAATGGTCATTAAAATGTAATACACATACTATTTCAGTTGTGTGGCCTCTTATTCACACAGAAGGTGTACATGGTGATATTTTTTTCATACGACCTAACTCACCGCCTGCTCACTCTTACAGCAGCCTTAATAAGAACATTTCACTTTGGAAGTGTGTTTTTTCAAACATCTGGGGTGCATGGTAAGTAAACAACATATTCATTTCTGTTTTTATCCTCCCTTTATCTGAATTCCTCTCATTCAGGACAATACAGATAAGGATATGCAACACAGATGTTGGAACACGGCATACTTGTACTTCAAGTTCTTTTTTTCGATTCGGGGCTGTTAGTTAGATACCTGAAAAAACTCTGTGGTTAACCCAAGCTTTACACATTTTACACATTTTTACACACGTAGGTAATGCCGTGGGTATGAGATTACAGAGGTTTCGGGTGCATGAAACATCAACACATGAGCTTGCTTTGGTGGTGGAGGTCAAATGATCTGAAAAATACAAATACGCAGAGAGTGAAAAAAGATGAGTGAGGTTAAGAAGAAACACTCAGAACATCCTGGGAATCCACTCAACAGACTATTATTGCAGCATAACTAAGGGATGGTTCACTGTCACGTTACCAGAATTCTAGTGTCTGGTGTCTTTACCTTACAATTTACAGCATCTAGACATTGTTGTTGTTGTAAATTAGCACAAAATAAGTAAAACTGAATTGAATTGAATCTGCAAACTGGCTTTTTTTTCTCATGACTTTTGCTTCAACAAGCCATTTAGCCATTTAGGGGCCTCAATTTGTCAGCTGCCTGAGGAAAAGCAGGCCTCTTAATTAGATACAGAAGAGGAGGAGAGCAACCTTTTAAATGAAGCTGTGCTTTCTGCAGCGTTTGTGTTTGCGGTTTCAAATATCACATACATTCACATTGTGACAGGATGCGATTTCCGCAATAAAAGCCTTGCAGACACTTTGAGCAGTTTTCAAAGCTATTAGCTGAAGAATGTCTCCAAATTATAGTGAGGACAAAGGAGATGAGTGCCAGTTTTCAAATAGAAGTCTATGTCAGACTGGAAAAGTACAACAAAAGATTCTCAACTTCTTCTGGCAGTTACCTGACTTTCTCATTGGTTATATTAGTATAACTGGGTTATGACTAACAATACTGCAGCAGTGAGAGCATCACGTATTGTAGACTTCCTTCTTAAATTACACAATCATAAGCTGTCAATGTGTTCCCGGACTTTTACAATATAAGGAAGCTTTTGTCACCAGTGTCACCAGTTATCGATGGACTTTGACACTAAAGAAACCCTACACGGTGGTAGAGTTTGTATGTTTCCCTGACCCTGGATCGATTTCTCCAGTTTCTGCCCCACAGTGCAAAGAATGAATGGTTATTTAGTTATTTGGTGATCCTAAAATTGATTGTAAATGTGAATGTGTGCATGGGTGTTCCACTTGCGAGAGTTAGTCCTCTGACTGATTTACAACCTAGGGTTTACTCTGCTTTTTATATATATATAGTAATGACCTGGCTGGGGTTGTTAGCCAGGTGCATTCTGGGTATTGTGTTGTCTCTGTGTTTTCTATCGTTCTGCTAGTTCATATGTGTTTGATTTGCATGTTGTGTTAGTGTTATGTTAATGTAAGCCACAGTGAAGTTGATGTGTGTTCTGTGGAGGGGGGTGAATTGGCATGGTTGGCTGACACCGCGACTCTATGTGGTGGGAGCGTGATAGGGGTTCGGTGTCAGCAGTGTTACGTTGTTGTTGAAAAAGATGGTGAATAAATGCCTGTGGTGAACCACTACTGCCTCCTGCTGGATTATTCGGGGATTACCAGTCTGCTGCTGAGACGCTCGGGGTCATGCGGTGTACGAGGCACGAGCGCTCTCCATTCATTGCGAAGTTTAGCGATAGCTGCTAGCGCCCTGCTAGCCGTTTAGCTAGTGAGCAGTTTAGCCAGTCAGCTCCCCAAATCCACAGTCGTTACAATTGGTGTCAGAAGTGGGATTCATGAGTGTCTAGCAGACACTATGGAGCCGACCATAGGCGAATTAGAGCGTGTAATCCGAGACAACAGCTCGCTTCTGGAAAGCATGGCTGCCGAGACCCAGCGGAGAAGACCCGAGCTGGGGCGGCCAGAGGGCCACAGCGCGCCCCGGAACAGCCACCCCCTGCTCTCCCTGCGACGGGAGGGGATTCCTGGGGCCGCACCACAGCTTCCTGGCAGGACGGCTGCTAAGCTACAGCACTACACTGGGGCGATGCAGCTGGAGCCGTATCTGGCCCAAGTCACGCTGGCTGCCACTCACAACGGGTGGGGTCAAGAAGAGACTGCCACCCACCTGGCGCTTGCACTGGAGGGCCCAGCGCTCCAGGTTCTGCTGGACCTGCCCCCAGAGGAGCAGCGCGACCTCCGGGCCTTGACCACGGCGCTCGGCAGACGGTTTGGACAGAGACCACCAGCCGAACAGAGCAGGGAGGAGCTGGCTTGCCGACGCCGACGCGAGGGAGAGAGCCTGGGGTCCTTTGCTGCGGACGTCCGCCTCTATGCCTGACGGGGCTACCCGACATTCCCAGGAGCGGCACGAGAGGAGCTGGGTCTCCTCGCCTTCCTGAGGGGCCTCACACCGGAGAGGCTGCGACAGCATGTCCGGCTGTCATCCCCCCGAGACCTGGAGGAGGCACTGAGGGAGGCTGAGCGGGCTGAGGAGGTGCTGCGGGGCGAGCCAGGGACCCGACGATCGGCCAGGATCGTCGAGCGAGAGATGAACGCGTCCCAGTTGGATGAGGAGGAGGAGGCCAGACGAGCCCAATCAGAGGCAGTTCCACGTCGGAGGCGCCGGACGGACTGCTGTTATCGGTGCGGGGAACCTGGTAACCTCGCCCGGAACTGTCCCGCACCTAGTCCTCGGAGCCGAGTGACATCACCGATGGGAAACGGCCACGGGGTGGGACAGTGAGGGAACCCCCACCCCAATCGTTAAACCCTCTCCATGACACTCATCCCGTGGTGGGCCGCTGTGGGTCCACCCGTGGACTGTACCTGGACTGTATAGTTGATGGACGGTCTTGCCGGGCCCTGGTAGACACGGGGTCCACCATCTGCTTGCTGCGAAGGGGGGTGCTCCCGGAGACGGGTGGCTCATTGCCAAAAGACTGGACCCCTACTCACACAGCGTTGTACACTGTCACAGGAGAAAAGACTGTGATGCCGGGGAAAAAGACTCTGCAGGTGGTGGTGGGAACGAACAGTGTGAACCATGAGTTCTGGCTTGCCGACATAACAGACGAGTGCATTGTTGGACTGGACTTGCTGGCCCACTGGGGGGCACGGGTCGATGTACCGGGAGTTGCCATCCACCTTGGTGCTGAGACCGTGCAGCTTCAAGTGGGCCGCGGTAGCCAGGGACAGACCCCCACCCCACCAGCACCCCCAAAGCCCTTACGCCCCGCAGCTCCATGCCACAGCCAGGGGCCGAGGGCGGCAAGGGTGCGGAAGAGGACCCAGGGGGTGGACGTAAGCAGGGCCAACATCCCGCAGCCAGAGTCGCCGCCTAGCTCGGCAGTCTCCCCGTCACCTGAGACTGTCGCGGCAGTAGAGGAGCTTGGGCGGCGAAGTGGGGTGCACCTCAGTGCGACACAGCAGCAGCAGTTGCAGAGCCTCTTGGCAGAGTTTATGGACACTTTTGCCGCCAGGGAAGAGGACTGCACAAGGACGGGCCTGGTGCAACACACTTTAGACACTGGAGCAGCTGCTCCAATCCGGCTGCGGCCCCACCGCCTGCCCCTCGCCAAACGCCAAGCTGCCGAGGGACTGATAAAAGAGATGGCAGCTAATGGCGTCATTGAACCCTCGGATAGTCCATGGGCCGCACCTATGGTTATGGTGCGGAAGAAAACAGGGGGGTGGCGCCCTTGTGTGGACTACAGGCGTCTGAACGCGGTCACCCGCAAGGACTCTTACCCGTTACCTCGCATCGATGACGCACTGGATTACATCGCTGGGTCCAGTTGGTTCAGCTCGCTAGACCTCCGCAGTGGGTACTGGCAGGTGGAGCTCGCTGCCGAGGCGCGGCCCAAGACTACATTCACCATAGGGCAAGGACTGTGGCAGTTTAAGGTGATGCCTTTTGGACTATGCAATGCACCAGCCACGTTCGAAAGGTTAATGGAAAGGGTCCTCAAAGACATTCCCCGTGCCCGCTGCGTGGTCTATTTGGATGACTTGCTGACTCATGCTAAGGACTTTGAACAGGCCGTGGCCAACCTACGAGAGGTTCTGACTGCCATCCGCGGGGCCGGACTAAAGCTGAACCCAGCCAAGTGCAACCTTCTTGCTCGCCAGGTGAAGTTCCTGGGACATGTGGTGAGCGAACAGGGGGTGGCTACTGACCCCGAGAAGGTGGTTGCTGTGGGGGACTGGCCTACCCCATCGAACGTCGCCGAGCTACGAAGCTTCCTGGGGCTGGCCTCCTATTACAGGAGGTTTGTAAAAGACTTTGCCACCGTCGCTAGCCCCTTGCATCAGTTGACAAACAAGGGTCAGCGGTTTGGTTGGACGGAGGGCTGTGCAACGGCTTTCGAGCAGCTGAAAACTGCCCTTGTGAGTGCCCTGGTCTTGGCGTATCCTGACCCCAGCCAGCCTTTCCTTTTGGACACCGACGCCGGCCCGGACATTTGCTGGACTACAGTGTGGACAGTTAAGGTTGTGGGGACACTAAACCTTTTTGGGAGGGGGCTGTGTAATGACCTGGCTGGGGTTGTTAGCCAGGTGCATTCTGGGTATTGTGTTGTCTCTGTGTTTTCTATCGTTCTGCTAGTTCATATGTGTTTGATTTGCATGTTGTGTTAGTGTTATGCTAATGTAAGCCACAGTGAAGTTGATGTGTGTTCTGTGGAGGGGGGTGAATTGGCATGGTTGGCTGACACCGCGACTCTATGTGGTGGGAGCGTGATAGGGGTTCGGTGTCAGCAGTGTTACGTTGTTGTTGAAAAAGATGGTGAATAAATGCCTGTGGTGAACCACTACTGCCTCCTGCTGGATTATTCGGGGATTACCAGTCTGCTGCTGAGACGCTCGGGGTCATGCGGTGTACGAGGCACGAGCGCTCTCCATTCATTGCGAAGTTTAGCAATAGCTGCTAGCGCCCCGCTAGCTGTTTAGCTAGTGAGCAGTTTAGCCAGTCAGCTCCCCAAACCCACAGTCGTTACAATATATATGTATGTATGTATGTACCGTATTTCCCGGACTACAAAGCGCACCTGAATATTAGCCGCACAAGCTAAAATCAGGGGAAAATCCTGTTTTGTACATACATTAGCTGCACCTGACTAAAAGCCGCAGGTGTTTCAATGTTGACTTATCATATGTAAGAGAATATGCACAAAGGGAATTGTCAGGAAAGAGATGGCTGTTTGGAGACACATCACTTTTATTAATATTTTGAAAAACAAGTTATGGGTACATATTTGCATAACTTTTTAGGTATATGTACAAGTACCGGTAATTACAAGTACGAAACATGTACTGTGCTTCATAAATGAGTAACAAATGTAGTACATAACAATAACCTACAGCACACTAGAAAAATAGATTCGGACTACCTTTTAGGCTCAGGTGCAGCGACACGGCTTTAACAAGAAGAAAAGTCAGTCATTCACCACCATCTTTCTCTTCTTCCTGCGCTCTAAAACCACCAAAGTCCTCTCCTCCAGTGTCGGAAACGAGCAGGCTCAGGGTGGCTACGTCATCCACTCTCAGCTTCTCTCCTTCGTTGTCACTTTCAAAACCAAAGAAATCCTCCTTGTCAGTGTCAGAGTCGAACACCCTCAGAAGGGCCGTGGCGGTGTCCTCCTCTCCATCATGCAGCAGTCCAGCCCTTCGAAATCCGTTGGTGATCATGGATGTTTTCACACTTTTCCACGCTGTCAGAATCCACTGGTGGAGTTGAGCATAACTTGCTTTTCGCAAGTTTATCGCCGCTCATCATCCACGCCTCCCGCTGAACGCGTAGCGCTACTTTGAAGTTTGTTTTTCGCGCTACTTTGTATGGCACTACGTTGCCTGGCGGATGGACATGTGACCAGCATACCACTCTTGAACCCCGATACTGTGTGTCTGATCACATGCCCTTCCGCCAGGCAACGTAGTGCCGTACAACAGCGGAACAAACAAAACAATCCTCTTACGATATCACAAAAATCACGGACAATCCATAGAAAAGCCACACCTGACTAAAAGCCGCAGGGTTCAAAGCTTGTGCAAAAAGTAGCGGCTTATAGCCCGACAATTACGGTATATATATATGTATGTACATAAGCTCAGGCATGACTTTTTTTCATTAAGTTAACAACTTGTTTTTCCTCAGAACTAATGAGGTGTGAAATTTGCATATTAAAACAATATTGTTGATTATTCATCAGCAACTTGAAATTAAGTGGGTGATTACACATGATGGGAATGCTGGTTGACTAATACCAATATTACTCATGAGGAAGTGGTTTCAGGTTCGAGTTTTTCTCGAAATGCTACACAAAGTTAAAAAAAAGGGGGCGGGATCTAAACCACAAGTTTACTGAAACCTAAAAGCAAATGTTCCTAAACATCATTCTTCCACAAAAGACACACTGTAAAAATGCAGAGTGGTGTATAACACAGTTCAGAATAATCCTTATTTATATTATATAGGCCTTGATGCAGCACCTCACCCACTTTTAGCTCTTCTCCCTCCAAGGCCACCCCTGCTTTAATCCAGTTTCCTTTTGATTCACTTTTTCTTGTAAAGCGAACAAAGGTGGGTGGGGGATTGGGGCTTCTGTGACTTATATTTCATGTTAAGCCTATGATCTCTGTTGACATTATGCAGATTCAAGAGTAGGAACAGTCTGAAACTAAGTGTGACGTAACGTGTGTCTTACAGGAATTACTTGTGGACACACTAACCGCATTACAGTGTTTGCAATTTTGGCCGTATTTAATATGAGCATAAACATGGGCTAGTAAAATAAAATCAAAGCTAATAAACACCACTTAAAGCTAATAAGTTCCAAATAAATGGAGACAGGGCTGAAAATGCAAGATCAACTGCCAAGAATCTGCCCTGCATTTTGCTACGAGCTGCCAACCAGGAAATGCAAAATGATCTTACTTCACCTGTGACAAAATAAGAACCAGGAATCTTGACAGTTTATTTTTGTCTTCGTGTTCCCACCAGAACTGAAATGAAAGCACATGGCTATAGCCTGTTCGAAAATAAGTGGTTTTTCCCCAAAACTTTAAACGGAAATTCTGGGCCTCACAGTCTTTGAACCATAGGCCACACTGTTGTTGTTTTTGCCTGTACTTTCAACCAAACACAACTTTTCCCGCACATTCAGATGTGAAAGAGGTTAGACCTCAAAAATGCTGAGTTGTTGTCATTTCCTGGTAATTACTCAGCTTGAGCTTCCTTTTAGCTTTTATCTGCTGCTGCTGCTGCTTTTGTCTCCCTATTCCACTCCGAACCTCATATCGAGGTTTCTGATTTGTGAGTCAAGCTGGCTGCCTCCTGTGCTTTAATTTCCCTCCAGCATGTGAGAAATCAGATCAGTCTTCTAGTCCTACTAGCTGTGGATCAGTATCGTTTGTAATTCTACCCACCATCCTTCGGGTAAGCCCACAGCACTACGATGCCACTATCTGGAATTAGCAATCTATAAAACACAAACACAAAGTAAACACACATGGGAGCTCCTTCCTTCCTTCCTCTGACCTAATCGAAACACAACAAGAAGAGATTATAAAATTAACCAGACAGGGTTAATTAATCAGTTTTCAATTTTGCAGAATAAACTTAGTTAAGGCTAATGTGTTCCTGATGTCTGGTCTGCTGACTAGACATTAGCCGTTTGTTGTTGGGACATTAACTAACAGAACACATGGTGGAATACAGGTAATTATAAAGGGAAATGGCATTCCTATCACGTGGAATCAACTGATGTGAGCTTTCAGTGATGACAGTGTGGGTCTGACTCATGAATTAATTTATTATTGGTTGACCTTTGTAGATCGAGGACTTGGTTGTGATGTGCCTGACTGCTAATTAGTGTGTTTCTAGTAATTAAACCATGTCTTATGTACTATCATTAAATCAAGTTGGTATACACACTGATTGCTGATGTTTTAATGGAACATTATTATATATTGTGGTTCCAAATGTCCTAAAAATGAAAGTACTGTGTTAATGGCTTGGTTCCACTGTGTTGTCTACATTGGCCACCATGGAAAAATGTATTCCCCCGGCAAACATGCTAGTGGTAGTGCGATGGCCTTCGGCTGCTTTACTGCTTTTGGATAGCTGTTTTTACTTAATAAATTAAAGCAACATTGAAAAATTGCAATTTATCATTTATGTGGGTTAGCTCTGGCTAATATTAAAATTTGTTTAGCAATCTGAAACATTTAAGTTTGATAAATATGTCCCCCCCCCCACACCAGTGTTTCCTGTTCTGACTTGTTCAAATATTATTTACATTTTCTGGGCAGTAGCACCTCTCATTTAGGACAAAGCTGCAGCAAATCAAGTGCTCTTCTGCCAGTTTCACAATTACCCAGCTAAGAATAAATTAGCAACACAGTATGTTGGTTAGCACTGTTACATGATGGCAAAAAGGTTCTTATTTAAATAGTTGGGGCCTTGTGTAAAGTTATTAACCCATGCTTGCATAGGTTTTGGCCCAAAGCAGGAGCGATCTTTTTCCATTTGCATTCCACAATTCATTTGGGTGCACGCTGGAATATTACCTTCAAAAGCAAACAATATTAGTTAAATGGCCTTTGGAGTGTCTAAGAATAAATTTAAATGAATAATCTCACATTTCAATATAATACAGCGTTTTTTGTCTCAAATCTGAGTCAAAGGAGCTTGCAAAGAAAAGCGTCTGGACTTCTTTAAGTTGCTTGAAGACGTTTCACCTCTCATCCGAGAAGCTTCTTCAGTTCTAAGGTCAAATGGTGGAGAGTCCCAGATATAAACCTAGTGGGAGTGTCCCCCACAGAGGGACAAAAGGACCCCCTGATGATCCTCTAATCGCCTGAGCCAAGGTGTGAAACTGGGTGTGGGTCCCAATCAGCCAGAGTTTCGGGTGTGTTCATTGTGAAACCTGGCCCCACCTCAGAGGCGGAGCCAGACATTTGAAACACCCGGGGCTTAGCCCAAAGAGTAGTATGCATGTGGGATTTTTTTTTTTTTTTTTTTTTTTTGGGGGGGGGGGGGGGGGGGGGGGGTGTAGAAATGACTGAAAGATTAATAGGCTCTGTTCAAAAAAGAATGACTTCATATAGGGAAAAATATATATCACATGTGCAGGACACCTTAAACTAGTTTTTTAATTAAGCAGCAAGGCAGAACAAGGTCAGGGCTGCATCAAGACACGAGGACTAAACCCCAATTCAACCAGACCCAGAACTGATCCAGAATTAAAAACAGGACTACAACAGTTCAAAATCAGGACTACTGAGGACTTAACCAAGACAGAACCAGAATCAGAACTAGATGATAGCACTAAAAATCTTCATAGACCTGCACTACACTTATTTTTTTAATTCTACCAAAGTACACTATTTAGATTGAGAAAAGTTTATATAATTATTCAGCCTTGTTGTGCAAACAAGCCTGCAGAACTTAATAAATACAGAATTTGAAAAATAACAAACCTAAAAAGAAACACTAGGTACGAGATACATGAGGACCTATGATACGGTGATACTTTTGGTAAACAACCATTTGACTAACATGTGTGTCTCACCTGCTCTTGTTCATCTGTTCTGTCCTCGTTCTCCTCTCTCTCCCTCTTTGTGCTGACAATCATCAAATATACAGTTGAAACCAGATATTTACTCTTCAGATAAAAACACTTTTTTAATTGTAACATCAAATCAGACTAAATGTTTATTTTTTTTAGATTGATAAATATAAAAACATATTTGTTAACTTTAAGAGTAAAGAGAGAAACTGTCTGTATTTCTTAATTGCAAATGGCACCAAATTGTATTCAAACTTGAGCCACACTTATGGAGCTCCACAGTTCTGTTCCTGGTGTTTTGGTTGATATCTCTTGATTTTCCCATGTCAAAGAAACAGGCTCTGTGTTTTGCCTTATATGCATCCACAGCTGTGCCAGCAATTTACTCACATGGACTCTACTAACCTATCAGAAGCTTCTTCAGCTCAGAATGGAATCGTCTGGAGTTTTCTTATTAATTAACAATAAATTTAGTGTACATGTACTCCTAAATTTGATGAAAGTGATAAAAATAGCTCTGTCTCTCTTTATTCTGAAATTTAACTAATTCAAAATATATTTCAATATTTATCTAAAACAAAAATTTACTCTAAATTGATGTTGTACAGTAAAAATGTTTTATGTTTTCTCCCTAAAGTGTATGTAAATATCTGGTTACAAATGTGAATATCCTGCTGTGTACTGAAATCCCTCTTGTTTTGCATAGAAATATACTGAACAACATACAAAGCATAATATATAAAATAACATTTACCTGAGTTTTTTCTTTGAAAGAACCCTCTAATGTCCATTCTTATGTTTCAGTACATAACTGAAACCGATTTAGTCGGGGAGGGTAAGAACTGAAAATATGAAATAAACACACGTAAGCTAAGACTCTAAAAAAAATAGCATTTGTTCGGCTTTTCATTTTGCCATTTGTTGATTCACTTGAAGAGCAAGTAACGTAATATTGGTCAAGTGATCAGTTTCATATCAATCTTTCGTGATGCACCGTCATATTTACATTATTTGTACAGTACGAATGATTTGCTTTGGTACCTGGTCAAACTTAAGCTCTCCTTAGTATGGCTGGCTCCGTCTCTCCAACAGCGCACTCACGGGCAGCAGCTGCCCCGCCCCCTCGCTCAGTCGCTTAGTGCCTGAGCTTGGATCATACCAATATCAGGGGGGGATTCACGCACAGTCGTAAATTCCCACAGTGTGCACTATGTGCTTCGAATATTGTGTGTACTTTTTGTTTTATACAGTTGTCAGCCAGGCATCTAACTATGAAAAAATTACACTCCAAAATACCCCGGGCTTCTGACAAAACAACCCGGGCTTAAGCCCCGTAAGCCACCCCCACGCTCCGCCCCTGCCCCACCTTATCATGCGAATTCCTGAGGTCAGATGGCCCAGGATGTGAGTGGGCGTTAAGGCGTCTGGGAAGGGAACTCAAAACTGGATTATAGATGGCAGAGAGTTGGTGTCGTAAACCCCCGCCTCTGTTCAAAGATGGTCGCTCACAGTGGACATAAATGGCTTCTTTCACTCCTCTTTCAAACCATCTGTCCTCTTTGTCCAAAATGTGAACATTGGCATCCTCGAAAGAGTGTCCTTTATCCTTAAGATGCAGATGGACTGCTGAGTCTTGTCCTGTGGAGGTGGCTCTTCTGTGTTGTGCCATGCGCTTGTGAAGTGGCTGTTTGGTCTCTCCAATGTAGAGGTCTGGGCATTCCTCGCTGCACTGTACAGCATACACCACATTGTTAAGTCTGTGTTTTGGCGTTTTGTCTTTCGGGTGAACCAGTTTTTGTCTGAGCGTGTTGCTGGGTCTGAAATGCACCGGGATGTCATGCTTGGAGAAAACTCTCCTGCCTCAAATCTGAGGCAAAGGCTCAATATATGACTTGCAGAATTTTCCAAAATATGTTAAAGATTTTTGCACTTGTTCTCAGGCTGTATTTAGTCTGCCTCAGTGGTTTCAACTTGGTTAAACAGATGTTTGAACAGGCCTCAGGGGTAGCCCAATAAAATCACTGTGGCCCCTCAATTGAATTCTATTGATACACTGTAACTATGAGTTAGATTAAACCATATAATTTGGTAATGAAAACTAGCAAACTCAATTTAGTAATTTACTTCACAGTTATTTAGTACTTCTGTAGTGATCATGGGCCTGTGCAGGTCAGACTTTTTCCCTCTCAAACAAGGGCATTCATCTCCCCGCTTTGTCCTGACCGTCTTCTGCTTTACCAGGACAGATATTTTAGCACCTTTATAACATAGCATATATGGTTGTACGTTGCATCCAAAAGTAAGAGAGCTGATCATAAACAAAGCAGAAGGTCTTGGTATGTAGTTTTAGCTGCCATATTCGACTCTGTTCTCTACATCTGGAACCCATCCACATACTGCATATAAAAAGTGTGTGTGTGTGTGTGTGTGTGTGTGAAAAATTACAAATCTGGTTGCTCAGAATACTTGGTAGATGAGATGTTTATTTACACAAGCCATAAAACACACACACAAGCTTGTGCGCTCAGTGCATTCAATTTCATGTACAGTACTTAATTACAGAAAAATCCAGGTAGGTAGCATTCAGGTTTGACATTACATTTGCTGTCTGTCACACAAGCTGATACATATCACAGGCACACTGACGCAAAGACTCACATACACACGCTCATTCTCAAAATCACAAGAGAACACATTGGCATTAGTGCACACAGAAAGAACACATTACCACTGACAGGAAGCAGTAAGTCTCTGTCGTAAACACTGAACATATTGAGCCTGAGCTAAGAATCAACAACATACCAGCAGAGGCAATAAACTGCAGATTTTAACAACACAACGGGCAATTCTCACAGTGATGCTCACTGAATCTTCTGGCCTTTACCACACATTTCTGTGAACATTTTTCCACTTTGTACTCATTTGAGCACCAAACTATTTCAATTCCTAAACCCAGTCACGTCAGTGGGAGAGTTTTCCCTTTTTTTGAGAGATAATGGCAGGAGAGCAGGCAGAAGTTTGCAGTAGCTTTATTTTATTCCCCAGGGTTCCTTTAAAAGAAAGATATTGTGTAATTCAACCACATATAACTTTTTATCCCATTGAAAGTCTGCAAAAAAACAAAGTGGAGAATACTACCCACATTTTCCAAGAAAATCAGTAGTCATCTGATTTCAACTGATTTGCTAAAAGTGACATCACTGTTGTGTAATGGTGGGTGGCTGATCAGTAAAGCGCGTGAGCTGTGTAGGCTAACTGCAAAATGATTAATGCGGGGTACAATTCTTAAGGACCTGAAAGGAAACTTACATTGGAAACCTTTGCTTTATCAGCTGAATTTCTAAGAGGATCTTAGCTGTGAGCCCTAATTTAGAAAGATGTCTTGTTTCAACACCAGATTGTTACTGTAGGAGACCCCCCCCCTACAATGTCTTAATTTTGTATGAGCAAGTCAAGTTGCCATATTAGGCTACTTCAGTTACAGTAAAGTTTTATTCAACCGTATTTCAGTCAGAACCACTATAGTCAAAAGTTATGGAAGGGGATTAGGGCTACAGGAAAAAAACAAAAAAATGGGGACGTCTTTTTTTTTTTTTTTTAATCTCTCAGAATTCCAACTTTTTTCTCAGAACTCTGGGGGGGGGGGAACCTCCCCGCTTTTTTACCCCCAATGCCCTTATCCTCTTCTGTAAAAAGTTTTATGCATAAATTAGAAAATGTGTGTCAACGTTAGATAGAAAGAACTTTGAGAAGCACAGAAAAACTGCTTGTGTGAATGAGGCAAGTTTATAACATTTAAATGGACTGTTTTTTCTCTACCTGAACACTCAAAGCACCTTTCCATTTAAAGTTACAGTCTTTCCACACTATAAAAATAGAGATAAATTCAAAGAAATCATTAAACGCCCCAAACTATGAAATTCATGTCCATGAAACTTCTGAACACAACTGTTTATGGAAAGCTAGAAGATGACCCCAAATAGGACATAGCAAACACAAATAAAACAAAAATCACATCATCGGCTTAGAAGGTGGAGTTGGGTAGAGATGAGTTGGATACATAGCAACTTTAGCCAGACTAAGACCCAATAAATGGCGTGGCGTGGTTCATATTCGCCAAACAGGTGTGTAAAAGGGTATCATCTCAAACCAGCTGATGTAGATGTAGGGCTAAAGCTCAAGACTTCAGATATTTGTCGTGTAAATATTTATAATGAAAACTTTGAGACAGGATTTATAAATGGCCACTGCATATTCTTTGTATTGTGCATAAAGATGCATTTGCACGTGTATTTAGTGAACTGCTGCCAATAACTGTTTGCCATTACAGTGATAAATACTGAATGTAATCAGCCATTTCTTTACAAATCACGCAGCTGACATAATTTAATCTACAGTATCACTTAAGGCAGAAAAGGTATGTTTATGCTATAATAGTTAACATATAAACCTACCTGGTCTGGAAAATTAACTTGATCACATTATTTTTAATTGTTTTGTCATTAATAAGACCCACTTTAAAAAGTACCCTAAGTTCATAAAGTGCATCAAAAGCATTACAATAACAGCCACGTGTCATGAGATTATTGATCCGCTTTTCCTTAACAGTTTAAGAAGCTTAAATCAAAATACATTTGCACATGAAACCTTGTTGTTAATAACATGGTAGTGTATCCTGTATACTACACACTATACATAAAAAATAAATACTGTAGCTCTCTACCTTTTTTGGTTAAAAGATAGCTTAATCTAAGACTCTGTAGGCATCCTGCCCTTTGACTTTTCTAACATCAATCTGGCAGCCTAGATTAAAGTACGAGGTTTAGACTCTCAGGGTTGATAAGAGAAGTATCAAAATACCAGTGATCAATATTTGTAACGCACTTGCACATTGTCTATGACATCACTGCCAAACTTTAGATATTTCCTTTCCCATCAGCAGCCATTTTTCTTTCATTCATAAAGAATGCAAGTCATGAGGGAGACAAAATCTCCGGAGAAGTCAGTGTGCATTTAGCTGAAATGCTAGAAGTGTATGGAAATGCCCACTAATTGGCAAGAGACGGCCCGAAACTGATAAGGCTGCTTAGAAGTTCTTATCAGCTTGATGGCATGGACCATTACCCAAAAGAAACACTGCTGTGACCCAGCAAACTTCTGCAGCTTCGGTGCTCAGGTAGGACAGCGCACAGTCTACTTTCATGTCCAGTAAACATAAATATCAAGTGATGGCAAAGCACTGCTGCAGTCACATATTTTTTACTGAATCAATTTGCTCCATGTACAGCGTTGGCCGAGACAGTTCTAGTTTGGCATTTTCTTTAGCCAGCGATGATTTAAACACAGATCCTCTCTGGTCTATCAGGGTGGACTGGCAGACAGAGGTCCAGCAAAAGTGCTGAACACCAGGGGAGAGTAGGATGAAGACCCAGGGGTCGACGATGGAGTTGACGGAGATGAAGCGGAGAGCAATCAGGTCTGAGGGATGATCATTCTCGCCATTGTAGTTGATGTACACTCGAATCTGAGGGAGGAAAGAGGAAGCAAGGAGTGAGGATAGAGAGATTATGAAGATTCCAAGGTACAATCTCAAAGCGAACATCATGAGAGAAAGACACACCACAGCTAGCATCCTGGTTCCAAATCAAACATTAAGCCTTTAATAGTAAACCATCACATAAAGACAGTTTGATATAGGGGGCTGAATTTGACTTAATTTTAATTTAATGCTGCCTGCATGTGGAAGGAGTTTGGAATCATCTTGACAGTGAACAGTGCAAAAGCCAGCCAACATCCAAAGAAGAAATTACAAGAAAGCCAATGTTGTAGAATAAAAGTGGTAAAAAAATACTACGAATGTTCATGTTTCATGTTTTTGCATTATTGCTCTAGCTAGCAAAATCACATCCGCTTATACTCGCCCATTTATTTATTTATCTATGCAGAATCTGTGGCTCTACTATACATTGATTATTTTGATTATTGAGGAAATACTGTTGGGACATCTAAGAAACTGGAGACTTTTTCTTTGTTTCTTCCAGCGAGATTAGCATGATAGCAATCAATCCAACGGCGAAAATGTTGCTGGCGAGTGGACTAGTGCGAGTGCTGTAAATTTTTAAAAAGGTGGAGAAATGGTCTCCACTTACACAAGAGGCTGAGGATAGAAGCCCAGATCTAAACTAGATTACATAATAACCAATGATAATTTGGGCTCAGTTTATCTTACAACCTGATCTCATTATGCATAGTTTTAATTGTTTCGGTTTTAGTCTGCATAACTGATTTCTCAAAAATAAATAGCACTACAATTTATCCCTAGTAATGCGCACACAAGATATTTTTACTAACTAATGTTCTACATCAGGAAGAATATTTAAATTTCTTGCAACTCCCAAATATGGGCTCTCATGCTTATTCACTCAGTTTACAGACAAAAATAACAATAAAATGAAAGTATTCTTACATATTTCAGTTTTTTAGCTCATCCTACCAATAATTCAAGAAATCTCCACCATTTTCAAAGCACATAGATACTTCGGGCCGTTTGGATAAACAGACCAAATATTAAAAATGAAACTCCGTACTTTCTAACGTAAAAACCAAACTAAAATCACACTCTAACTACTCTTGTGGTAGTTCATGATGTACTTGTGTCCCCCCGTGTTTTAGGACAAATTTTCCTTTTTTTTTTTTACGTTCCAGGATATAAAGTTCCCTCCTTTAACTTTGTTTGCATGAAAAATATTTCTCAGGCCAATCACATATCTACTGATATAGTTAACTACTTGGTTAAGGTTAGGTAATAATAAGCAGTTTGGTTAGCTGTACATGGTCTGGATAAAAATCCTCTCTAAAGAGTCTCAAACATATGATCTGCAGGTAGGAAACATGCTTCCAACTGAAGCACCTTTTAAACTCGACTGAGTTCAAATTCAGATCTTTTCCGTTTTTGTAAGCTCACCATATGATTTTCATCTGCCTCGGTCTACAACCTCCAACCTTGTTCAAAAGACAAAAGAAAGGTAGTAGAAAAATTGATGTATTATAAAGTACTTGAGCTTTTAAATACAGCTGCTTTCATTAGCACCCCTTAGGCCAAGAATGAGCATCAAATTACACTAATTAGTTCCTCCTTTGCAGCTGGAATGTCAGTGAAATCAGCCACTGCATTTATTGGCAGGAAGAAGCAGTAAATTCCCTCAGCACATAACCACAAGGTTGAGAACCAGCATGTTAATACAATCCATGGAAGCTGTGACTAGTCTGCAGGTTTAGAAATGACTGCTACTCTCTCTCGGGGATCGAGGGGAACAATATACAGTTAAAAGGATCGAATAACAACGGACAATAACCTCCTAATATTTTACATGCTCGCTGTATTCCCTAACAGTGCTTCTCTTATTCACTTCCTGTCCTCCACCCACCCTTTTCTCTTTCTCTGAAATTCTTTTTTTTATTGCTATCTGCAAGTTTTTATTTAGCGCTTTCTCTTTTGCTTTCCACTCTACATTTGTGTTAGCACCTATGAGAGCACTCAGATTATCACCTGGAAATAAGGAGTAATTTGCATGAAAAATTTGCAAGAAAAATCAGCATGTATTTCAAAAATACAAATGATGAAGGAACAATGTGAACAACCTTGGAATAAAACACAAAATGTGCCTTTTGCGTGTTCTGTTCTTTAAGTGCAAACCCCAGTGCCATTTTAAACAAAGCCAGATGGGATCATTACTCTGATCAGTGACAGCCTTCACCATGTGTGAGAAACGAGAATGCGAGGAGACAGAAGTCAGACTTTCACCGTGAGCCCACGTTTCTCTCACAGCACCAACAGGAAGCGTTGTTGTGAGTCTTTGAGGGTATTGATCAGAGAACTAATGTCATCTGTTTTAGTTTCATTTCGAAGAGCAAAATGTTACACAGCCACAGTGTATGCTGAGCAGATACTGAGTCAGAGGTGATGACATTATTAATTTTGCCCTCATGATATCGTGTTACTTATTAATGTTGGCTAGCGTTTTCACATTTTAATGCGATCACAGATAACCACATCATCTGTCCACGATTTCATATCCGCAGAAAAATGTAATATGATCTTGCCATGTGGCTGTGTGTATTTGATATCCTGACTGTGGTCTCACATTACAATCTGGACACCCAAGAGTATATACAGTATATCATTGTGTCCTTGGGAATCTCACAATCATTTTGCAAACATGAAAAACCTTAAATATTTATTCAAGCCCCACCTTCTTGAGCTACAGTCATTATTAGAGAACTGCTCAGTGATGACAGTCACAACATCAGATCTTATCAGTGAAAAGGGTAGCAGTTTTATCACTTTAAAATACACTTGGCTTGAATGCTAACGTATGACTCTACTTTGAAGGCAAACCTCCATCTTCAATGTGTGCTGCACTTGATAATTTGCACTAACATTCGGCTAGTATTTGCAGGCCAACATGAAAAACTACAGGCAGCTATGGCAATCTGCTAGGAACCAAAGCAATGACTAGGAAGTTTTTGGTGCAACTACTTCTTTGCATCCAACTTCACCCAAGCGACCGCCAAAAACCAGCGAGCGGTGGTAAAAAGTCTGATGACTCAGCCACTCAAAATTGTTGCTGCATAATAGCTGAACATGACTGACATGAAGATGCAGTCTGTCCAACAGAATCACAAACTTTTTTTCTATTAAAAAAATACAGAATAAGTTTGCATCTAAATGATGCCATCAAGTCACCATAATCATACACCCTAACTAACAGCTTTGCATGGTAAAATTAGCAGTTTTGTCAATGTCGTCTGGTGGAGTTCAAGAGTTTGACTTGTTAAGAAGCACCACCTGAAACCAGGAAAAGCACTGAAAATGTTCAACATATAACATACATTTAAACTGATATCAACACATGTAAGTTTACTTTCTTGCTAGAAGGCAATACTGCATCGTTGATGGTGTTAAAAAAGACTACTATGGGTAACATGTAATTAAAGCGGATTATCCCCAACTAAGTGAAAACAATTTACTCAGAGAATATGATAAAAATCTTTAAATGGTTCTATGGACTGAAAAAAGGCAACCCAGTTCTGGAGATATACATCATCGAATACATATTTTATTTTATGTCTCTCCAGTAAAAATAAAACCACCAAAATTTGACTCTTCATGTATTTGGAATTTAGCAAACTTACAAATTTAGTAGGGGAACAAATAATTATTTCCCCCACTGCGTTCTACTGTAGCCCAAGTAGATTTCCTTCCTCCCTCATGTCCCTGTTTACCCTCGCTGTACCAAAAGTCATGCATTTCACTGAGTTGCCTGTTGAGGCAGTGAAGAAACCTGATCTCAGTGTCTTGTACCTGCCTACAGAATTCTACATCTGGCTGCAGTTGTCTGATAGTTGATTCTCATTAACACAATTAGAAGCTGTCAAAATGTTCAGTTTTACGGCATCCTGTGATGATTACGCTCCTCATTACTGTTAAAGACATTTTTTTAAAAGTCCTGTGTATGAATAGCTTATGTTACAAAAGCACTAGAAATTTTAAGTGAGTGGATGTGTGACAATTTGAGGGATTTACATAACGATCAAACAATAACTGTTAAATTAATAATACTCCTTGAGGAACACTCTCTGAAGGGCTCTGCTTGTAAGAACACGGTTCATAAAGTGGCTTCCGCCTTGGCGTCGTCTGCTTTTTATATTGTGGCTGATATTAAGTTAAGTATAATGCACAACTTGGCAGACACTGCAGAGCTGAAGGTTATGACTCCGTATTTCAGGTCAGAGCTGAGAAGCAACAGCACACGGGATGGCACTTTAGCACATAACCGATGTCTGCAACTAAGTGCATGGCATCATATTTTGCTGGGAAAGCTACTCATTTAGCATTTGAAGAACAAAGTGACGCTTAGGAAATCAAATGTTTCTCATATGTCTACTTTGTAAACATGCTATGCTAGTCAGAAATATCATATAACAAAGTCTAACAACATAGAGGTTTTGTTTTTGGTGTTTTACTACCATCCCCTGAGCAATCATCTGTGATATTGTTACAAGTGACATTTCTAATTGCACTTGGAAAGACAGATACTCATGATCTTCTCATTACAGCCTGAATCCAAATTGCTTTCTGATGACATTACTGATAAAATCTTAAAGGTTGCTTCCAGTTACCAAGCATACTGCAAGTGAAGCTTGCTGTTTGGAATGATAACTTGACCTTAAAACATAACTTCTATTTGATGGGGGGGGGGGTTGGATTGTAGTCCTGGACATTTCATTATCTACTCACTATTTAAATAAAACTTAAGTATAATAATAATGACAATGTTTATGTGTTAGTCCCCGTAGGGGAATTATTCTTCTGCATTTAACCCATTCACCCAGTGAAGCAGTGGGCAGCCACCAGTGTAGGGACGGTACCTTGCTCAGGGGTACCTCAGGGTAGCTGTTCAGTGGATTTGAACCCCCAACCTTCCAATCATGGGGCAACCACTTCACCTACTGAGCTATCCCTAAATATGTGAATCAATATGTGATGGAAGAAATCATTAGGAAAAATATAGCTTGGGATCATAAATAGCTTTATAAATATCTTGGATTGATTTATTTTTAATTTAATAATTTCGTAATTCAGAGTTGGCCAGGCTTCTGCACTGCCACAAGCTGTAATAAACCCTTTCACATAGGAAGTGGCATGTGCTGTGCTGCGCTCTGAAACCCAGTCTTTTCTATGGCTTGTGCCATGCAGTTTCCTGCTGTTTTGAGCAAAGCATAGCATAAGTTTGCCGGGCAGGGAGCACTTGTGGAGGCGTGGCTCAACACAAATTTCTGGCTGATCATTCAACATAGCCGTTAGTGCAGCGCATGCTGGAAAACACCCTGAAAAACTCACCAGTCTATTTTATTCATGCATCCATCCATGCATCTATCCATTCATTCTCTTCCGCTTATCCTTATCGGGGATAACTTTTCAGACACAATTTCTCTGCTGTAGCTGCTTAGTGGCAAAGTGCCTAAAGATACCATTTAAGTTTTCTGATATGTAGACAAAACACTGGTTTATCCCTTGAGTTACAGTGGGGCAAAAAAGTATTTAGTCAGCCACCGATTGTGCAAGTTCCCCCACTTAAAATGATGACAGAGGTCAGTAATTTGCACCAGAGGTACACTTCAACTGTGAGAGACAGAATGTGAAAAAAAAATCCATGAATTCACATGGTAGGATTTGTAAAGAATTTATTCGTAAATTAGGGTGGAAAATAAGTATTTGGTCACCTCAAACAAGGAAAATCTCTGGCTCTCACAGACCTGTAACGTCTTCTGTAAGAAGCTTTTCTGTCCCCCACTCGTTACGTGTATGAATGGCACCTGTTTGAACTCATCATCTGTATAAAATGGGGCAGGGATAGCTCAGTAGGTAGAGTGGTTGCCCCATGATCGGAAGGTCGGAGGTTCGATTCCCCTTAACAGCTACCCTGAGGTACCCCTGAGCAAGGTACCGTCCCTACACACTGCTCCCCGGGCGCCCAATGGCTGCCCACTGCTTCACTGAGTGAATGGGTTAAATGCAGAGAGCAATTTCCCCACGGGGCTCAATAAAGTACAATAATGTACACACTTTCTTCTTAAAAGACACCTGTCCACAGCCTCAAACAGTCAGACTCCAAACTCCGCCATGGCCAAGACCAAAGAGCTTTCGAAGGACACCAGGTAAAGTATTGTAGACCTGCACCAGACTGGGAAGAGTGAATCTACAATAGGCAAGCAGCTTGGTATGAAAAAATCAACTGTGGGAGCAATCATCAGAAAATGGAAGACATACAAGACCACTGATAATCTCCCTCGATCTGGGGCTTCATGCAAGATCTCATCCCGTGGGGTCAAAATGATCATGAGAACGGTGAGCAAAGATCCCAGAACCACACGGGGGGGACCTGGTGAATGACCTGCAGAGAGCTGGGACCAAAGTAACAAAGGTCACCATCAGTAACACACGACAACGGCAGGGAATCAAATCCCGCAGTGCCAGACGTGTTCCGCTGCTGAAGCCAGTGCATGTCCAGGCCCGTCTGAAGTTTGCCAGAGAGCACATGGATGATACAGCAGAGGATTGGGAGAATGTCATGTGGTCAGATGAAACCAAAGTAGAACTTTTTGGTATAAACTCAACTCGTCGTGTTTGGAGGAAGAAGAATACTGAGTTGCATCCCAAGAACACCATACCTACTGTGACGCATGGGGGTGGAAACATCATGCTATGGGGCTGTTTTTCTGCCAAGGGGACAGGACGACTGATCCGTGTTAAGGACAGAATGAATGGGGCCATGTATCGTGAGATTTTGAGCCAAAACCTCCTTCCATCAGTGAGAACTTTGAAGATGAAACGAGGCTGGGTCTTCCAACATGACAATGATCCAAAACACACCGCCTGGGCAACAAAGGAGTGGCTCCGTAAGAAGCATTTGAAAGTCCTGGAGTGGCCTAGCCAGTCTCCAGACCTCAACCCCATAGAAAATCTGTGGCGGGAGTTGAAAGTCCATGTTGCTCGGCGACAGCCCCAAAACATCACTGCTCTCGAGAAGATCTGCATGGAGGAATGGGCCAAAATACCAGCTACTGTGTGTGCAAACCTGGTAAAGACCTATAGTAAACGTTTGACCTCTGTTATTGCCAACAAAGGTTATGTTACAAAGTATTGAGTTGTATTTTTGTTATTGACCAAATACTTATTTTCCACCCTGATTTACGAATAAATTCTTTACAAATCCTACCATGTGGATTCATGGATTTTTTTTTTCACATTCTGTCTCTCACAGTTGAAGTGTACCTCTGGTGCAAATTACTGACCTCTGTCATCATTTTAGGTGGGGGAACTTGCACAATCGGTGGCTGACTAAATACTTTTTTGCCCCACTGTAGGTAGTTTTGTATGCTTGAATGATTCATAGGCCAGTGTTACGTGGCTTAACAAAAAAAAAAAAATCAAAAACAAGACAAGACAAAAAAAAAAGTTAAAAAAGGAAAGATGTGAATATTTTAGCAAGCCCCTGTACACAAACTGAAGTGCATCATCTTTGGCTTTAAAATAGGCAGCAGCTTCACAAAGGCACTACAGAAATTCCTGTCTACACATTGGCATCAAAGCAACCGATAATCTACTGCAATGTTTATGAGTATTGCATTTCCACCACGTGTCCACAGAGAAACAGTTACATTTGCATATGTATCAGACTTCACACAATAAACAGTATCGGCTGTGGGTGACATTTTGATACACATCTGATAAGACAGCAGTTTTTCAGCAACCAGGCTAAAAAAACAAAACAAAAAACAGTTTTATCTTTCAATCAGTACTCGAGATCAGATAAGCTGAAAAGAGATGCATATACATGAGTTGCATATCAGTCAAACCACTAAGCCAGTACTTCGCTTTCCTTTTGTAAATAGCTAAACATTGTCTCTAATTTTGTATAAGTGGAACGTGGTTTGTGTTCTAGGGGGTCTGAAATAGTGGTAGTGTAGTATTAAGGTAATGTGACACAGTGTGAACCTAATAACAAGTACTCTAACCAAAATATCACTATTACCAAAGTGTATAAAGGATATAAAGTGTCAAAAAAGACTAGCCTGTAAGCCTGCATGACCAACAATGTAGCACAAAAACTGCAGTGACCTAATCAGGCCGGTCACAAATAGTAGACAAGGGATGTTAAACATGTGGTCTGGCGGGCAGAACCAGACAGCTAAGAGTCAGTTCAGTGAAGGGTCTTGCAATTGTGAAAATTGTAGGCATTGAAGTAAAAAAAATGTATTTATTTATTTATTTAGTCTACGGAAGGAGGCGTTGACCATTCCTATTGGTCCCCACTCCCTGCTGTAATTAAGTGGGAGAAGGGACATATTTAGGGATGGGGAGAAAAGGACCCCAGTGCCCATCTGACCCCACCACAGAGAAAAAAACTACACCCGCCCTAACATTCAGTCAACTCCCAGACTACATAAGACAATAAACAACAAGGTTAAGTCCATCCTCCACCTCTGGTAGATTCATCCACCTGTAGAGTGGTCTCCTCAAAAGAAGAGACAAAAAAAACTGAATTGGCCATGAATGGCTCCTACGGATTCAGTTCAGCCCAAACAAACTGATGAACAAAGGTCATTTGCAGAACAACACTCCATTGTCACTTACCACTAGTGGTAGTGTACAGATGATAAAGATAACGGTCATGACGACCATCATGGTCAGATGCTCCACCTCCTCTGACATGGACAGAAGCTTGCGCTCACTGTTGGATCTCATTGTGGACATCACTGTGCCATTTCTCCTCCGGCGCTGGTACATCCTATACAGCTGGTACACCACAAAGGCGTTACACACTACAATGGCCACCACGAGCACCAGCATAAAAGTGGCATACAGAATGGCATAGGCTTTGTTCTGTGGTTTCACTGCATTCATGTCAATGAAGCACCATGTGCCCGGGCAGTATTGTACATATCTCCCAAATCCAGCAAAAGGGAGGAGACAGAATATTATGCACAACAAAAACACCAGCAATATTGTGATGTATGCACACTTCTTGGTGACATGCCGGCTGTACAGGTAGGGGTACCCAATGGCAAAGCATCTTTCTAGTGCTGTAGAGAAGAGGAGCAACATGGTAGCCAGGCTGAAGAAGGTCATACTGGCACCAAAGTACGAACACAAGCCGCAAGTTTTAGGCCTCATACCAATCAGGGTTAAGTTGCGCGAGTATGAAAGCAGCACTAATGGGCTGACCAAACAGGTTCCAGTCAAGTCCGTAACCACCAATGATGTGATGAGGATGTGGAACAAGCTGCGCTGCCATGTGCCTCCACTCCTTACGTTCCTGCGTCGCCGTATTTCCAAGATCACCAGGGCAGCTACGTTTCCAAAGATGCCTATAGCAAACATGGAGGCGCTGATCAGGGGGTTCACAGGAGGGTTAATGTGGTGCTTGAAGTGGCATGTATCGTTGTCTACATCTATCCTTGAGCAGTTGCTTTCACCCATCCTGTTAAACCAAAAATAGGAAAAGAGATCTGTGAGACGTAGTCTTGACAACAAATTTTTTTTTCACTATTATTAGCTTGATCAAAATGATTGGTGAAAAATGTCTTAACAAAATACAACTCAATTGATATAAGTACTTTTAACAGAGTTCCAAATAACACTAGCAAAATTGTATATGGGAATTATTATCACACTATCAGTATGTATTATTTACTTTTAAGAAAACAGAAAGAACTAGACTCCGCAATGCCTTTCTTTCACTGTACCACCGTGGCCCTCATCAGCATACAAAAGTACAAAGAACCAACCATGTTTAGTATGAGCCAATGCCACGGTGACAGTATATACAGTCTGGTACAACAACTTTGCAACAAATTATTAAGACCTAGAAAGATGGTGCTCAACAAATTCAGTTAGATTAAAATAACTAAATAAAGATACATGTTTATGTATGTAACATGTTACAAAGTTACAAAGTAACGTGATTACAAAGTAACGTGATTACAAAGCAACGTGATTACAAAGTAACGCTTGACTGTAATCATATTAGAGTTTTCTATAATGCAGTAAAGTAAATTACTGTACCAACTGCATTATAAGGCTAACACAACTTCAGCTCTTTGCAAGCACCTGCACAGACAGCATGCAAACACAAATCTAGCCAAGAACCCAGAGTGATGATAAAGCCGAGTCCATGATGACTCCAGCACAGTAACCAGGCCCCGAATTTCCACAGTGATGGGCCATCAGCCTGCAGCCTCCATTTCTACCTGTTTTTGTTTCTAAAATAGAATTACTGGCGATTCTACTTTAATGTTTAGGCTGGTTTTCATCTTTGTTTGGCTTTGTGTTTATAAGTAAAATGTAATTATGTTTTACAGAGTAACGAGAAAGTAATATGCCAAGCAGTCAAATTACTTTCTCCAGCATCTAATTTCATTCCATAGTGCATTCTTTTAAGTCGAGTAAAGAGGAATGTGTAATGCAAGTGTAATACATTGCAAGAAAGGCACTTTCATACACATATTATGTAAAGAACTCAAGAGATTGGGTCTCCAGAGCTATGTAGCCCTAAAAAGACCACTTATCAGTGAAGCTAACCAGAAGAAAGGCTTCAATTTGATAGAGAGTGAAAATATTGGTCTCTACACCAGTAGAAAAAAAAGTCACATAGTCTAATGAGCCCAGTTTTACCCTGTTCCAACTTTTCCATGAATTCATTTCTTTCTTCCCTGATTCTGTGGCTATATCCCGAAAGCTACATACTATCCTTTTAAATTGTGAAAGAGTTGTTCGGGGGGCTCAAGACATCATTTTCACATACTGTGGCCACCACTGACTCCGGACCTTCACATCATTCAGAATCTTTAGGAAGTCCATGTGTGTCCATGTGACATCATAAAAGCTAAAGTCAGGTCAACGATATAATAGAGTGTATGATGACAAATAAAATGAAAGGGCATGATAGATTCCCCTCCAGAGAAAAACAAACATGCTACATAACTCAACTACGCCCAGTCATAGTCATCTTTCATGTTTGCAGTTGCTCATGTGTTTTGTGGGTGAAACCAAACTGCTGGCAGTTGAAGACAAACTCAAGTCTGTGCAAAGGAAAAACTAGAGGCCTACAAATCTCTTATCCAGGACTTTTAATACAAAGATTTGTTGATTTATGGGTGTAATGTAAATGATAAAATACTGTCTTTAACAACGGAGCAATATCATAAAATATACTGAACTAACAGAAGTAATGCATGCAGCTCCAGCAGGTGCCTCAAACTCTGTGTCACAGTTGTGGCTTAATAAGACAAGAAAAAAGAAATCATGTTTTCGTGTACTAAACAACTCGACAACTGCATTAAAACTGTTGGTTTTAATGTTCATTTTAACATAATGAGGGAACATGAACCTCAACACATGATCTTCACTGCAAAGCAAATTGAATTCTGACTCAGCTTTAGGGAATGCTCTAAGCGCTAAGTTCCAGCAGTTTCAAAATGACTTTCATTTGTTTAACTTCCGCTCACTGGTCCAAGAAAATCCAGTGTTGGCTGCCAAGAATGTTTACTGGTGTCATTTAAATTCACACCATTTTGACTGAAGCCAATAACGCTGATAACACATGGCGCACACTTGATGTTTGTAGGACTTTGTCTGACCTTACTGACCGCACGCATGCTGTGCGCAAAGGAAGATCCCCCCCTCCCATTTCTCCTTTTTTACATTTGCAAAAATTCCACTAGTATATCTTTTGGAATTGTGAAACCCAAAGTTGTTCCTCTTTTTCCTCAGCAGTTAAGAGATATCAGCTGACAGGCAGAAAATCAGAAAGTGTATCTCAAGGTTTCACACAGTTACTTTTACAACGGCTGTGCTGATTTTTCAAAGTCTACGTCTGCATACTAATATTGCACATTTGCGCCGTTTGCATGACTTTCTGTGGGTGTGATTGCCTTCACTTCCACTGGATGTGTAACAGGCTCACTTGCTGTGACTGATTACGCCCGCTGTTACTTTGGGCTTCAGATGCTCCTGAACTGATTAAACAGCTACAAAAACAACGTCGGGAGTCTGAAAGATGTGACCAGGTTTTGGTTCTTGGATGAAGTTCTTTGCAGATTTTTCATGACGTCAGTTTTTGACAGCTATTTAAAAAATTCTGGAAAAATGTGACTTTATTAATTAACACGCTTTAATGAAAACAAACAAGCCGGCTTCCGTTTAATTTAATATCGATGACTTCTTGTAAACAAGACACGGCGGTTTGCTGTCTGGTTTCAAAGTATTTATTTAATTGGTAAAAAGATGTTTGAAGCATGTGACGAAGGCTTTCAGTTACATCATTCACACTCAAGAAAACAACGCGACTGTCCCTCACAGAAGCAACACACATCCAAAAAAATTAAGTTCTCACCTGCTTTTTGACTTTCCTTCACTAGTGTAGAAGTTTGTCGTTTATCAATGTCCCAGTCGAGTCGCAATGCAGGTAAAAACACAAGAAAATACCCACCGTATATTCCCTCTTCTTTCACTTACGGCGCCGCTCTGGATTCAGGGTAAGTTGGTGCGAGAGCGAGGCGCGCGCTGCTGTGAGAGTCAGGCATGAGTGGACCCGGGTAAAGGGAATCGTGCGGTGACGTCACACCCAAAAGGTCCACCCACGCAGTGAATGCGTGCCCGTGCAAGCCTTACCTTAAAAATACTGTTAAATAGCGCTCACTGTGAGTTCAGCTGCAGAACAGTCTTTGTTCAGTTTGTCTGTCAGACTGCAGTCACGTGACGGGGATGATACTTCCCTGTTTAAACAAGTCATGTAGCTTCACTTTGGTAAGAATGACAACCGATCACTCCTAAGTTAAAGAAAGTACCACAGAAGCGAATTATCTACATTGTTTGTAACATTATATGTCTTTATTTTTGGAAATGCTGCATTATACTAACAAATAGGTTATTTAATGAAGAAGGGGTTTCACACTAGCCTTCAACTGGCTTACAATGTTTTTAGAAACAAGGCCACTCTCCAGATTGTACACAAGACTTTTAAATGCGACAAGCAGCTATTTTGGGGGAACTATTGTAAAAAAATTTTTTAAACAAACAGCTGTAGCACTAATGTGAAGTAATTATATAAAAATGTAATCTGCTCCCTTTCTTTCTGAAGTCCCTAAAGCAATATTACATGGCATTATTATTCATGGTGAGTTTCCAACACTAAAAACAAAAAGAAAAGTTATAGCATGGACTGTTTCCTGTCTGATAAAATGACGTGTGTGTGTGTGTGTGTGTGTGTGTGTGTGTGTGTGTGTGTGTGTGTGTGTGTCTGTCTCCTGCTTTTATCTCGAATGTACAATTAGGAGATTCAAAGAAAGATGTCTGTTTTCTCATATGTAGGGTTTGTGTATTCTTTTGGGGTTTGTTTTTTTCTTCAAATTAATGTACATTTGAGGTGAGTTTCCCAAGAAGATGAATAAAAGTGTTTGTCCCGTATGAATCAGCATAAAAAAAACCAAACAAACCAAACAAAAAAACTGTAGAAAAATTCCATGCCAATATCAATACATCATTTGATAAAACAGATAGAAGAAGAAAACAGAATAAATGCCAAACAAGATCCAATAATGTGCCTTTATTGGAACATGTTGCCATCGTTGGACATTGTAAGATTAAGCTCAATGGGGATTTCAGGTCAGTGAGTGACTTCTTTACCATTTACCTTTTTTCTTTTTCTTTCTTTTCTTTTTTCTTTTACAATTCGTCTCCTCTGGTTTGAAAAGCCTTGTAATCAGCTAATGTCTAAAGCACACGTGCAACCACAGAATTGTATCACATATTATCTCCTGCCCAACACCTCAAATTCTAAATGTTATTTACAGTTTTCACAGCTCACACACAGAAATTTCACACACCCTTCCTTCCTGCCTGGTCTTTCTTCCTTTTTTAAAAACTCTTTCTATCTCTCGCTCTCTTTCATATTGCAGATCTTGTAGCTTCCACTTTTATTTCCTGTAATACCTTTCGCTTCCCTTACAGCTTGTCTGCTCCCATTTTGTTTCCTTTCCTTTCTTTTTCCTACCTTTCCTCTGTCAGCACCTTTTCCATTATGTCCTTTTTCTTGTCATTTCCCCGTCCTTCTACTTTTTGCCCTTTTACAGTTGATTTCATGCTTTCTTTGATCACCTAACCATTACAAATTAAAAGACTCAATCACAATTTTCAGCTTATAGATACAAAACCTACAAATCCAGATTTTTCAAGTAACAGCCCCACCCGTGAGTCGATATTGATCCAAGCAAAGGATTTATAAATAGCGATCATTGTTGTCTGTCTTTGCTCTTTATTTAGAACCATTTCAATTATTGATCAAGGTCTTGATCCACAAAGTCTATGTCCTGCTGCTCTGGTAAACAGCCTTTGTTGGGAGTTTGGCATCAGTCAAAGTGCTGACAGCTGCTGTACAAATTGTTAGTGTCTCGTGATTTCTTTTCTGCACAAACACACACAAGCCCCACTGCTGTCAACAGGATACAACTGTATGTGTGTGCTTTGCTGTAGCCTGCTAATGGTCTGTGTTTGAATCATTGATGAGTTCATCGATTTGTTTTTCTTTTTTTAGTGAATATTGACTTTCACAGCTGAAGCATAAAGAACTGACATCCTGTAATTACACACTGAAACAGTGAAAAGCAAAACGGAAGATGAACACATCAAACCTTCTAATCACACTATGGGAAATGCACTTTGTTATATATGTGTATTTATTTTATGGCACATGGTCGTCCAATTATAAATATGGGATATGATTTCATGTGGGTCTTCCTTTATTACATGATAGACAGACGGTTTAAAATATCTGTGTGTGTGTGTGTGTGTGTGTGTGTGTGTGTGTGTGTGTGTGTGTGTGTGTGTGTGTGTGTGTGTGTGTGTGTGTGTGTGTGCAAAGTAAACCACAAATCAGACAGCAAAATCACACAGAATAGACGACCCACACTGTGTGGAATTTAATCTCTCTGCTTTGTCTTTGTCTCCACCTACTGGTTTCTGTGTGTAAGTGCAAGCTCGGATTTCCTGTCTGAAGAAAAGCTCGCTGATACAGGTATGTACAGTAGGAAATACTCCTCACTTGTGTCCCATCACTTCACAACACGTTTGCGGTTGTTTTTAGGTCTCGTTTAACTTAAAGGAGAAAGTGTTCATTTTTTGGCAATCAGTTCTGCACACAGTAACCTCAATGTCAAGAATCTACCTGTATGAACTTCCCTTGGCTGTTGGACAGGGGCATTTTCAGGGTTTTTGAAATGAAAAGTGGACAAGTGGAGACAAAACAAGAAGTGGCAGACCTAAAAAGGACAAACAGTGTGAAAGTCATGTTGTTAATAAACAGGAAATTATTCAGCAAAAACCTGACCCGGGACCTGATCCTTATGTTGGTCTCAGTGGAAGGCTGGCTGTCACAAGGCCATTCTTTAAGAAGGGAAAAGTCTGAGGTATGCTAAATTACACAAACCTGACTAATATCATACAAAGTAACAGGTTATATGTTATTACTGATTTGTAAATATTATCATCTGGTTGTTACACTGTTTTATTGTTAACAATAACTCTAAAGCGTGTAAATGATGGTCTTTAAAGTGGAGTGGTTTGTGTCCACATGAGGAGTTCCAGAGAGAGAGAGAGAGAGCTGAGAGGCTATAGCTGGGACACCAAGACAATTCTAAGAAAGGGGAGAAGAGAAACTGGTAAGTACAAAGAGTAATTTAGCATGACACTACAAGTCTGTATGCTAGCTGTTGATGAGGTAACGCAGAGCAGATATGCCAGTTATGTCAGCTCATGCTCCAGCAGTGCAGCTTGGAGGCTGTGTCTCACAGGAACAGTAAGCCTGTCACTCACACACATCAGCACACAACAGGGTGATGGGGGAGAGTGAGAAAAGGGATGGTAAATCACACTGGTGGGATCGCAAAAAAAATCTTATTATTTAAGTTGTTTTTTCTCTTGAATCTTTGATTGATTGGTGCCTAAGATACATTTCCCAAAACAATTCATATATGCAGCAAAATACTACAGATAATTGGATACTACGGATACCTTTAACAGTGTCTAAACCAGAGTGGTCAAAATGTTCGGTACCGTCAGAATCACAAAGTGAATATTTCTCCATGGGAGACGTAACCTCTGCTTTTGTCAAATGCTGATTTCAGGGTTTTGCATTCTACTACTGGCATGAATTATCTGCAGAGGACCCAAGGGCAGAACAAAAAAAACAGATTCAAACAAAAAAAAATGACCATTTATTTGGGTAAACAAAGTAGTACACTTTACAAAAAAGCAAAAAAATCAAAAATGAAAATCTTCCCATCACTGAACAGAACAAAGCATATGGACCATCTGTACTACAACTATGGAAATAAAGCATAGGCTGTGTACAATAATACACCGCTCACAAAAATGAAAGGAACACTTTTTAATCAGAGTATAGCATCAAGTCAGTTAAACTCCTGGGATCTTGGTTAGTTAGGTAGCAGATGGGGTTGTTAGTCAGTTTCAGCTGATTTGGTGAAATTAACAACAGGGTCAGTAGAGGAGCTAGGCTAGAGAATCTTTTCCCCTCGTAGTCTTTTATCTGACTGTTTTTCACTTGTTTTGCATTTGGCCAGGTTCTGTGTCACTACTGGTAACATGAAGCCATACCTGGACCCTACAGAGGTTGCACTGGCAATCCAATTCCAGATGGCTTGGTGTGTCTCCTAGTCCGGTGTCAATGCATGGAGGAGATTCCAGGAGACAGAAAGTTACCGCAGATGCTACCCAGTTACTAATCAGCAGGACCAGTATCTGCTCCTTTGTGGAACTGCCAGCGCTGCAAAATGACCTCCAGCAGGCCACTGGCATGAATGTCTTTCTCTAAACAATTAGAGACAGGTTTCATGGTGGTGGCCTGAGGGTCTGATATCCTGTAGTGGGACCCGTGTTCACTGCCTGGCACCATGGAGCTCAGTTGTCATTTGCCATAGAATAGCAGAGCTGACTGGCGCCTGGTGCTCTGTGCTTTTTGCAGATGAGAACACATTCCAACCATGAATACATGTGACCGATGTGAAAGAGTCTGCAGAACTTGTGGAAAACATTTTGCTGCTGTTACATTCAGCTTGACAAGTTTGGTGGTGAAGGGATGTGCAGACCTTTTCCGGCTAGGCAATGGCACCCTGACTGTCATGAGGTGAAGGGTTTAAAATCCTTGGACCCACTGTCAGACCTGGTGCAGTGGGTCTTGGGTTCCTTCTGGTGCACGGCATTGCCCAGAGTATGCAGGCAGTTCTTGAAGGATCTGGAACTGATCTAGGAACTGATACTACTTACTGGTTCCCAAGCTTGTCTGAACTAAATCCATTAGAACACCTCTGGGATATTATGTCTCGGTCCATCTGATGCTGCCAGGTTGCCCCTCAGATTGTCCAGATCTGGAAGGAGTTCCCCAAGTACACCATACACCACAAACTAAACACACTCTCACTCACTGAAGCACAATTTGCACAATAATTAGATGCAGAACATTGACCACAGATGCCAAAAGTTGAAGCGATAGAAGCCAGAACCCACAAAAACAGAGAGAGACTTAAATTCAACACTAATATGTAGAAACAATATGTGAGACATGTCTGCTTTATATTTTGGTAATCATTGTAATATTGTGAAACAACCACTTGAGATTAAAGGTCCAAGTTCCAGTTCCTGCACCAGTTGTTTTCAATTTTTTTGATGTGGTGTGCTCTGAATGCCCAGTATTTTCTTCATTTGATTGCATGCATGATCAGATAAAACGATGTGGTTTGAAGCACATCAAAACACAGCTGTTTTGATGTGTTTGTGAGATTTTGCAAGAGTGTTTTTGTAAATGTAGGGTGGAAACTTTCAAGAGAAGCAATGGGCTGTGACCTGCCCAGCCTGTCCAGTCCTAAATGGATGGATTCAAAAAACGTTTCTTAGCAATTGCTGAAAATTGTAAATGACTGTTTTCAAACTCAATTTAGCTGGGGCATGGTGCATATTCTGCAGTATGCCTTTGCAGACACCAGGTGGCAAACAAGACAACACAATGAGTTTTTAGGGCTTCTTGCATGGTTCTGGGTTTTCAGTAAGTAGTCTCTGAAATGCTCATACATTGGACGTGGTGTAAATTGTCTGTAAGTGTGTGTCTGAATTTGTACACCCTATAAAAAGCACAAAAGAATTGTTTATGTTATAACCGTACTACTTTTTCTTACTTAGTCGGCTAAGAAAAGTTCGTAATAATTTTATTTTTTGATTTTAAGTGACACCCTCTAAGGCAGAGGTGTCAAACATAAGGTCTGGGAGCCCAAAGTTGGCCCGCAAAGACTCTAGTCTAGCCCACTGGATGGCTTTTCCAAAAATGTGATAAAGTGCATAAAATTTCAGACTTATTGCTGTATTTCCACAAGTTTTACAGCTGGTTCTACTGATAAAGATTACCATCACTACCATTGCCATTCATGTTGTCTGTACCTCAGACAACTGGACGTAGCACTATAAGCTTTATTTATTTCCTTGTTTTTAGCATTTTGCCTAATCGTACAGCCCATCCAAGAAGCAGATGTGGATTGTCAGGTGATCATACAGGTATATACTTAGAAACAAAGGGTGCAAAACCAAGAGTGCTAACTCCTTATTGTTCCATCTAATATCTCATCTCATTCAAATGTGGCTTCCAAAAAAACTGACAAAGAAAAAAACGAAGAAAAAAAAAACGATCTATATACAATATATAGAAGTGTGAACCTAACATACTGAATCATTACCTGATGTGTCGGAATTTTATGTTTTCCTTTACATAACGATATTTCCATTACGAATAAATGCAGAAAAGTCACATATTTGTTAAGAAAACTTTACAAGAATTCAGGAAGTAAGTTAAAAGTTTCCCAGGGAAGTCCTCCAGATCCCCTCACTTAATGTGTCCTCCTCGAAAACCTCAAATTAAACCTACAAACTATTTAAGAAAACATGTTTCTCACTTTGTTTGTTTTTTTAAATGACACCACATGTCTTTTCAGTGTTGTGAAACAGATAGAGTTACATCCGGATTAAAAATGCTCTATTTGTCTTTTCTTTAATACGAGCCAGATGTTACCTCCAGCCCCGGCCTGCTGTCACTCACCCCGCCTTTGACCAATCACAGTGGGCATAAACTCCTCCTTCCCTCCCCGTGGAGTTTGCGGGGGCTCGGTGGAGAGGAGGAGTGAGTAAAGATCTCTTTCTGAGTCCAGCTGTGCTTCTCTCCTGCTGCTCCCTCTCATAGCGCAGCGCTGCTCGATCACTCAGGCTGTGCAATGGAGAGATGGGCGATGCTGGCCGCGTGCGTGTTGCTGTGCTGCAGCTGCACTATGGTTACTGCCATCCAGAGGGCTGACATGTTTCCTTACGGCACTTTAAATGGAGATTCGGTGTTGAGAGAGGGCGACGATGAGACGTCCAAAGTGCTGTCCCTTCCCAGACCCTTGTACTTCTTCAACTCCCCTTTCTCCCAGCTATATGTAAGTACGACTTCATTACTATTCATTTGCACTCAGTCGAGGTTGTCTATTTTGTGAGCACCTAAAAAGATTCGCTGAAGTTCCCGCTTCACGTGTCTCAGGTGATATTTGCAGCTGTTGAATAATCTGCGCAGGAGAGTTGTGCTGCTGTTTCCCCTCTGCTAAATGGAGCGATTCATTCACGGCTGAATAAAAAAAAGAGATGGACAGCAGAGGAGATTGGGTTTATTATCATGTGTACTCTTTTTTTCATGAAGGACCAATGTTTGAATAGGATTTCAACAAACTGCGCTCCTAATATTTAAATCCAAATCTCTCAGCAACTTCACTTTTATGTTCAGCAGATGTCAACAGATGCAAATAAATTAACTCTTTTTCTTTTACCATAACTGCTGTAGGAGCATCCGGTATAAGTAGAAGTGTTGCTCAGTCAAATGTACTTAATGCTTTAAAAGTAAAAGTAATTATTGCCCAGAGTGCCTCCTGTCAGAGCCTGCAAAGTAGCCATGCTGCAAAGTAGGAGTGAACCAATGGGTTCAAAGGAAAAAAGCCACTTAAAGCTTCTACTTAACTATTTTCTAACTGACTATTATTTGATAGCTTGCAGATCTGGGAAAATAACTCAAAATATAACCAAGAAATAAATGATGTTGTATTGTTCTTGTTTGAGATCAACAACGTTTCTTAGATCCAAAGAAAGTGGTAAACTGTTATTATCCTCACTTAAAACTTGAACTAAGTCTCAGCAATGCACTTCTACAACACCATGGGCTGGTATGTGATAAATAGAGATTATGTTGAACTGTGACTCATGCAAGCTATCCAAGGAGAACCAAAGATTTCAGGATAGATAGATAGATAGATAGATAGATAGATAGATAGATAGATAGATAGATAGATAGATAGATAGATAGATAGATAGATAGATAGATAGATAGATAGGTTTAAGTGGTAGCAACATTGCACTGATTAATACTGTCACATGTGAGAATGCTCATTATGCAACATGGCCACTTTAATAATCAGGAATACCAATATTAATGCTTTGATGTGTACATCACTTTAACACACAGCTGGGTGGGGCTTCTGTGCTCACAGTCAAAGGTTTGGGCTCTCAATGACCATATTAGGGATAGTCCCTCTGACTGATGTCATACAGAGCCAAGAGTAGAAAAAACTGATCTTTTGACTCACGGGGATCTATCTACAGCCTTGTAAAAATCTCCTTCTAAAATGTTGTGAAGTAGCATCAAATGGAAATATTGAATTGCTTGAGTACAGCTGTGGCTGCATGTGGTCAGAACTTTTCTAAATCTTGATCAGAAAAATTTGGGAGGGCACCCCGAGGTTGTTCCAGTGGTTTTTGAGGAAAATAGGGGTTCATTATGTGGTTCCTGGAGTCCATGAAGGGGTTCTAGTGGTTTACAAGGGCGAATGGGTTCATTAGGAGGTTTGTTGGGTTCGTGATAGTATTCCAAATATTCCAAACTAAAGCTTTCCCTCCCTTTAGGTGGCCACCAATGGCATCATATCAGCCCAGGACTTGCCAATGGAGAAGCAATATGTTGATGACGGATTCCCCACAGACTTCCCTGTGGTGGCTCCATTCCTGGCTGACATTGACACAAGCGGAGGGCGAGGACAGATTTACTACAGGGTGACTGAAATACCCAGTGTGCTCAACAGAGTCGCACAGGTGTGTAATGATTACAGTTTTAGTGTTGAAAACTCATAAGATGCTATAAAACACTAGAGAAAAAAATACCTGTTGAACTTTAATTAACTACAGATTTGGTTTGTCTCAATCCATCAGCTCAGTGTTTGTCTTTCATTCCCTTATTTCATGTGTCGTCCTTTCCCTTCCTCCCTCATTCGTTCATTCATCTCCTCGCCTAGGAAGTACACCGGGGGTTCCCAGATGCAAATTTCACACCCACACACGCTGTAGTGGCAACGTGGGAAAATGTCCCGGCATACGAAGAACAAACTCGACCCCCTAGCCCTCCAAACAAGGTAAGATGTTTTAAAGGAAGAGACACCAGTAGCTCCAGGGCCTCCCTGTATGGAGGAGTTCTGTTTTATCATCATGTAAACAGCCCACATACCCCACACTAGTATGTTTTGGTTCTTGTGTGACACTTAATCCCAAATTCCTGGCTGTTGTGCATGACTTGTAATCACCCTAAGGTTGGGGAGATTATTTGTAATCCCTCTTCCCCAAATTTGCCTCTTAACCTTTTTAAAGGGTCAAAGATCATCTTTAAGAGTCATCAAAGTGTCCCCCGCCCTCTTTATCCTCTCCAGTTCACACACCAGTAGACACAAACATGTATTGACCATTGTTGCCCTCCGCCACTAATGGTTTTCCTCGTGTTTCACTCTTTAAATCCTTTTTTGTCTTTCCGTTTTGTGTAATCTAGGATAATTGTGCCATTTTTTAAATGCTGTATTTGCCATTTAAAGTATTGGTCGCTGATAGTTCCTGTTTGCTGTGTAACCACGACCGTAATGACAGCTATCACTAAAGCATGATGATTCTCAGGAATGGTCAATATCAAATCAGTGGAGTCTAAGAATTCCTGCCTCTCGTGTGGGTGCAGAAGCAGTGCAGTCATAATGCAGCTCAGCAGTGACCCTTGCATGAGACCTTTCCTGCCACCTACATGCTCATGTCTTTTAAAGTGTAACAAAGTGTAGTGACACTAGCAGGGTTTAAATTATGGTGTATCCGTCAGACATTTGTATCGGTTTTCTTTCATATTAATGTCAATATTAATACTTTCTAAAATCTTGTCCAAGCAAATGATTCAGAACTTAAAGAGCTGTATTAAGAAGAGTTAACAGGAGAAGCATTGGTTGCTTTGTTACAGTCCAACTTTGGGAGAGACTCCAAGTAAAGCCAGACCTACTATTGATCAAACAAACAGCTCCTTGATGTTCTTGGTGTGCAGAATTTGGGGTGAAGAGGAATAAAGGGAGTGGTAGGTTTAAGGAAAAACACCAGGGGATCTTTCTTTCTGTCAGCCCTCCTCGTCTCTGTTTGTTCTTTTTGTTGCTCTCACGGTCTGCTTTCTTTTAGGCTTGTTTCTTCCTCCTTGAATGTTTAAAAAATTATCATAGAGTAGTCTAATGGCTACTGCAACATTAACCCTCTTAACTGCTTTCTCTGGAACTGATCGGGATTTACAAGCCCCCAAGTGGACAAGGGCTTTTTCTCCGAGCCCCAAAATTGGAATTTTGTCTTAGCTCAGTTCTTGACAACATGCTAATTAGAGGATGGAGCGTACCTCCTAAAGTACAAGAAGTGACGTGTTTTGCTATTTAAGCGCTCCGTGCTGCTCATCAGATTGGAGCGCTCTCTTAGTTGCTTGAGTGGGTCTCTCTTTAGACTGATAGCATCTTCCTTTGAAGTGATTAGCCAGAGGTGCTGGGTGGTGTGTGTTTAGGGTTGCCAACTCCCTGAAAAATAAATAAGGGACACCTCGTGGCCAGGGCCGGGCGACCCAGTTGTCTTCACCCTTCCCAGTGTGGTGAATTTTCTAGCTCTTTTTTTGTGTGTGAAATTATTTTTTTAACCCTTTGACTTGAATTTGATTTAAGTAGATGTGTATTCTTTGTGATATGAACACATGTGAAACAAATGATCATTTAGCCATTTATTTTTAGCTCAAAATGACAACATTAACACAATAAAACAGGTCTCCTTCTTAAACAGAAGCCTGTCATGCTTAACTTTTGAGAATATAAGTAAATCTTTCTTTAAAAGCACTCTGTCCTGCTTAACTTAAAATAATAGAAAACAATAGAAAGAAAAACATTCTTGTAACAGTGCACATTTAGTGCATTTAGTACAATCGGCTTCAGTTGAAATATTATTTCAGCTTTTCTAATGCTAATCAGCTGCTCCTGTTTGTAAACCCACTTGTTGCCATGATTACGCATCTTAACTCATCATCATTATTCATCTATGTATTACTTTTATGTATTAGTCATCTATTTGTTGTAATCATCTATCCTTGCAGTTGTTTATTACACAAAATAAATTATATTATCACACTTCTGGCCACATAGCGCTGATATTCACTGCACATGCCCATATTAACTTTTTCCAGCCAGGTGTTTTCCTTTTCCCATTCTTCCCTTTCTCTGAGGGGAACAAACATTGCTGCTCTAATGCTGGGCTCACACTGTGCGGTTTTAGGCCCATTTTGAGCCGATTTTTGACCGATTTTGGCCTTCATCGTGCATCGTGTAGTATACGTGGGGTAACGAGAAGTGATTAACACCTCACGACCAGCTCCCGATCATCAATCGCTCGTGAGAGTGTCATCACAGCCGCTCACACTGCTCGCGCGCAAACACGTAAACGTCGGTGAAAAAGATGGAGCAGCATGGCTGTGCAGCGTGTGATCTGGACACAAGCGATGGAGGCACAACTTGTAGAACTTTGGAAAGCTCATCCGAGCCTTTTCGATGTGGCATCACAAAATTATCACGACCACAACAACCGTGAAAACAGTTGGATTTACACTGCTGCTCAATCACAGCTGCCTGATCATGTTTTTCATTAGCAATTTAGCAAAGTTGATGGTGGTGGTGTGTGTGTCTGTGTGAGTGTAAGACGGAGAGAGAGAGAGAGCGCGACAGATTTTCTGTTATAACCTTCATGTTATGGAGGCACAGTGTGAGCACTCAGGTCGCATCAGAGCATCGGGCGGTATAGTGTGAGAGTACATCGTGACCTACCAACTTCTAACCCCTGCGAGTCAATCGTGCAGTTTGAGCAGGAGCTGAATAACGTGACTGAAAAAATCGCACAGTGTCTGCCCAGCTTTAGGTGTACTGTCGTCCGAGACTTGCACCGCCGTGTCGGCGTTTGTTTCCCTGTTGGCCATGCTTCTTGTTGTGGTCATCTGTTGTCTTCCGGTATTTTCTCCGTAAGCGACCTTTCCTCGACCAATGAGATGAGCGGTAATCTGAATTGTCATACTCGAATTGTCATAAGTGTGCTGTCAGCTCATTGGTCACAAAGCAGGAGAGGGGCTGGGAATTATGTTTTCAAACAAAGCGTTAATTCCATTAACATTTATAGACTACTTTTGATTCTCACTGTATTACGGGACAAAGTGCGTCCCTTATTAGCTCAATACGGGACGATTCCGTATTTTAAGGGACGGTTGGCAACCCTATGTGTGTTGAGGGCAGATTGGTTTGTGTGTGACCTGAAGTGTGTGATTGTTGGGGTGGGTACTGGGGGGTGTTGGGATGCTGTTTCAGGGGGAGGGGGCAGAATGTGTGGCGTCTGGAGATGAAATAACAGGAAAACAGAAGACAGAGAATTAAAGCGAAAGAGTGAAGGCTCACACTTCTAATAAGCTGAGCTGTGTTTTCGATGAAATTAGCCTTAGAGATGCTATTATCAAAATTGGACAGAAATTGCTTGACTTAAAATACACACCCATACATCAACTAGCAGGGTGCTCTGTTAGCTAATTACCGCAGTCATTTCGCTAAAGACTGCTTTCAGTGTTTAGATCTTTTAAGAAGTGTTGACTTTACTTTGAGCGATTATCAGTAACACTAAGCAGCCCGAAGTTGGAAAAATATCTCATCCAAAGAAGCACTAGAGTTATCTTGATGTTAAAAGAGCAGGTTGACATTTCACACATACTCACTGTCTTGTCACGAATTAGATAAAAAAGATGACTATCTTAGCTTAACGCAGAGGCCAGATGAAAGGTAAACAGCTAGCCAGGCTCTGCAAGTTACAACAGCTACAGATTCACAAGCTAACTAATTGCATGTTATAACTTGCTTGTTCATCAAAGCAAAACTTGATAACTTCAGTTCCTTGTGTCCTACTGTCATGTTTCATAGCATAAAGGCAAACAATCAGAAACGCCTGTGTGTCCCTTGAAGTGAGCATTCTCTCTGAGGTGATAAGTGGAGGCAAACCGCAGGTTTATCAGTTCATCTGTCAGATGTCTCTATTTATATTTAATATTAATATATTGTAGGGGTGGGGAAAATGTTGTAATACCGTATAGTATTGCAGTACTTTGCTTGGGGGTATTATATCAATATTGGAACACCAAATATCAATATTTTATCAAATACATTTAAAAAACTCTGGGAATACTACAAGCAAAGTGGCTCATCTCATGCACCACCATCCTGAGATAACGTTAGCCAAGCAAACTTACATTAAATCATCTATATTAAAAAAAAACAAAAAAACAACAACAAACATTCGACACTGGACACACTCTAATTCAGAGCAAGCTAAGTGCCCGGTCATGCGATTGAAAATAGGACAACAGTCTTTGGACAGACTGCAATTACTCTCAGAGAGAGTCAAAGTTTTGCACATAACTTATGTCTAATGTATAAATGCAGCAAAAATTTTCTGGCACAACTTCACCTGCTTCCAAGGTGCATGGAGAGGATCAATGAGTTTTTATGAACTACACCTCCTTTTTTTTATCAGTTAAATTACTCTCACATGAGTAATGTTTATTCAATTAATCTTATTATTTTAGCCAAAGAAGAAGTAACGTTTTAGACATCTCATCTTAAGTCTACAATTTAAGTCTAAATTTTAGAGATTTTATATTTTAGAGACATAATTTTTTTTTTAAACCTGTGTGTATATAGCATCCACCTTTTGCATTTCATGCATGTGTTATTTTCAGACATATGGGGGTTATGTCACCCCCCCCCCCCCCCCCCCCCCCCCCCTCCTCCTCATCAGTAATGATCTAGTCCGGTATTTACTTTTTTCTGTTTCCTGTCTTGTATTTAAGCAATTTTTTTACAATGTTTTACTATGACCCTGATGAAGGCCACAAGCCGAAAGGCGTTGGTCAATTATTAAAGTTGTTCATCTTCCCTCAAGTGTTGCTGGAGTTCCTGCTTAATGTATAAATGCAGACAGATTACCAACATGTTGTCATCACGCTTAGGTCTTTGTCACTCGACTCAAGTCGATTGTGGTGATGGACATGGGGGGGGGGGGGGGGGGGGGGGGAATATACAGGGAGTGCAGAATTATTAGGCAAGTTGTATTTTTGAGGAATAATTTTATTATTGAACAACAACCATGTTCTCAATGAACCCAAAAAACTCATTAATATCAAAGCTGAATGTTTTTGGAAGTAGTTTTTAGTTTGTTTTTAGTTTTAGCTATTTTAGGGGGATATCTGTGTGCAGGTGACTATTACTGTGCATAATTATTAGGCAACTTAACAAAAAACAAATATATACCCATTTCAATTATTTATTTTTACCAGTGAAACCAATATAACATCTCCACATACACAAATATACATTTCTGACATTCAAAAACAAAACAAAAACAAATCAGCGACCAATATAGTCACCTTTCTTTGCAAGGACACTCAAAAGCCTGCCATCCATGGATTCTGTCAGTGTTTTGATCTGTTCACCATCAACATTGCGTGCAGCAGCAACCACAGCCTCCCAGACACTGTTCAGAGAGGTGTACTGTTTTCCCTCCTTGTAAATCTCACATTTGATGATGGACCACAGGTTCTCAATGGGGTTCAGATCAGGTGAACAAGGAGGCCATGTCATTAGTTTTTCTTCTTTTATGCCCTTTCTTGCCAGCCACGCTGTGGAGTACTTGGACGCGTGTGATGGAGCATTGTCCTGCATGAAAATCATGTTTTTCTTGAAGGATGCAGACTTCTTCCTGTACCACTGCTTGAAGAAGGTGTCTTCCAGAAACTGGCAGTAGGACTGGGAGTTGAGCTTGGCTCCATCCTCAACCCGAAAAGGCCCCACAAGCTCATCTTTGATGATACCAGCCCAAACCAGTACTCCACCTCCACCTTGCTGGCGTCTGAGTTGGACTGGAGCTCTCTGCCCTTTACCAATCCAGCCACGGGCCCATCCATCTGGCCCATCAAGACTCACTCTCATTTCATCAGTCCATAAAACCTTAGAAAAACCAGTCTTGAGATATTTCTTGGCCCAGTCTTGACGTTTCAGCTTGTGTGTCTTGTTCAGTGGTGGTCGTCTTTCAGCCTTTCTTACCTTGGCCATGTCTCTGAGTATTGCACACCTTGTGCTTTTGGGCACTCCAGTGATGTTGCAGCTCTGAAATATGGCCAAACTGGTGGCAAGTGGCATCTTGGCAGCTGCACGCTTGACTTTTCTCAGTTCATGGGCAGTTATTTTGCGCCTTGGTTTTTCCACACGCTTCTTGCGACCCTGTTGACTATTTTGAATGAACCGCTTGATTGTTCGATGATCACGCTTCAGAAGCTTTGCAATTTTGAGACTGCTGCATCCCTCTGCAAGATATCTCACTATTTTTGACTTTTCTGAGCCTGTCAAGTCCTTCTTTTGACCCATTTTGCCAAAGGAAAGGAAGTTGCCTGATAATTATGCACACCTGATATAGGGTGTTGATGTCATTAGACCACACCCCTTCTCATTACAGCGATGCACATCCCCTAATATGCTTAATTGGTAGTAGGCTTTCGAGCCTATACAGCTTGGAGTAAGACAACATGCATGAAGAGGATGATGTGGACAAAATACTCATTTGCCCAATAATTCTGCACTCCCTGTAGATGATGATCTCATTTTCATATTCCTACAGAACAGGTGGTTTGCTGACAGAAAATGTAATAGTTAAATGTGAATTTCTGTCTACGTAAACAGCTACAGATATGTCATTTTCAATGATTTATCCCTGTTAATTGCTGGATTATCAGAAACAGATTGCACATAATTGAGAACCTGACCCCATTTAATTGCAGACTGTCTGCAGACTGACTCCATCCTATGGCAACATTTGGCCAAGTTTATTGACAGCGTTGGTATGCTTGTCAATCTGAATTTGCAGCAAAAAATAAGTGAGGTAACTTTATCTTGTTATATAAGATAGATACTGACAAAGTTTAACTTTGAAGACATAATTTATGGTTAACAAAAGGTGATAAATCTTAATTTATATATTATTACAGTACTTAATATATTGCAAAATATTAAAAAATTGATTCTGTTTTTCACAGGTTTTGGAGTGCCTTAAACCTGTGCTCTTGCTAATGATTGGCATGAGGGGAATCATTTGGTCATAAAAACAAAATCTAGGTGTATAATAGAAGTCAGTAGCAAAATGATTCTCGGCTCCCCTGACCTATTATCTCATTACCTGATGAATTTATGATGATGTGATTGTCCAGTGTCCCTCTGTTTCTAAGCTAGATCCGTCTCTCACCCATACGGAGGATGGCAATAATGCTCAACAGCTGGACTTACAAACCAATAAGTGCCATCCATCATTTTGTATAGTTATATATGGTTTTACTCAGCTTCAGTTCAAGATGTAGTTCACAAGCATTATGTAGATCAACTCAGATAGTGCGTGATGCCATATGTAACATGACTGTCTTTCAAAGTGACAACACAGTCATTTCTTAGCAATCGTCCTGGCCTTTTAAGAGGAAACATGAAGAAGATTTGATCTTAGAATATATCTTTGCATGTTTTCTGGTTTTATAAATCTGTCCTCTGCATTTGCTATATGTGGAAAAAGAAAGGTATTGCCAGCTGAACTGTCTTGTTACTGTACCACAATAGGAGGTGCTGTTGCCATCGGTGTTATTTGTTATTTCTGGTGGCTCCTTGCAGTGACACAGGAGGCATCCCCCTGAAATATGTTCATCCCGGTCCAAAGCAGACTGACTGAACTTCAAGTTTTAGAAGATGTTACTCTGCTTTTACGCCCTGAGAAAGATTCTGCTTATTAGTGGACAAAAAGTAAGGGGAAAAATGAGTTTGCCTTAGTGTACTGCTCTGTGATGTCAAAAAAATGACTCATGATGACTTGGGACATCGCTTTAGTAATTATAAGTACACATTCATAGCTGTCTGGTTTGTAGTTACGTAATAGATTCATGTTCGCAAACCTTTGAGGATCTAAGAAAAGCAGCTATGGTTAACCACCATTTGCTCTTGATTTTAAAAAAAGCTTTTGAAAAGCTTTCAAAAGCCCCAAAGCTGGACAGATTTTTTTCAGCTATAAACAGCTGAAGGTAAAAAAAAAAAAAAAGTCACAAAAAAATAAAATTAGTGTAGAGATTTTCATATGACAACAGTAAGATACTGACAGGAGTGTTGGGCTGTAGTCAGTATGTGTGTATGTGTGTGTGCCAGTTCCCACGCTGCAGGCAGTTCCGTTTGTAGCACTCTGGTGAGGCTGGCAACTGGGCTGCAGCTGCTGTCTGCCTCACTTTGCCTGCTTGGAGCTGTGCGGCCGACAAGATAAAACACCAGCAACTAACAAACAAGTGAAGTCCATTTATCCCGAACTCGTTTCCCTGGGATGTTCCAGGCAAAGCAGACTGGGTTCCAGCTTTAAATATCTGTGACATGATTCAGAACATCCGCTACAGTGTGTTGAGTCATTTATTTAAAAGCCAGATGAGACGGAAAATCAACGAAACTGTCTTCAGTTTAATTTATGTGAGGTAAAGTAGACTCAACTATCTCAAGGCAGTAAACCACACTACTAATAAATAAGTAAATAGTAAACAATCCCAAAGTAAGATAAACTATGTTGAGTAAACTGAGAGAGTCCTAAAATTAATTCTACACAACAGTTTGATATATGTTTGCAGCTGCTGTCGTTTATTCAAAGCCTTGTTAACGTAGTGTCAAGAAAAGAGTGTATATAAAAGATGGATACAGCCAGTGTGTTTACACAGCCCTGTGGATTCATGAATTCTAAGTTTGTAGTTTGGTAATCAGTCTTGACCATGCATGACCATATTTGTATGAGATGTTGTCATACACGTAGTTTAGTGTAATGTTGTATGGCATGCTAATTTTGGCAAGAAATATCCTAGAAAGCAAAGTTAACTTAGTGGAAAAACTGAGGAAGCAACTCACTAAAGTGATTTTTAGTACAACTGAATGCTGAAAGCGATGACATTTTAAAGTGGCCGTTTAACAACATTAAACATGAATAGATTTTGATAGGGTGAGTGATATGAATATTATCATATCAGATAGTTTTTAGAAATAGGGAAACAGTTTTTGTACCAGGCTGTAAGAAAATAAGTTAGGCGTTTGGATTGACTCCTTTTAGCTTCTTTTTCATTGCTACTTGGCATCAGCTAAGCAAACTTTTGCAAAAATAACTTCTTGGCTGTAAATAATTGGATCTATATTGCAGTATATGTAAAATGTTGTTTAGATTAGGGCTGATGAGGAATATTTCTTGCTTACATGATCTGTGTATACAGAATAAAGCTTATTAAATAGTATTATAGTATCAAGTCTGTATGCTAAGCAAAGCTAATCATAGCTAACTATCTAAGCTAGTTCTAGCTTCATATTTAGAGTGCAAACTTAAAAGTGATATCAATATTTTAATTTTAATTCTATTCCTTTAAAAGTAAAACACCAAAAGAAGGGAGATTGTTATGAATCATCATCATATGCAATCACATAAATCATTGGGCCACTCAAAATGCAACAAATGACACTTCATAGGCTGCCATTGAGAGACAAAAATGATGAAGAAAACAAAACTTGACACAGGTTTCAGTCTTCTTTCTCTTCTGTTTTGTCCTGTTTGTTGTACCTGGTCTCATTCCCTCTTCTTTTTACCTTCTCTGTCTCCTCAGTCCCGATTTGTCATAGCGAACAGCCGCCTCTCTCTGAGCCTGGTTCTGCAGGTGGTTGCTTAATGTTAAAGGGGAGTTCTTCCTTCCCACCATCGTGATCACCTGATATGTTGGGCGTATCTCTTGAATATTGTAGGCTTGTTTCCTTACAGTGCAGTAAAAATCACTTTGTGACAGCGGTTGTAGAGAACTGGTCCCATGATAATAAAACATAATTGACTTTAATGTGATTTATACACAGGTCTAAAAGGCAAGTTCATGTAAGTGCTTATCACCTTTCTAAATAAACTTCCGGTATTTTTCTTTAGAGGTGTTTTCAGACTCTCTCACCCCCTGCTGTGAAGCAGACAGGCCTAGCAGATGGATGATGTTACCACCTAAACCTTAAAACAGTCAGCATGGCCCCCAAAAGAAACATTTGTTGGTCCCAGAGACAATTAAACGTCTGTGCCTGCATCTGCTTGCAGCAAAGAGTGTGAGGAAACGCTTTAAAAAGGTGTGACACAACGCCTGTAGGGAGTCTGAGTGTTGTATATGTGTGTGTGTGTGTGTGTGTGTGTGTGTGTGTGTGTGGGGAGCGGGGGACCTCTCACATGCATACTGAGCTACAGAGTCTAAACGTCTTTGATGTGTGTTGGCTGCAATTTGTTGTTCTCCAGCTGTGAGACTTCTTTACACACTTGGGGAGACAGACAAACACATGAGTACAAAGACAGAGACAGGATGGGGACCAGCACAGAGGACCTTACAGGACTGAGGCTACGTCCACACTAGCCTGGATAGATTTGAAAACGGTGTTTTCACAGAGTTGTGCATCCACATTGAAACGCCCGAAAACGCTTACGTTCCAGTACTGCGCATGCGTGAAACGCAAGGAGATTCAACCTGCCTCATTTCTGTCTGCCGTTTATTTACTTTCCGGTTCTTTGAAACATCGCGGCAAAATGTTGAGGAAAAGTTTTTTAAATGGACTAACAATGACGTGGAGTTGCTGCTGTGAGTAACACAAAAGTACAAAGTTGCAAAAGTGAGTGAGAGTTAAAGAATTTGAAGAAAAGCTATCTGAAGCATGTACAAACTGATATTAATCTTTAATATCGCTGTCAAAATTGAGAGTAAACAAAACAACTGCTGTACAATGCCCTCCGCTATCTTAGTTTAATTGGTCACATGACTGCATCATATGACTAATATGCATCATCGTTTTCTAAAGTCTCCGTTTTCGCTGTCCACACTGCATTTGAAGCACTGTCTTCAAATGTATGCGTTTTCGAGAGCGTTTTCAAAACGCTGTGTTTTCCTCCGTCTCAGTGTGGACGGGAGGCCAAAACTGGGAGAAAACGATGCGTTTTCAAACGAAAACGCATTAGTTCAGCATTTTATGAATGGATTTATTTGTTGTGAAAATGAGATCATCATCTATACCCCCCCCCCATGTCCATCACCACACTCTATCTCTACAGGCTGGAACAGGCTGGTGTTTGCTCGAACACTTGGGAAAGATTAAATATTCTCAGCTACTTTCAGTTGCTCCCCAAAGTCGTGTTTTAACTTCTTTTATCTGTGTTTTTAGCAACACTTATAGTTCAGGAGTAAATCACATCGACTTGAGGGGTTATTAGGTTTCATACGGTCGTAGTTTACAACAATATTTCAGTGGATAGTACCTATCAAAGTAACATCCACATGGATGTCAGGCCCAAGCTTTCCTAGCACTCACCTTATCGTAAAGACATGATCAGCGTTACTCACCTTACCTGTCACTGTTTTTAATGTTGTGGCTGATTGGTGTATGTTACATGTAGACAGAGAAAAAACAAACAAACTTCCTTTTGCTTTTCTCAACTTAACCTTACATTTTGGTTGATCTGATATCCTCGTGTTGGTGTTGTTCCCAGATCATCATACTAAATGTTGTTCCAGGATCAACATTGCAAGTGACCAATCAGAATGTTGTGACGTCATACTTTTGCAACTTCGGGAAAAACCGGCGTAAAACAAAAAACTGTACTAAAGCTGCGTGAAACCGCCTCTGTCCGCCGATCAACGGACCCTGACCCTAACCGTAACCCTTTAATAAACGGTAAGCAGAATTGATATTGTCCTTGCAACATTGGAATTTCATAAATGCACGAATGGCTTGGCGCGCAAAAGAATAACGTCACAACAATGCGATTGGTCACTTGCAATGTTGAACCTGGAACAACATTTTCATGATGGTCTGGGAACAACACCAACACGAGGATATCAGATCATCCTTACAATTTTAGTGCTCCTTTTGCTTCTCGCTGTGTCCTTCATTTCTCCTCCTCCTGCTCCCAAGAAAGCAGCAACAAAAACAGGAGAGACATCTAGTTGGAGTATCAGAATCCCCCCCCCCCCTTCCCCCCCCAAAAAAGGTACACATCACGTCATGTTGCTCCAGCGTCTTCTCCTCCTTCCCTGAAAACACAAGCCCCCCTCCTCACTAACTGCGCAGAGCCCAGAGGCTCCGAAATCCCTCCCGCCCACAAACAGCAAGAGCATTTAAAGATGTTGATGTAAACAAGGTGGGGGACACACACATGCATTCACATGAGATTAATATAGGTGGAGGAACATCTGTAGGTGTGTGTGTGTGTGTGTGTGTGTGTGTGTGTGTGTGTGTGTGTGTGTGTGTGTGTGTGCCCTCCATGGCCCCTGGCTAACACATTGTAGCTGGTCTCTGGTTTGCATGTTGTAAAGTCATCCTGAAAGATGTTGAGACACACAGGAAGACAGCTGTGGAGATCAACATCTGGGCTGGGGGCTGAGAGTATGAGGTGTGTGTATATCTGTTGCTTTCTTTTTATGTGTGAGTCTACGGATAATTGGATTTTGTTCCAAAGGAAAACAACATGGGATCACTCACAGTGTCTCCTTCATTCACTAAATCTGTGTTTGTTCAACTGTGGTTGAGCAGTGGGCTTGGCCTCCCCCATACGTGTAGGAGATAAGTTCTTCAAGTCACAGTCTCCCGTGTAAATGGAATTCCCTCATTCGTCAGTCCATGCAGACTTCATTCAATTCAGCTTAGTTTGTGTAAAGTGAGATGAGATGAGATGAGATTAAGTAGTCGTTTTGGTGACCGCAAGGCGTGGGGGGTGTGAAAGGTGAGAAGTCTAAACATGGGACCCAGCAGATGAGAGAAGAAGGGCAGGCTACACAGGGAGGAGGAGAGGGTAGGTGCAGGAGAGGTGTGAAGTTTAAACATGAGGAGTAAGTGTAAAAATAATGAATAATCGGAGGGAGGTTAAGCTGAGCAGGACACACTGGAGGTGATTTTATAGATGTGTAAAAACTGGATTCAACACTATGTTAATCAGAAAAACATAAATATGTAGTGTAGTTTGCTTCCAGTGAGCCAGACTTTCTCATTTTATTTTTAATTTTTGGGTTAAGTAACTTAACCTGCAAATAGTTCAAGCATAAAAAAGGGAAAGGGGAAAACAAGGCTCAAGTGATGAACTGATTTAAACTGTACTTTAGATACTTTCTTATCAGTAGCCTTTCACAAAAACTTTTGTTTCCATTTATTTAGTTCAATCGATGAAAGATTGCAAATATAGAACAGTCTCACAGGCATACAATACAATAGAATACAACAGTGAAGTTTATAACCATCTGTAAACACGTTGGAGGTTTTGTCATGGTTAGGAGCTGCATGTCAGCCAATGGCGTTGGGGACCTTGTCATATCTGTTTAGATGTTCCAGATTTGATCCACCTGGAAAGTGTTTGATTGACGCCACACAAGCCCCTTTTCCATTAGTAGCTACTCAGATCGGTTTGATATGGATCGACTGGTTTTCCATTACAATTTAGTACCTCTTGATGGACGTGGTTGTCGTCATAGCAACGCGTCTGAGTGTACCACAATGTAATCAATATGCAACACAAAACCAACAATAAAAGTGGACTTCGAGGCAAGATTATACCTGCTGCTCGGGGTAACACGGCGTTGTTCAGCCTTGTTGCTAGGTTTCAAAAATGTGGTTTTGATTTTCCTGAACGACACGCTCTCATGACTCATGGAATGACGCCACAGACTAGCCAATCGGTGGCATGCAGTGTGATGATGTCACATTTTAGTACCTGCTCAGATCACTTGGAACCCTGGCTGAGCAGGTTAGGGTTATTTTTTCTTGCTGCCCATGTTGTAATCCGCTTTTGCCTCCACAGGTCAATACGTTCCAGGCTGTTATTGGTTATGATGAGACAGACTCATATGTCCTCTTCCTCTACCCTGAAGGCGGTCTGAACTTCTTTGGCACACTGCCTAAGGTAAGCAAACAAGAGTTAAGTCATCACTGTTACAGCTGTAGGGCAAAATGTACACGAGCAAAATGAACCATTGTATTTATATCACTATTTTTATCACTTCACATAGCCACTGCTGCTTTAGGTGCATAAAGGGGTCAACATAACACCTGACCAGGGTTATGTTAGTATCTGTGTGCACGTTTTGGTTGCTCAGATTTTACATATTATTTTGTTCCTTAATGACTATTGAATTATTCTATATAGTTCCTAATTTTTGTTATTGTTAGTATTTGTTGCTAAATATTTGACAAATTATTTTATTTTATTTTATTTTATTTGAGAACATGGTTATTATGTTGTTCTGTTTTTTGTTTGTTTTTTGTTTTTTTAATTTTTCTAGGAGTCGTATAATGTTGAGATAGAGCTTCCAGCAAGAGTTGGCTTCAGCAGAGGAGAAATTCCAAATATATTAACTTCCCGAAATGAAGGCCCTTACTACAGTGTCACCAGTAATGAGCAGAGTGTTAAAAACCTCTACCAGTAAGTAAAAAAGGTTAAACCATAAATTTCTTTGCAGCCAACAGTTTAACCTTAGAATTAGATGTACGCAAATAATGACTTGTTCTATGATCAGAATCGAAACAAGTAACAAGATGCATACACACACAGTAATCGCTAAAACAAATACTGGTAAATAAATGTGTATGTAGTAAGAGCTTGCTAATGACAGTGCATGTATAGCACAATAAGGGGCAGATAGCTAATAATTACAGGTTGTAAATGTCAAGCTAAAATTAGTGACTCAAAAAAAGATGTTCACATTCATTGTTATGTGCCTTGCCTTATGTCCTTTGTTGAACCTTTTCTTCAAATGCTGTTGCAGGAGAAGCTTAGGACATTTATAACAACAGAAAATGTTTTTTTGTGGTGCACATAATTATTTACATCCTTCTGTGAATGTCTGATTTCTTCTGCTCTAGGTTTGGTAACAGTGGAATTCCAGGCCTTTGGCTTTTCCACACTGGAAACCGTTATTCCTTTGACAACATTGTACCTGCATCCATTAAAGGTCCTGTTTCTACTCCACCAACTGTAGGATATGACTCCCATATGGTAATTTTGTTATTTGCTTGATTTAGCTTTTGGAAGATAACAATATATCTTCTTGAAATATACTGTAGTGCATCAAAAATCTACATTTTCTGCCTTATTTGCTTGCTTATTATGCACCAGTCTACTGCTTTGTACAGTGTTGTCGGCCACAATTTTTTCTCCCCAAATGACCTCTAACAAGAAAGCCTAATTTCTGCTATTGAGTACATCAGAAATTTCAACTTTCATAAATCATTCCAGATTATGCTAAATTGCAAAAGGCTTAGCCATGTCTTTAGTAAAACCTCTGTAACTTTGTGAAAAACAGAAAAGTTTGCTTTTCAATTTCTACTATAGAAATTTCATTTTTTTATGACTACAGTTAAAAACAAAACAATTAAAAAACAATTAAAAAAAAACAAATAACACAAAACTGGAAGTCAGAGCAATGAGCTACCAGAACTTTTACTTTAATTTTATTTCTTACAATTTAAGTCCAAAGAGCCGTGCTGACAGATTTCTGTTATTGGCACATGTAGAAAAACAGTTAAATATGTAACTTCTTTACAGAATGGGGAGTTTCAGTCGTCCGGACCGCTTAAGATCAAAGTGGGTTGCACGTAGCCCGCCATGTAAAATGAGTTTGACACACCTGCTGTAGAGCATCTCTGCCATCATGGGCTTCCCAACACACACAGTCAGACACAACGTTCTTGCTATGCTGCTTTCTTTATTCATTCAGTGTTATCTCTAACGCTTTTTTAACAGTGACATGTCCACTCAATTTTATCAGCTCTAGTAGCTCTTCTGGCTGCTAGTCCAAGTGATTGCTATACACACCTTGGTCCCAGCGAGCTACTGCATAAATAGAAGAGACATAATGAGACAATTGCTGACAGCTGTGCCAGCCAGCCCAAAGAGCCCTCTGCTCCAGCTCTCCCGGCGCTGAGCCAAAACCACACCCCGCCACCAAATACCCCAATCGCCCAACCTGGGATGCGGAGCCTAAACTTCCTTTGCCCACAGAAGAGGAAATCAGCCACAACCATCTATACCTCAAGCCTTTGGATCATCGTGAATTTGAAAGGCTGTCAAGCTAGATATCGTTGGATGATCTGGGTGTTGGCATCCTTCGTGCAATGGAGCCATCATTCTGCAAAACATTGCCCGAACATAGGGTGAATCAGCATATCAGGAGATAACAGTGGAGGGCTTCAACTGCCTACAGAATTGCCAGACATTCTTTATCTGCTGTGCTGTATTTAGTCTTGCGCTCTGACAGCTTACAACCGATGTATACCTCAGTCGAATCCCCTCACCTGCAAACACAAAACGGCCACCTGCCCTCAGGGAGAAGTTAGGACTATGGAGCATGGTTATCCCTAGAGAGTTTATTTTACCCAGTCAAATGGAATTTAAAGCTTCCTTGGCACTGCTCTGTCAATGGACCAGGTCTGACTCACACTTTCGGGTGAGGTTGGTCAGGGGACTAGTTAGCTCTGCAAAGTTCATGATGAACCCATTCAGCTCCAAGAACCACCTAACAGCATCTGCTCTCTGGGCTTGTGTGAGATGGTCGTCACGAAGGAATGGCGGGAATGGGCCCCAACCCATCTTTGTCTTTCATCAAGCTCACCAGAGAAACAGGATCTGCCTGCCTCTGCACTTTCAGGCAGTATATTTTTGTGGCTCTACCCCTGGCAGAATGTGCTAACTCATAATTGACATCACCCACCCATCATGTGTGACCACAAAAGACCCTTACTACTTGACAAGTACTTTTCAGCTGGAGGATGGGAGAAACACAAGTAGTTTACCTCCTGGTGTAAACTACTTGAGTCTAGCCTCTCTGTTTTCATCCTCTGACATCCTCTCTTCTTTTATTTTTGCTTGGACTTTTCTCACAGTTTTCTGTAAGTAGGTCCAACACCACACGTGGTTTTCTGCCAAACAGCATTTCAAAGGAAAAGAAAAAATCAGTGGAGGCCTGGGGCACCTCCTACAGTGGAAACAACAGTGGGTCTAACCACCAGTCCCAAGTTCATTCATCCTTGTGAATGAACTTCTCCTCAAACATCATGGAATTTAATGCTTTATTCACACACTCCACCAGCCCATGTGTGAGATTTGAAAAAATTGCCCTGGTCAGTAAATATTTCTTTTGGGATTCAGAATATGACCAGAAACAGCTCATGGACCACACTCTCAGCAGAAATTGAAATGCTTCACAAAGCCACCTCTTCATGATATTGTGTTGCATAATTCACCAAGACTAAAAACAAAAGGATATCCTTGTGCACTCCAGTGAAATGACCTGACTGGCATTCCAAGTAGGACTCATCCAGAAGAATTGGGTCACGATTTTATTATGGTTTTATCATATTATATCAGCACCACCAGCAACAGGATGTACATTTCCCACTACAACATCCCTAGTTACAGCCAGCTGGGTGTGGCCAATAGCTGATCTCCCACTCCCAGTCTGGAGTTGTGGAATTGGCAGCACTGGTCTTTATGGGAGTAGCCCAAGCAGTCCAGCACAGTCTTCCAGACATCTTTAAAGTTCCCCTGAAAAACCGCTGGTAGGCTGAGCGCTGCTGCCTGCCCTTCCCCAGACAATAGGGGAAGCAGCCACACAGCCTTTTCCTCCACCAGCTGCTTACCAGCCTCCAACACTGTATCCTCAAACATATCCAAGACCAGCTGCGGTCATACGTCTCCACTGTCTTGTGTGGCATGATCAAAGAACCATGGTAAGTAGAGGCAGTTGAGTTGCGGCCCCAGACCAGACCACAAGGTTTTCCAGCACCGGGTTGTGCCGCTCGGCCTGGGCCTGCAGTTCTTCCATCTGCCCTCAGTTAACCACCGCCTGCTCCTATTGCACAGGGGAAGTTTTGCCACCATCTGATCCAGGGCTTAGACTTGTTTAACAGTACAATCTGTTGGTGTGACCCTTCTTTGGGTGTTGGGTGGAGTTGGCACCAGTGTAGGACATTTCTACCATTTTGGGCTTCCCAACAGATAAGACAGTCAGACACAACCCTCTTGTTATGATTGTTTTCACTGTTCTTTATCTTACACACTGTTTCTGATGTTCTTTTTAGATAATCCCCAGTCCAATCAGTTTTATTAGCTGCCACCACAACCTCAGACACCCATGCTGCTCTTTACTCTTCTGACTTTTCCATTGTTTTTCCTTCCAGGGCACCACCACCCCAGACTATGATGAGTTTGAAGAATATGTGGAGAATACGTTTGACCCTAATACCCAAGAAAGAGAAGATGATTATCCTTTAACAGGGAGGAACCCTGAATTCCAGCCTGCACCTGCTGATGGTGACCGATCAAGATTCCTTCTACCGCAAAACCATTATGGGAGCGACAATATACCATTGACCTTTGAACCTGTGTATGGTTTCGAGCCACCAGAGAGGCAGTACGCTTCCCCTAATCCTCCACAGACAGTCGCAGAGGGAGGTGCTCAGCAGCCCCAGGAACAGCAACCACAGGTAACAGTGGTTCAAATGTGCAAAGAACTGTAGTATAACCCACTAACCATTTATCATGCACAACTTGGTATTATGCACACCTTTTGCCATCACAACTGCCTTAGTTAGATATGAAAAAAGGGAATTGAAACAGCAGGGTTGTCAGGTGTTAAAAGGATTTTAAATTCAAAGGACAATTTAAGAAAATATCATGGTCATAGTGGAATGGTGTTGTCAACAAAATAATGAGAACATAGCGCAGATCATAACTTTCTGGATTATGATATTTGTAGAGAATTACAGCTACAGGCTTGGATTTTATTGCTTTCAATGCCAGAACATATTTCTCCTGTGTCTTCCTCTGCAGCTGCCTCTGAAAGTGGTGAATGTGCACACCCCACATAGAAATGCTCCGCCTCTTTCCCCTGGAGCACATGTGGTCAGTGTGGATGAAGAACAGGTTAATTTTGACACAGGAGGTAAGAAAAAAACAATGAGTATTTTTCTTTTTTTAAAACTTATCAGCAAACTTTATCCTAAAGAAGTGCACAGAGCAGTCAAATCAATATGTGGTACCTCACTGAATCGTCTAGATACACTTTCCAACAGTTTTCCAAGTTACTTCATAGTGTGCTCGTTTCACGCTTAGGCCAAAATAGGCCATTTAAAGGACGTCAGAAACAAAAGGACAGCTGGTCAAAAGTTCAGTCTTTTTCACAGTCAAGTTGTCATAGTGATAACTGGGCAAGTATACACTTTGTTTTGTTTTTCATGCAATTTTATTTATTTATTTGTCTTTGGATTCCTGTGACAATGAAGTGAGTCACATGAGACTATGTTTTGAGGAGCCATTCTAAAGAAAGCCACAGCCAAAAATGTGCCTATTTCACACAGCCACGTTTTGAACAGGCACAGTCAAACCCATACACATATACAGAGAGTGAATTCTCATAGCTGTCCTCTTTTCATATCAGTAACTTTGTCACTGCCTGCATGTGATGCATTTGGGGACATCTGTACATTGTAGCTATAACAAAATAACCTTGGTTGCACTTTCTCTACTCTTTGAAATTAGTTTCATGGAAAACGCTACCTCGCTGTCTTGGCCAGCTGCCGAGCGGTACCTAATACAATACTGCCGTTGTGCTGTGTAGCTACCAGGTGTGTGTGCTCACGCTCCCTCCCCTTCAAACTACTCCCACAGGATTTTGCCATAAATAAGAATGTGTTCTCAGTGAACCTCTTATATAAGGTCAAGCAAACTGTCTGTGTAAGTGAGTTCATCTTATTAGGTCAGTTTGGGAAAAAGAAACAGTTTTTTCTGAGAAGCCTTCGAGATCTGTCGCCAAGTGTTTAATGTTCTATCTGACATTTTTATGCATGTTTTTAGGAAAACAAGATATGTCTTTAAGCTCACTATTTTGTTGTAGAGCTATAGTAAAAGTGGAAACAGGCAGGATGGGATATGGAGCATCTTGCTGCTAAGGCCATTTTAGACCATATCTTGTAGACTTAAAGAATATCAGACTTCATGTACTAGTATACGTACATAGAGTATTTGGCTATATTTATCAAATCAAATCAAATCAAATTTATTCATAAGCACATTTAAAAACAACACAGGTTGAACCAAAGTGCTGTAGATAATGGAAATAGTAAACATTCATAGTAAAAAAACAATGAAAGACTAGCCACAATTAAAAGCTAAAGAATACAAGTGTGTTTTCAAGCGGGTTTTAAAAAAGGTCAAATGTCAAGTGCTATATTTATGTGTTTTGAAGTTTTTAGAAAGCACATTTATATTTTTCGGCATTTTTATGGATTTGATGTTTATGAAACTTGGAGTACAATTGTTACGTCTTTGTCTCCCTAGAAAATTCCAACGTCCCAAAAAGAGAGAAAGAAAATGAGAAAGTCAAAGAGAACAATGCACTCGCTCAGGAGTTATGCAAGCTCCATGTGATGTTTTTTGTTAAGAGAAGTTACTTAAGCATGTGAGGTTGTGGTCAGACTTGAGCAGTTCTAATAAGAATAGGCATTTAAGGTTTCAATCTAAATATCTTAAGTCAGCAGTTTTCTTGCTGACTCAGTTATTTATTTATTTTTTTGTCGATTCAAAGAAAAAAATTGTGCAGCATTCAAGTCAGAGACACTTTCAACAAATAAACAGTCTTTTAGTTTAGAGTCTATTTAGAGTCGTAGTCAGAACATGTATATGCTGTGAAGACATTGGGTCTCATCTTGGCCACATCCAAGGACTGTTTATTACTTGGTATTGAGGTTTAGGTTAATATTTGGCTTAGTTTAGGGTTGTGGTTAGCCAGTGAGTGGTGAGGGTTACAAGACTACACAATGTATTATGTCAATGAAGGTTCTCATTAAAGAGGAAAGATGTGCATGTGTGGATGTTTGAAGCAGGACTGCAGCAGCTGGTTTTCTTTTCATATAGCATCTTGGAGTGTATGCATATATGTCTGCATGTGTGTGTGCAAATTTCATGTTGTTCCACTCACCCCCAACCAGCTGCAGAGTCTCTTCCTGTTAAAAGAGTTTTTCCTTCCCACTGTCAGTAAGTTCTTGGTCATAGAGGGTCATCTGAATTCTTTGTGTTATTGTAGGGTCTTTACTTTGCAGTGTAACGCGCCTTGAGTTGACTGTTGGTGTGATCTGGTGCTATACAAATACATTTGAATTGAAGTTTTTGTACAATGTGTAGATTGGAGACAAAATATAAATTGTTCAAGTGAATCATCTTACCATCACTCATTTTCAGGTAAAAGTCATAAAAATAATATAGAATGTTGATCATTATAAAAGATTTTTCATAAATTTTGCAGAAGACATTCACAGATGATACAGAGGGAGATGTTGCAACAGTTTGAAAAGATAAGACTTAGTCGGAAAAACTCTTCTCCCCCTAAACCATCAGCAATATGAAGGTTTTGTCTGAGTAGCAACACTTACTGTTCAGGAGAATACTGCAAGTACCTGCGTCATAACAGAGAGCTTAAATGAATATGGCTGAGTGATGATGTCACCAGTGGAGCGCAAACTAACCAATGTAGTGGGTATAACTGAAGCATTAGAGTGGAAACATTAGGCTAATGAGTTTAAATGTCGTATCATGTATCCTCTAATCTTACTTTTTTTCTCTCATAGTGATTCAATATACTACAGAGAATAAGGAAACATGTGCCAGGTATGTAAAGAGTAGACATGCAATTTAATTTGCTTACCTACACAGCCAATCAGACATTGTTGGTAAGACATTGAAAAGACATCAAAGACAACTTTGTTAGGTGTCTTAACAACACTGAGATTTGTTCAAAACAGTGTAAAGAGTAAAAGTTGCTTTCTCAGAATCTGAAGATCTTTCTTAAAAAAGAAAAGCTCTTTCCTGCAGAAATAATATTTTAAGTTAGTGTCTGCTTGATCTGACACTTGTCCATTCTCATGCCTTGTCTGATGCCATGAATACATATCAAAAAAGCACCGATCGTACTTAAAACTACAACTTTCTCCTTCTCATTTAGATTCCTGCAGCAGTGCTCCCAGAATGCATTTTGCACTGACTATGCCACAGGCTTCTGCTGTCACTGCCAACCAGGCTTCTATGGAAATGGACGCCAGTGTCTGCCTGATGGTTAGATCTTGGCCATTTTTTCTAAGTGCTGTGCCCATTGATTGTCTTTACATATTAAAGCTGCTTTGTTGTGTGCGTTCTGTGCTGCTCATCCAGGTGCCCCCCAGCGTGTTAGCGGTAAGGTGAGCGGTACTGTGTATGTGGGATCGACTCCAGTATCGCTGAACAACATTGATCTCCATGCCTACATCGTGGTGGGAGACGGGAGGGCGTATACTGCGATCAGCGAGGTACAACCTGAAAAACAGCCCCATTAATCGTGTACAAGCTTCTTCTATATTGTAATTAAGATTAAAGCAGCCAGTACTTTTTCCATAACAAATTTAAGGAACCAATCTGGTAAGCTTTCAGAGTGGGGCTAACTTATCAGATCAGGAGATCAGGAGCAAGGTTTAACTTACAGTCATGAAAAAGAAAGTTTTCAGAGGACTGCACGTAGTCATGAGACAAACTAAGCATACCCGTACTGCTTCCACAGGAATTAAGAGGGTAACCCTAATACTTGGCTAATCGAATGTTTTTGATTAATTGACATCAGCAGGTTTGAGCACCTCTATAAAAGTTTTGTCAGTTTGCTGGTCTGGAGCATTGAGGTGTGTTAACATAATGGAAATCCCAGTGAATTCATTCCAATGTCAGACCAAGAACTACATGGGCATGCTGAGGCCTGTAGAGTCTGAGTCCTTCAATGTTTAATGTCATGATACCATCGTTATTTAATAAAAAAGTGCATGTATGGTTTGCTTTGAAGTGTTATCAGGAGGAAGCCTCTAAGAACATGACAGCACAGCTTAGGTTTTCCACTTTGCATCTGAACAAATCACAAGACTTCTGAAACAATGTTCTTTGGATGGATGAAACTAAAGTTTGGCTATAATGCTCAACACCAAATAAGGAGGAAACCAAACACAGCATATCAGCACAAACACCTGATATAGTGTCCATTGGGGGAATTCGATTCGAATTTTTTTCAACCACAATTTTTTCAAATCCACCTTGGATTTAATCATTTTTAAGTAAAGGAAATTGAAATATGTTGGTTAAAAAGCCTCTGAAAAAAATGAACATCTTAATGTCTTGCGTCATTTATGTAAACTTAGTCAACTTAGCAAACATTATCCCTCTTGGTCAGGTACCAGAACCAGTGGGCTGGGCACTGATGCCAGTTGCACCCATTGGAGAGCTATTTGGATGGCTGTTTGCTTTGGAGCTGCAGAATAGCCAAGCGGGATTCAAACTGACAGGTAAACATGTTTGCACAGTTTTTTGCCTTGTACGTCCTGACTCTTGACATTCTGGAGAGACATGAGGGAACTCCTTAATAGCAAGGACATCGTGCGTCTGTTTCTTTGCATGTGTGTGTTTCTGGTCTCCCAGCCAGATGTAGTGTCTCCAGGGATGTGATGTGATATCAGTCTTCCCCCTCCCCTCACTAATGGGAAACAGCTGTGTGGTTGTGTTAGTGTGTAACTATTGTAGACACTGCACTTTTTCTGAAATGTAGCTTCTGCATGTTTGTTATATATAAACCAGTAAATAAAAGATTGATGATTATTTGTGTTACAAGGTGCTGAGTTCAGTCGTCACGCAGAGGTTGTATTTTACCCTGGGAACCAGCGCTTGTCAATTATTCAGACGGCCCGTGGCCTCGATGACCACAACCACCTAACCGTGGGTACTGTAATCAGCGGCAGTGTGCCCTTCCTTCCTCCTGGTGCTGAAGTTACCATGGAGCCCTTCAAAGAGACTTACCAGTACTACCCCTCAGGTAAAGTCAAGGATTGAACAGCATACATCATTCGATTGCCCTTTTTGTTGCTTAAAGTGACTCCATCTCTCTTTCTACAGTTGCAACCTCCACCTCTATTAGAGAGTATTCAGTGGTTACAGCAGACCGAGGGTCCGAGTCCTTCTCTTTCCAGCTGAAACAGAATATCACCTACCGTGACTGCCCACACAACAACCAAGCTGCCACCCCAGAGACTTTGCAGATCCTTATGGAGAGGGTGTTTGTCATGTTCGTGAAGGAGGAGCGGATCCTGAGATACGCCATCACCAACAAAATCAGCCCAGTTAGAGGTGAGACAAACTATGTTTACAGAGATCACACTTTAATAGCAATTCACAGGTGGTCCAGTTACTGTATATACTACATATTTACTCATATAATGTGTGAGTTTTAACATGGTAGTGTTTTCTTAAATCGACCATAGCAAGTAGTGCCTTGACCTGAAGTAAAGTGAACATTTGCGACTTGTCAAGCCTCTGACCACACGTAATGCAAAGTTCTTATAAAATCAAGTCAACAAATTTACACACATAAACAGCAAACAACAACACAACACAACAGTAGTTTAAAAGCCTGAAGTGCTGTATTTATTTAAGTATTTATTGTCCAGCAATAAATAATAATAAGAATAACATAAAATTTTAGCTAACATTAGCAGGAAGAATTTGTCTACTGAAGCCTGTCTAGACAGAAATGTGCTCGCCAAGCGATTGCTATGGCCCACATCAAAAGGGCGTTTGATTCATGAAGGGACTGTTTGGTTTCGGAATAATATTTGTCTTTCCCTGCCGACAGAGACAGATTGCAAGCTCACATAAGAAAATACTGTCTTGAGTAGTTGCCCCTTGTTATAAAATTATAAAAGTATTCGGTAAATCAACTACATTTTCTTTACGCTGTAATTGCCAGCATGGGTGTGGTTAGCAGGCCAGCTGGCATTTTTTGTGCCAAAAGTGAAAAAGTTATCATTTTCATGATACTTGGTATATAGATATAGGTATTTAGTGCACATGCCATTCCCCTACTTGTAATATAAGATAAATAACGCATGGTACAATGGACAGTGTTTACAAGGTTGCACACATTTTATGAACCTAAACTCATGAAAAGATAACTGACACTGCAGTTCACTTAATGACTGGAGTTGTCGATAACTGTGACAGTTTTTGAGCTGAGATTTTTCTTTAAATGGTAAATGGACTGATTGTTATATAGCGCTTTTTTACTCTCCTAGAGTACTCAAAACCCTCTATGCAATATGCCACGTTCACACAAGCACTGTCTTCTATGCTTTTAACTCCTTAGTAACTACCATTCACACACATTCATAGTCCAATGGACGCATTGGAGAGCAACCTGGGGTTAATATCTTGCCCAAGGATATTTGGCATGCAGACTGGGAAAGCCAGGGATCGAACCTTCCAATCAGTAGATGACCTGCTCTACCTCCTGAGCTACAGCAGTAAATGCTGCCATTATGTAAACTGTTTCCCAGCAAGCTGTCATAAAAACATCTACTAGATACTCTGATACATGATACAGTCATACATGATGACCAAAAAAACAGGCTGTTCTCCAAACTGAAACAATTTAAAGTTTTAAATCAACAAATCTTATGGTTCTAATGGCTAAATGGATTTCAGACCATCCCTGTCATGTGTATTTTATGATCTACCAGTTGTGTCTGTTTGCGTATGGCATTCCATATGGACAGTTTCTGGTGAGGGGTTTTCACCCACCGCAAACATCTTCCTGTGCAGTCTTCCAAAACCCCAACTGCACGTTGCTGGATGCAGATCAAGCTGTCTGTTGTCGAATGCTAACTGGTTGACAAGTGGGCCGTAACAGCAAAGGGAGCCGCAACAGAGTTCGCCAGAGGAAAGAGAGAAGCACACAAAACTCCATCAAAGATAATAATAAAAAATACAAAATGAAAACCACAGATAGTGACTGCAGTGGACACGTCCCATCATTTTTAACACTTGCTTTCACTTCAGCTCTTTGTATGTTATAACTTGGATGGACCAACAACACAAGCCAGACTAGTCCCGAGAATGGTTGTACCACATATTTTGTAACTTCAGTCTTTCAGCTTCAGTCAACGCCTACAGTGTTGGAAACATGACTTCTCTTCCAGAGCCTTTAACCATTCAGCTATTAATTATTGCAGGGTTGCCACAGAAACCTCAGCCAAACCAATGGCACAGAGTTGGATAGAGCACAGGTTTAAGAACACATGCTGTGGATTTACAGATTGAAACCATAGAAAATGTTGTCATAATGTCTCCATTTTCACTTCAGTGTCTACCATGGTGCAGACACACCAGACCCTTTTAAGGATAATTTGAACCACAGTTTACGTCACAGCTGTCACAGCTGTCTTTAAGGATTTTAACGAATTCAGCTGCAGATGAATCCAGACATGTGTTAACACAGTTAACGAAAAGAGCTGGTCAAGGAGTGAAAACTGTAGATAGGCCAACAGAATTTAATGAGAACTTAGCATGAGTGGGGGAAAAAATCTCAGAGTGTTGAAAAAAAAGATTTGCCTTACTGTTTAAAAGCACCTTCTGTTTCCAGAGCACAAGCCAAAACCACCAAACCAGAACTGGTTTGGTTCTGTGGAATTTGCCCCCAAGTTTGTGTTCTGCCTTATCGTCTGCAACCTAGGAATAAAAAAGTAATGTGCTTGGAATACTACTTAGTAATTATTATAATTATTGAAGTATTATTGGTACAACTGACTATGTTTACAACTTTTATGGACAGAATTTTTTAGGAGCCATGAAGAGGCAGAGGATATGAGTTTTAGTAAACTCACTTTCACACTGGATCCACTTGTGTGAAGTGGCTGACAATTAGCAGCTCAGAGTCTGAGTCTCTGGTTCTCAGCTGAGAAACTGTGGATGGCCTCTCCAGGATGGGAAGGAGGGTATTTAAAAGTACCTCTCTTCTGTGGAACCAGCTCCCACTTTGGAATTGGGAGATAGACGACCTTTATTCTAGATTTAAGATTAGGCTCAAAACTTTCCCTTTTGATGAAGCTTATAGTAAGGATTGGATGACAGGTGACACTGAACCCTCCCTTGGTACGTCCCAATAGACTTAGGCTGCTGGGGGTTTCCCATGGTGCACTGAGCATTTCTTCTTCTTCTTCACCTTAATCTAATGATCAAGGAACTGACCTCACAGCCCATTATTCCTTCAGTGGGCTGGTTTCAGTCATTATGCAAATGTGCTGTTTATAAGATTGGGGAAACCTGCAGTCAGCTGAGACTGAAGAAGTCACTTGGATGGGTGACGAAACGTTTCTCCCACTGAAAACGCTACCTCCAGATGAACAGAATCAACCTTTTGGAACACAGCATCGTATTTCATCATTAGTTACTGTTAATCTCTGGCTGACTTCCACATTGTCTCTTTGGTTCAGTCTTCCTTTCTTACCCCTCCCCAACCAGTCACAACAGATGGCTGTACCTCCATGAGCCTGGCTGTGCTGGAGTTTTCTTCAATTCATTTTAATTAGATTTTATTCGTAATGTCAAATCACAACAACAGTTGCCTTAAGGGGCTTTATATTGTAAGATAAAGACCCTAAAAATTTAGAGAGGAAACCTCCAACAATAAGATAACCCCCTATTAGCTAAGGCTTTGGAGAAAGTGGGAAGAAAAACTTCCTTTTAACAGGAAGAAACCTCTGGCAGAACCAGAAATTTAGGGAGGGGCAGACGTTGCTACCACCGGTTGGGGGTGAGGGGAGGAAGACAAATCAAAGACATCTGCTTTCTGTTAAAAGAGAGTGGGGTTATCTGATTGTTGGGGTTTTCTCTGTAGTATTTTAGGGTCTTTACCTTAGAATACAAAGCCTCTTGAGGCAACTGTTTTTGTGATTTGGTTCTATATAAATTGAATTGAATTGAATTGAATTGAATTGAATTGAATTGAATTGAATTGAAATGAAATGAATTGAATGATCTCCCTGTGTTTGCGTGGGTTCCCTCCCACCGTCCAAAGACATGCAGCTTGTGGGGATAGGTTAATTGGATAATCCAAATTGCCACTAGGTGTGAATGTGAGTGTGAATGGTTGTCTGTCCCTATGTGTTAGCCCTGCGACAGACTGGCGACCTGTCCAGGGTGTACCCCGCCTTTTGCCTTATGACAGCTGGGATAGGCTCCAGCGCCCCCCGCGACCCTGAAAAGGATAAGCGGAAGCGAATGGATGGATGGAATGGACATTAATATAGTTTTACTAATAGAAGGTGTAGCATTCTCATGTGATGCGACAAGCCAATGATCACTCTGGATGTTAGTCCGCTGTAAAACTTTAATGCGTACCCCAGCGTTAAAACACAATGCCAGTACCGGAAAAACAAAACTCCTGCCACCATGCTATTGGACCACAGTTACGGCAGGTCTCATAAACAAATATTGCTTGGCAATCATTTAATGATTCAATAATCAATGATCTACAGAAGGTAAACCTGAAATTAGCTGCTAGCTACTTTTCGCTGCGTTGGTCACAGAATAGTAACTGTAGGCAGTTAGGTCCAGTGATATCCAAGGTATGGGTTGGATTTGAATGTGTTTGGGGAGTGTGTGTGGTTGACAGGCATATTTGATGTTATCTTTTCTATTTACAGTTTTATCGTTGTTAAAGCTTTACTGCACCCAAGTGAATGGTAAATCAAGCACTTTGAGAATCACAGAGGTCTTTGTGGCTTGCTAAGCCAAAGAAAAGATCCTTTTAGATGAATTATGTTACATTAGATGAAAAGTTTTTCAACAATTTTTCCCGCGTTGTTTTTAATTTTTATGTCCATTACCTTCATCTGCTCTCCTTAAAATAATGGAAGAAAAAATGTTCATAGATATATAAATACAGGACAGAACATGTGTTGTGTTCTTTTTCTGTCAACATGCAGCAGTTGTGCTGTCTTTACCCACTTTGTCTGCTGAAAAGCAGATAGTGACAGTTGGATACGTGACCTTGTAAGATGACGGGAAAAAGAAGTCTGAAAAAGAATTTGAGACAGACACCACCACCTTGTTTTTGGATTCAGACCAGGAATCTGTCATTGAGACGTCAGCACGCTGATTAAAAACGTTATGATGACATATCTCACACATGCACATGCTCACACACAATGATCCACCCAGACCACAGCTGGAAGAGCTTTTGGGGATAAGGGATTTTGTAAACATGGGTTAAGTATGAGCCTGTCACACAGAGGGCATACATATGTGCTGTGGAGTGGGGGGTGTCTTGAATGGGGGTTGCCAGGTAGAATAGCTGACTAGTGATGTCATGAGAATTGTGGAAGAAAAGACGCTGAACTGACAGGTAAACCTGTCATACGCTTTATTAAACTGCAAATTAACTAGTTGTGGTATAGTTTATTGAGGGCCCCCTATTTTCAATGATTTAATTTAATCTAATGTAGCCACCTGTTATTTAAAGTATTGGAGTAAATAGTTTTGAAGTAAATATTTGAAATTATTCATCCATCTGGAGCCTATCCCAGCTGTCTTAGGGTGAGAGGCAGGGTACATCCTGGACAGGTCACCAGTCTGTCTCAGGGCTAACAGATAGACAAAGACAACCATTCGCACTCACATTCACACCCATAGGCAATTTAGTGTTTTCCTATCCCCACTAACTGCATGTCTTTGGACTGTGGAAGGAAGCCGGAGCAACCGGGGAGAACCCACGCAACATGGGGAGAACATGTAAACTCCGCACAGAAAGACCCCACCGTGCCACGGTGCCGCTAAAATGATTCATCCATCCATTCGCTTCCGCTTATCCTTTTCAGGGTCGCGCGGGGCGCTGAAACCTATCTCAGCTGTCATGGGGCGAGAGGCGGGGTACACCCTGGACAGGTCGCCAGTCTGTCGCAGGGCTAACATACAGAGACAGACAATCATTTGCACTCACACTCACTCCCGCATTCACACCTGTGGCCAATTTAGCATTTTAGACCTAAAGTGATTCATATTTATCTTACTTATCTGGATTTTGCTTTGAACAAACATCTCGTCATTTTAAAGAGTCTGAGTCTGTTAATGAGACTCGGGCCCCTGTTGTACATTCCCCGTAGTGCAAAAGCCAAAGCTGCATATTTTAAAAGAACTACATGTTAATTGCCCCCATGTTTTAAGCACCATGCCTGCAGTTAGTTTTTTATTTGCAGCCTCACTTTAGCTAACTGTTGACACCACTATGGATTCATTTGGGTAGTTTTCTCCTTAGCTGTGCCGGGTTGTTTTTTCTTTTAGCCCGATAAACCACTTAAATCCAGCTTTCAGTGCGTTCAGATGATTTAGTGTTGCTGGACTTTAAGTGTCCAGTGCATAAACCCAGTTTGTTTGTGTCTACGTGTTTATGCGTGTGTGGAGGAGATTTTTGAAAAGCAACAGGTGGGAAACTGCACTCACCACTTTGATGATGATGATGATGATGATGATGTGTGTGTGTGTGTGTGTGTGTGTGCGTGCGTGCTTCTCCCATTCTCTCTCTCTTTAATTATCCCTCAGCCTTTTCTACAGTCCATGTGTATCTCACCCTCTCATCTCCCCTTTTTTACCGCCACATTCAGACTTTGCAGGGTCTCTCTCTCTCTCTCTCTCTCTCTCTCTCTCTCTCTCTCTCTGATAATGAGCCAAAATTGCTCTCTGGCCTCAGGAGATGAAAACAAGCTGCGTGTGTGTATGTTTGTTTTTGTTTATGTGCAAGTGTGTTGTTGTTTATGGCATATGATGAAGCTGACAGTAAAGCAAAAGTCCAGCATGAAACACTCTAAGATTATTAAAAACAGATATTATAACAGATGTGTTCATGTGCATAACTGAGAATATTTTACATCCCAGCCAACTGGAGCCGACTAACTATAGATGTCCTTGAAATAAAAGCGAAACCATGCAGACACTGAAGGTTTGTGTTTGAGCCGAATCTAAATTCCATATTTGGGCCAATATTTAAATTGTGTGGGTAGAAGGAATATTTAAAGAATGCCTGAGCAGTGTGGGGTATTTTACATTAGATAATATTTTTACATGACACGAGACCAAAGTTATCGATCAAAGATGCTGAGACTTGTTTTAACGACACTATAATATTGCTTAATGTTAAAGTTATAATAATACAAAAAAATAAGAGTTGGAGCATTCTTATAACAGGATCATTGCTGTATCCTGCTGTACAGAGCAAATTTGAACTTTAAGCATATGTATTCATCTTTAACATTTCTATTTTTTCCCCCATGGTTTTCTTTGCTCTTTTGTTTATATTTCCGATTTTCTCAAAATTCGTCTGAGGTTTGTTTTTGAAATTGTGTGTCTGAGCCACGCAGCAGTATGAAGAAACCCTGAACTCACATCCGCTCACTCATCCCTCTGTCCATGTGTCTACCCCCCCATATGCGTCTAAGCTTGTCCATATGTTGAACATAGAGAACATGAAGGGAGTTGCTTCCTAAGAGGAGTCCGTCCTGTGGGAGTTTGTCTGGAGTGATTTTACATGTGTGTTTGGTTAACTTGCCCTGTAATCATTGCCCTAATCACTGAAGTTTCACTAAATAATCCAGACCTCAGTTGATCTGAGTTCAGGATATTTGGTGTGTAGCAGATTTTGTGTGGTTGTCTGGTTGAATTTTCTCACACCAGCTTTAACAATGTTGCTCTTTTATGTCTAATGCAGTTTATTTTCAGATTCTAATGTCTGTTAATGTTATTGTCTGCTTCTTTAAATTCTTTCTTTTTTAACATTTGTTGAAGGTGCCACTTTTAATGTGCTTTGAAAGACTAGAAAATGAAAATGAAATCAAATGGACATTACTGACAGTACACAAGCAATTTTTTCTAATAGAGTAGCTTTGCATGAGTTCCATCAGGTTACCTGAAACAAGCCATTTTACCTGCTTTTGGCTCTTTAGGCCATCTTTCATCTGATTGGCTGCTACTCCTAAACAGAAGGTTTTACCAGCAAGTGGGTGGGGCTTCTGTAACCATAGCCAAAACAATTTGACTGAGATGACTATAACAGGGATATGGTCTCTCTTTGTCATCATACAGAGCCAGTGTAAGACAAAATAACGTCTGAAATAGAAGAAATATTTAATTATTTTTAAGGCTGACCTCAAATGAAACTTTGAACATGAAAAATCCACCATGGCAGAAGTATATATATTATATTAAATAAGGAAATTATATTAGACACTGGTTACAGGGAGTTATATGAAAGTTAGCATATAAAAAGTACTTAAGCTTACTTATTTGTGTAAATGGGAAGTCCTCTTCACACACTAAGGTTAATTATTCCACAGGATTCCTTGCAAGAGCCAATTCTATTTACATTATACATGCTATCCTTAGCCAGTATTATTAGAAGGAATAGCATACATTTTCTCTGCTATGCAGATGATACCCAGCTTATCTATCCATGAAACCAGATGACAAATACCAACTAGTTAGACTGTAGGTATGAATAAAAGACATAAAGATCTGGATGACCTGTTTCTAAATTCAGACAAAACTGAGTTATTGTACTTGACCCTAAAAATCATAGACACCTGGTGTCCAAACGGATCCTCTCTCTCCAGCAGCACTGTTAGGAATCTTAGAGTAATTTTTCACTGTCACTCTCGGTCACTGTTAAGTTGCAACCACTGTGATTAAAAACACAATCCTTTCTTTTTCTTCCCTCATGAAATGGAAGCTCCAGGCCCTGAGCTGCACAACCCTTGCTATGCCGGGACCCACGACTGTGACACCACAGCCCAGTGCATCCCGTTAGAGGACCTGGCTTTCCAGTGCCAGTGTGCTACTGGTTATACAGGAGATGGGCACAACTGTTACGGTATCTATCTGTGTCTGTGTCGGTCCTTCTGTGAACAAGCACGTAGAGTGAATTCTTCTGTGGATATACTGTGCAGCAATGAGATGGTTTATGTACATTTCAGAGTGCTTCCTCTGCCTTTGTTTAGTCTAGCGTTTTCTGTCGCATACAAAATGTCGAAGTCCAAGACAGTGTTTCTGTGTTTTATCAACATCTGTCCAGCCAGTGTAGAGGGGTCAAGTACAGGTTGGTTGAGCAGAATCGTCTGTAATCACTCTTTTCTTTTCTTTTCTTTTCTTTTCTTCATCCTTCCTCTCCATTCGTCTCTTCAAGGTTAATTTTCAAGTTAAAAGGGCCTTCAGGACTTCAAGCTGGTGTGTGGTCTGTCATTAGCCCAGCAGCAGGTCTTTTTCGCTGCTGACAGCAAAGAAAGCCCCAGGCTCATCCTAAATTCTCACGGATGGGCCTCAGTGCGCCTTTCTGCTCAGATGATCTCCATGTTGTATTACACAATGCATTTTACATTCATGTGAGGAAAAAAAATGTGCACAAGACTCGCCACCATTTCTCAGTTTAGCAGCAATAACTTGAAGTAATTGTTTTCTTTACGACTTATCATTATTTCACGTTGTTGTGGAGGAGTTTTGGCTCATTATTCTTTGCAGTGTCACTTCAGGTCATTGAAGTTTGCAGGCATTCGTTCATGCACAGTTCTCTTAATGTCCCTCCACACATATTAATCGGGTAAAGATCTGGACTTCGAATGGTTTGATGCAACACCTTGATTCTTTTCTTTTTCAGCATTTCTGTTTTAGATTTGTTGGCACGCTTGAGATCCTTATCCTTTTGCATAGCCAATGTATGTCCAAGCTTCAGCTGTAAGACAGATGGCCTGACATTTGTCTAGAATACTTTGGTATGCAGAGAAGATCCTGGTCGACTTAATGGCTACAAAGTCCCCAGGTCCTGCAAATTAACCCTGAATCATCACTCCTCCACCAACCTTTAATATTTAACATGCTAACTGAGGTCTGTAGAGTCTGAGTTGTAGCTCGTCAGTTGTACTGACCTTAGACATTTGCTTCTTGGAAGATTGTGGCATCGTGTTAGCACACACCTGGATGTGTCAGAACAGCAAACTGCCAAAACCCCTGCTTTTCTAGAGGTGCTCAAACTTGGTGATGATCGCTTAATCAAGGGAAGCACCTGCCTGTTATTTACCCTCTTAATTCTTTAGAAGCTGTTAAGGGTGTACTACTAGACTGCACAGAGTCCTATGAAACCTTGCTTTTTCTTTTTATACAGTAAAAGCACCAGTAATGAGCCCTAATTACAGCTTTTACATGTGTTGACAAGGAATTCCTGATTTACAGACTTGTAAATTTAAAGAAAAGCTAATTTCTTTGTCTCCCTCTCTGCAGACATAGATGAGTGCGCTGAGGGTTTGGGCACATGTGGGGATAATTCTGAGTGTGTGAACCTGCCTGGGAGTCACCGCTGTCACTGCCAGAGGGGCTACAAATTTGGCTACGATGGGCGTACCTGTGTTGGTGAGTTTGGAAATTCCTTCAAGAAATGCACAAAACATCTGTATAAAATGTGAGAGGAAATTTTTTTGCAAAGTCAGTAGATCTCATCAGTTATTACGGGTCGCTCTGAGGGAAACATGAATGACTTGACATCAATCAATGGAACTGTATCCAATAATTTCATTAGAAGCCAAAAATGTTGTGCTTCTTTTCTATGTTCTTTTACTTCTCGTCCACCTCTTTTGCTATCTCTTGCATGAATTCTTCGTCTTTTGTCTCCCAGATTGTTTACGTTAAGGGCTGATATCAACTTCCTTGCGACACTTGCAGCCTGCACATTCTGAACTGCCTCCTATCAGTTTAATCACATCATCAGCAACAAGTGTGAACATTTTCAGTTGTTCTGCATAAGAACTGACATGTGTTGCATCATCTATCATCAGTTTATTGTTGGAAAACCCTTTCTTATGAGCTCTTATTTTGAAAATTTTCACTATTTGTCAGCTGGCTAGCCAGGTGACTGGTGTTGTGGCGCTCGGTGTTATTCAGTTGCTTCTCTAGAGAGGATCCAGTCCCTCGGTTGATGATGATGATGACGGTGGTGGAGGGCTGATGATTAGCTTCAGCAAACAGACAGTTAATTTCAACTAAACCGAATGTTTAGCATTTCAGAAATCCCACTTAAGAATATCCCCTGTGTGCAAAGAAATCAACTGAAAGCCATAACACCGTGTCAGTTTGATCAATCTCTGCTTAGAAATGTGCTGGTTTCTGCTGACTTTTTAAGCTGTGGCATCCTGTCTGCTTTCACATACCGTACCTTTGATGCAAATGAAAATTTTAACCAAATATGTGCACACATATTTTTTGTGGCAAACACATCATTCTTCCATTCTGCCTTTGTTGCATTTTATCCATTGTCAGCTGGACTAACTGTCCCCCTGAGAAGTATTCTCGGAGCATTTTGTCCTCCAAGTTCCAAAATGAGTTGAATATTTGGAAAAGGTTCACTTGTTTGTCCAAGCAGAGCTACAACATTTCTTCATCCACAGCTGCAAAAAGCTAGAAAACACAGGCAGAGGGGAGGATAGATGAGAAATGTGAGAACAGAACTAATGTGAGAACGACAGGGTGAGATTAAACAGGGCGGGTGGGGGTTAAGGGAAAGACAAATGGAGCAATGGCACAATGTGTTTGTTGCTTTGGAATGTGTGGAGGAGCAAGGTCCTGGCTGTGTGTGTGTTTGTGTGTCTGTCTGTGAATGTGTGCGCGCATACATGTCCTCCTTTCACGTAAAAGTGTGAACTTTTGATGAACTTTCTTTGAGCCCCCCCAAAAAAATAAAAAATAAAACTAAGTATAATACTTTACATTTAGATAATCACACTACTGATAAATCACCACTGAAATAAATAACATCTATTAAGCAGCCAGGTAGTATTTTTTGTGTGAGTGTTTAGTTGTATTGGTAGTGCAGTTTCCAGTCCAGTTGTGGTTTTTGACTCCTTTCTCTCCTTCTGTTTTTTTCTTTTTTTCAGATATAGATGAGTGCAGCTCTTCTCCATGTCACATCAATGCCAGATGTATTAATGGACTGGGATCTTTCCAGTGTCAGTGTCAGCTGGGGTTTTTTGGGAATGGTTTCTACTGCTCTCAGCAGGAAGGTCAGTAGCACTCCATGGATATTGTATTCTGGGCTAAATCTAGTCAACCAGTGCCTTTGCAAAAGATGCCTTTGGTTTAAAGGCAAAGACTCCAATTCAGTCTGATTTTAACCATGAAGGGGTTGTGTCGAGGGCTAATATATGTCCCTGCTGACAAGGGGTTTTGATATGGTTCATAGCTTTACACTAGAAGCTCTTTGTGCCTTAACCCCAGAGGGGCTTTGTGATTTCAGGTGGAATTGAACTGTTCACCCTTGACTTTCCAAACAGGTGTCTTTGCCAGTCAGAAACTTCTGATGTTGACAGACTGTCTCTTGCAACTCATGAATTTATGCTTTTTTCTGGTTTGTGTGTTGTTTTTCCTAAATTTTCTGTCTTTGTGTTTTTTTCTCATTCAGATCGACCGGAGCGTCTTAAAACTCGCTGTGAGCACCACAGAGACAGCGTAAAGACCACCAGTGCTGATGGATATCCTATAACTGGAGTCTACAAACCACAGTGTGATGCAGAAGGACAGTATCTACCTCAGCAGGTGAAACTCCAATTAGTACAGTTTGGCTTTGGGCTTTCATCTAAAACTTAATTTTGTTCTTCTAAATAATGTGTTTCTCATCTTTATTTCAGTGCCATGGCTCCACTGGTTATTGTTGGTGTGTGGACAGTAGAGGAGAGGAGAGAGCAGGAACCAGGACTCCACCTGGTGCAGCACCTGTAGACTGTGACAGACCAGGTGAGACTCTTATTCTAGTGTCCTGTACTTCATTCAGATTAGTTTTATTACCCCTCAGCCCTAAAAAGTTGTGGGGTATTGTTGTCACCCTGCAATAACTCGAGAATAAGGCGACATGGGATTTTCAGATTGGTACCACAGGTGTATCTAATAAAAATCTCAGATGAGTTCAAATCTCAGTGACCTTGACCTAAAGGTCAGAGGTCAAGTTTTCTAAAACTCTTATTTGTGAACAAGGATTTTGACATTGATGCATGCAGGTGCAGCTACTATGAAGCTGAGGGGTAGTACTGGCGGCCACCAGTATTTTACAGGTTTATTTGGAGTTGACACAGGAAGGTTTAGATGTGCTTTGTTTCTCTTTCAGATCAACCAGAGCATGTTAAAACTCACTGTGAGCACCACAGAGACAGCGTAAAGACCACCAGTGCTGATGGATATCCTATAGTTGGAGCCTATGTACCACAGTGTGATGCAGAAGGACAGTATCTATCTCAGCAGGTGAAACTGTGACTTTTTATTTATTTATTTAGTGAATAACTACAGTTTCTTCTGCCACTGTTCCTCCCTTCTTTCATGTCTGAAAACTCTTCACTGTTTATCAAATAAAGTTCAAAATGCCCCAAAATGGAATGTATTTCTCATCTTTATTTCAGTGCCATGGCTCCACTGGCTATTGTTGGTGTGTGGACAGTAGAGGAGAGGAGAGAGCAGGAACCAGGACTCCACCTGGTGCAGCACCTGTAGACTGTGACAGACCAGGTGAGACTTCTTCATTCAGATTGTTTTACGCAGGTTGATTTCATGTTGACACAGCACAGCTTATATGTGATTATTTTTATTTTTGCCTTCAGGTCTACCGGAGCGTGCTAAAACTCACTGTGAGCACCACAGAGACAGCGTAAAGACCACCAGTGCTGATGGATATCCTATAACTGGAGTCTACAAACCACAGTGTGATGCAGAAGGACAGTATCTACCTCAGCAGGTGAAACTCTGACTTTTTATTTATTTAGTGAATAACTACAGTTTCTTCTTTGGCTTTTATCAGTGATTTCTTTTTGTTCTTCTTAAGACCCTTTTTATTGGTGTTAGTTTAGCTCACGTGGTTGAGCAGGCAACTTTATGCTGAAAAGCTCAACACAGCAGTCTATGTTCGACTCTCACTCAGGGAGCTTTGCTGCGTGGTTTCCAACACTGTTCCTCCCTTCTTTCATGTCTGAAAACTCTTCACTGTTTATCAAATAAAGGTCAGAATTCCCCAAAATGGAATGTATTTCTCATCTTTATTTCAGTGCCATGGCTCCACTGGTTATTGTTGGTGTGTGGACAGTAGAGGAGAGGAGAGAGCAGGAACCAGGACTCCACCTGGTGCAGCACCTGTAGACTGTGACAGACCAGGTGAGACTGTTCCCCCCCAAAGATTTATGTAATCAGTTCCATTTGTTTGGTTTTATTACCCCTCAGCCCTAAAAAGTTGTGGGGTATTGTTGTCACCCTGCAATAACTCGAGAATAAGGCGACATGGGATTTTCAGATTGGTACCACAGGTGTATCTAATAAAAATCTCAGATGAGTTCAAATCCGAACCAGAGACATCATTATCCTTATGGGAGATTTTAATGTGAACCCAAGATTGGGTTTGACAACACAGGATATGAACAAATCATAGGGATACATGGGCTGGGAGTGATGAATGATAATGGGCAGAGATTAGTTGATTTGTGTGCATTCAACAACCTGGTCATCGGAGGTAGCATTTTTCCGCACAAGTGGATCCACAAAAGAACCTGGGTATCACTGGACAGTGTGACAGAGAACCAGACTGACCACATCAGCATTAGCAAGAAGTTTAGAAGTTTTCTCCAGGGTGTTAGGGTGAGAAGAGGAGCAGATGTGGCATCTGACCACCATCTTGTAGTAGCCAACATGCAGCTGAAGTTAAAGAAGAACTGGACAAAAACAACACGGCGTAGAGCGAAGAATGATGTCAGTCGAGTAAAGATAAAGGGAGGAGTTCGGTTCAAGAGCAAGATCAAGGTGCTTAATTAGCTGCACCAGGGAGAGGAGAAAAGCAGCATACAGGCCAATTGGCAGACCATAAAGAAGACACTGAGAACAATCAGTGAAGAAGTGGTCGGAATAAAGAAATAGCATCATAAAGAATGGATCACAGCTGAGACCTTGGGCAAGATAGAAGAGAGAAAACACAAGAAGGTGGCAGTAAACAACAGCAGGACTAGGGCAGACAAAGCCAAGGCCCAAGCAGAATAGGCAGAAGCCCACAGAGCAGTGACAAAGAGCATTAGGAAAGACAAGAATGTCTATATAGATGGAATGGGAGCTGAAGCAGAACAGGCAGCATACAATGGTAACATGAAACACCTTTACGCAATAATCAAGAAATTGTCTGGGAAGTACAGCAAGCCAGAACGACCCATCAAGGACAAAGAGGGAAAGGCCATCACAGAACTAGTGCAACAGATGAAAAGATGGTCTGAACACTTTGAGGAGCTCCAAGAAAAGACCAGCATATTGGCAGCCACATCAGCACAGGTTGGACTCATCAATCAACAAGGAGAAGACCAAAATCCTTAGGATCAACTCCTATAGTAACAACCCAGTCATCCTTAGTGGAAGTCCCCTGAGGAAATACACTCTTTTACTTAACTAGGTGGAACCGATGCAGATGTCAAGACAAGGATTGGAAAAGCAAGAGCCGCCTTCATCCAGCTCAAAAACATTTGGGCATCCAGAGAGATGACCCTGACTACCAAGATCCGACTGTTCAACTCCAACGTGAAGTCAGTACTGCTGTAAGGGGCTGAAACCTGGAAGACAAATAAAACCTCAAATAGAAAAATCCAGACATTCCTCAACAGCTGTCTCAGAAGGATTCTCCACATTCGCTGGCCAGACACAATCAGTAACATCAAACTACGGGAAATAACCTGTCAACTCGCTGCTAAGGAAGAAATCAGGCAGAGAAGATGGTGCCGAGTAGAGCAGGGCGATATGGCCAAAAATATTTATCACGATATATACTTGAAAATTTGCGATAATGATATAACTGACGATATAATTGATGCGAGACAAAAATACAAAATACAATTCCACAACTTTACTAGCGCAAAAAACCCATCCATTTATTTTCACTTAAACAAGCAGCTGTTTTTTATGTGAATTAAAGCTATATAAAAATTTAACAGTGCAAATGCAAATTCCTTGCTGAAAGTTTAACCAAAGGGCATTTCGAGTAGAAATGGGCGGACATATCCTGAGCATAACCATGTATAATGTCCACTAAAGGTAATGTGGTATCCTCGGATCACAAATGGTCCCTAGGTGAATGGCAAACAAGCATATGGGAATCCCGAGGACACCACAAAGGTTTAAAAAGAGGTGCTTTGCAACATTAAACTGCAGTGTGCCAAATAAAAAAGTCAAATACGTATTCTTCGGACCATAAGGTGCACGGGTTTATAAGGCACATTAAGCAAAACAAAGCGGTCAAATAAATCAAACTTTATTCAACTCATTCTTCTTGCTTCCTCCACTTCTGTACCATTGATTCGTTAATGCTGTATTCTATCACAGCTGCTCTATTCCCATGTTGTTGCAGTATATTAATGACTAACCTCGTATTGTGGATGGATTATCTCAGTTGTTCTCCTGACTGAAGTTTGGTCCGTTTACAGCATCCTGCCATGGGATTGCATTCGTCTCTAACCATCGGGAACCCTCACGTTAACTTTTATCGAGTGGAAAAGTGTTAGCATTCATCCTCCAGCTTCACTGTTTATGTTATGCTAACATAGCTGTGTTGCTAGCGTAGCGTATCATTATATACCAGCTAGCCCAACTTCAGTAACCCTACAAACATCGCTGCTGTTTAGTTTCCTGTCTTCATTTATGTTGGAAGTTATAGCAGAGCTGTACGTTTAAATTTTTTCAGAAATCTCTCAGTCAGAACATGCTATATCATGCTTAGCTCGCTAGTTTCGCTAGCTACCTAACTTCCTCAAACTTCCTGCTAACTTCTAACTCCGTTAAATGTAATAAATTCTGTTTTCATGGATGCCTGGATGTTAAACTTAATTGTTACACCTGGTAAAGCAGCAATGCTGATCATTTTATTAAAGGTGAAATAATTTCGACAGTTTTTAACTCTCAATGTGCCGCAGTGTTCGTTTGACTTTGGGACCTGAAGCGGACGGAGTTTTGGACCCAGATTGCTCCCAGATTTACGAGCACCTTAGTCCGACAAATACGGCAATAACGACGGCCCGCTTTGCATGTTCTACAAAAAATAGTGCTTTGGTGGGTATCTTACGGACAAACACCAAACCAGTTCCACACCACTGAAGGTGCACCATTTTTACAAACCAATTCTGGTTCATCCGTTTCAGTCAACGATCCGCTTTCCCCCTTCTCATTCTCCGTTGCCGCCATGCTTTTTCGGCCATGTGCGTATGAAAACAAAGGCACTGCGCATGCGTGTTTTACCCATATTCTATCGCGATATTTTATATTCTTATCGTTGCCTAACATTATACCAGTATTACCGTGAACGGTATAATATGGCCCAGCCCTAGTGCTTGGCAGGGCACGCTTTATGCAAAATACCAACCAACATCACCAGGCAGGCTCTCAGGTGGAATCCCCAAGGCAAGTGAAAGAGAGGCCGCCCAAGAAACACCTGACGACAGGACCTTGAGGCAGAAGCAAAAAAGATTGGCTACACCTGGACCCAACTAGAAATAATGGCCCAGGACAGAAATCTCTGGAGATCTACAGTACCTTTGGAGGCCCATACCCTGGGAGGGGTGACACGCAGTAATAATAGCGTCCACAAATATTAAAGTTTTAGTGGAGTCCTTTTCTTTCAGGAGCAGTTGTTCTCTCTGGGTGCTGTTGGTATTCCAGTGGCCCATACTTCATTCAGATTGTTTTTATTCAGATTTATTTCCTGTTGGCACAACAAAGCATCAATTTCCTTTTTTCTTTTTTCTCATTCAGTTCAACCAGAGCATCTTAAAACTCACTGTGAGCACCACAGAGACAGCGTAAAGACCACCAGTGCTGATGGATATCCCATAACTGGAGTCTACAAACCACAGTGTGATGCAGAAGGACAGTATCTACCTCAGCAGGTGAAACTCTGACTTTTTATTTATTTATTTAGTGAATAACTACAGTTTCTTCTTTGGCTTTTATCAGTGATTTCTTTTTGTTCTTCTTAAGACCCTTTTTATTGGTGTTAGTTTAGCTCACGTGGTTGAGCAGGCAACTTTATGCTGAAAAGCTCAACACAGCAGTCTATGTTCGACTCTCACTCAGGGAGCTTTGCTGCGTGGTTTCCAACACTGTTCCTCCCTTCTTTCATGTCTGAAAACTCTTCACTGTTTATCAAATAAAGGTCAGAATTCCCCAAAATGGAATGTATTTCTCATCTTTATTTCAGTGCCATGGCTCCACTGGTTATTGTTGGTGTGTGGACAGTAGAGGAGAGGAGAGAGCAGGAACCAGGACTCCACCTGGTGCAGCACCTGTAGACTGTGACAGACCAGGTGAGACTTCTTCACCCCCAGCCCCCTCACCTCTCACAACCAGTTTTAAATCACCAAGAATGCAACAGACAAAATGCCTAAGTTGTAGCTGCAAAACAAGTACATCTTTAATATATAGTCTATGAACTGCAAACGAGGTTTATTATTTCATAATGACAACATTTCTCACTCACATTTGGTTCAGGATCTGAAGATATCTGACCCACACAGGCAATTTGTCTGATTTAGTCATACTGACAAATTTCTTTTGTTCAAATTCAATTGTAGACTTTTTTTTCTATCTGCTTTTATCTGCTCCCACATAACTCATAATAATTGCCATCCTACAGTGGGGCAAAAAAGTATTTAGTCAGCCACCGATTGTGCAAGTTCCCCCACCTAAAATGATGACAGAGGTCAGTAATTTGCACCAGAGGTACACTTCAACTGTGAGAGACAGAATGTGAAAAAAAAAATCCATGAATCCACATGGTAGGATTTGTAAAGAATTTATTCGTAAATCAGGGTGGAAAATAAGTATTTGGTCAATAACAAAAATACAACTCAATACTTTGTAACATAACCTTTGTTGGCAATAACAGAGGTCAAACGTCTACTATAGGTCTTTACCAGGTTTGCACACACAGTAGCTGGTATTTTGGCCCATTCCTCATGCAGATCTTCTCGAGAGCAGTGATGTTTTGGGGCTGTCGCCGAGCAACACGGACTTTCAACTCCCGCCACAGATTTTCTATGGGGTTGAGGTCTGGAGACTGGCTAGGCCACTCCAGGACTTTCAAATGCTTCTTACTGAGCCACTCCTTTGTTGCCCGGGCGGTGTGTTTTGGATCATTGTCATGTTGGAAGACCCAGCCTCGTTTCATCTTCAAAGTTCTCACTGATGGAAGGAGGTTTTGGCTCAAAATCTCACGATACATGGCCCCATTCATTCTGTCCTTAACACGGATCAGTCGTCCTGTCCCCTTGGCAGAAAAACAGCCCCATAGCATGATGTTTCCACCCCCATGCTTCACAGTAGGTATGGTGTTCTTGGGATGCAACTCAGTATTCTTCTTCCTCCAAACACGACGAGTTGAGTTTATACCAAAAAGTTCTACTTTGGTTTCATCTGACCACATGACATTCTCCCAATCCTCTGCTGTATCATCCATGTGCTCTCTGGCAAACTTCAGACGGGCCTGGACATGCACTGGCTTCAGCAGCGGAACACGTCTGGCACTGCGGGATTTGATTCCCTGCCGTTGTAGTGTGTTACTGATGGTGACCTTTGTTACTTTGGTCCCAGCTCTCTGCAGGTCATTCACCAGGTCCCCCCGTGTGGTTCTGGGATCTTTGCTCACCGTTCTCATGATAATTTTGACCCCACGGGATGAGATCTTGCGTGGAGCCCCAGATCGAGGGAGATTATCAGTGGTCTTGTATGTCTTCCATTTTCTGATGATTGCTCCCACAGTTGATTTTTTCACACCAAGCTGCTTGCCTATTGTAGATTCACTCTTCCCAGTCTGGTGCAGGTCTACAATACTTTTCCTGGTGTCCTTCGAAAGCTCTTTGGTCTTGGCCATGGCGGAGTTTGGAGTCTGACTGTTTGAGGCTGTGGACAGGTGTCTTTTATACAGATGATGAGTTCAAACAGGTGCCATTCATACAGGTAACGAGTGGGGGACAGAAAAGCTTCTTACAGAAGACGTTACAGGTCTGTGAGAGCCAGAGATTTTCCTTGTTTGAGGTGACCAAATACTTATTTTCCACCCTAATTTACGAATAAATTCTTTACAAATCCTACCATGTGAATTCATGGATTTTTTTTTCACATTCTGTCTCTCACAGTTGAAGTGTACCTCTGGTGCAAATTACTGACCTCTGTCATCATTTTAGGTGGGGGAACTTGCACAATCGGTGGCTGACTAAATACTTTTTTGCCCCACTGTAGTTTGCCAGTCTGCAGATGGAACTGATGGATCATCCAGTTGTTGCTCTTTTCCAAACCACCATATTTAGTGGGTAGTCTGAACATTAAATAGAAGCAAAACCAAGTGATCCAGAAGACTAAATTGCAACATGCTAACTGCCACTATAATAAACACTTCTGGAAAAGCTAACTGCATTAATATTTTGGTTTGTCTTTATCTCGCAATAGAGAACTGTTCCCTTTCAAATTGTGTCCTCCTCTCCTTCTCAGTCTACAAACAGCAAAGTCTCACATTCAAAATTGACACTGAGAGAGCGAGGCTAGCGTAAACACAAGTAGAAGCCAGAAATGCTCTGAGGTTTAGTTTTAATGCTCTCCAATAAAGCGAGTCATTAAAGGGATTTGAACGCGGTAAACATTTCTGACAAAAGTACGATGTGTGTATATGTGTGCCTCTTTAAACACGAAGCATCCCCTCACCATTAGCTTCCAACTAACACTGTAGTATAAACTCAGCAAAGTAGGGAACATCCTGAGAATACAATTGAATAAATAATGATGAACTACAGAAGAATATCATCTGACTTGTAATTTATCTTTAGCTTTATGAATGGAAGTACTGATGGGTTGTTTTGGGGTTTTTGGCTTCCCCTTAGTTGCAGTGACTCCAACAGAACGCCCTGAGAGCATGTGTGAGCGATGGAGAGCCAGTTTGATTGAGCACTATGGTGGGAAACCTGGCCCACAGCAGTATGTACCTCAGTGTGAGCCAGATGGAGAGTTCAGGTAAGCAGCAGATATGCAGTCATCAAAGGAAGTTCTCAAGGAAAAAATAATTGCATTGCTGTTTAAAAGTCTTCTGATTTTTCCGTTTGCCTGCACCATCCCAGTCCAGTCCAGTGTTACGGGGAGACCAACTACTGTTGGTGTGTGGACCAGAATGGACGCATGGTTCCCGGAACCAAATCAGATGATGCTGTCAAACCTGCATGTAAGCAATAATCGTCAAAGATATATGTCATTGTACTGTATTATATAAGTTTTGTCTTTCACTAATTGTGACTCAAACATTTTTATCCATCCAATTACATCCCAGGCATCTCGTCAGTGCCACCGCCTACGGTGCGTCCAACATCCCGTCCAGATGTCACCCCTCCCATAAACACTGGCATCACACTGCTGTACGCTCAGGGCCAGAAAATAGGAGCGCTGCCTCTCAACGGGACCAGACTAGACGAAAGCCGATCCAAAACACTATTGGCTCTACATGTAAGAAATTAATGGGTAGATCACATACTCTATAAAATTATTTTTTTAATCTTTGTTAATTTTTGTAATAAATTTGTTTGCTACTTAAAAGAAAGAAAGAAAAAAAACTGTCAGCATTATGTCTTAAGCAGAATTATGTCTTAGAATTATAAGTAAAAACTGACTTCACATCGTGTATTTCAAATTGTATGTCATTGTAAATACCCGGCACCTTGATTATAGAAAATATCTGACTAGTATAATAAATATTATGTATATAAATATAAAGTATTACATATTTGGGTAGAAAGTTTTAAATTTGTCAGATATATAAATATGGTGTTTTAGTTATTTTGTTTAGTTATTTCTAGTCCTCTCAGGGCACTTTATACTTTAGGAAAAACTACCTAAAATATTAGAGAAAGAACCCCAGGGAATAGGCAGTCCCCAATAAGCAAGCACTTGGTGACAGCGGGGAGGAAGAACTTCCTTTTATAACAGGAAGAGACCTCTTGCAGGATCAGGCTTAGGGAGAGGCAGCTATCTGTCTCGACCAATTTGGTGATGGGAAAGAGAGACCACAATAGAAGAAAAGCATATAGTTCATAGTATCTATAACTAACTTTGAGTTTTGTTGTTGGTTCACACCATGACCAAAATGTTGGAGGTGAGTTCTCATCTTTGAGGTACACTTGTGTGAACTGATGTATGTCAACACTTGTGAAGCTTGTATTTATGTGTGCGTCTCCAGGGTTCCATAGTTGTTGGTATAGCCTATGACTGCAAGGAAAACCAAGTCTATTGGACAGATTTGTCTGCGAGATCAATCAACAGAGCTTCAATGGTGTCTGGTGCTGAGCCTGAGGTTCTCATTAACACAAGTAAGCTTTCACAGTTGTGTGGTGCTTGTTCCTGTAATGATTGTTGTGGAATGCCTTAAATGATTTCAATATCTCCTCTATGATGTCTGGATCTCTGTTCTTCTCGCTTCTGCAGATCTCGTCAGTCCAGAAGGTTTGGCAGTGGATGTCAAACGCCGGCTGATGTTCTGGGTTGACTCTACTCCTGATGTGATTGAAAGAGCCAACTTGGACGGCAGTGGGAGGAGGACCCTGTTTGACACAGACTTGGTGAACCCCCGTGCAATCATAGTGGTTTCTTCCACCGGGTAAAACCATTTGTTCATCTTTCTTTGCTTTCACTAATTTCAAAATGCCAATTTCCAGATCCGTAGTGTTATTTGAAAAAAACTGTCCTTCTTGCTGTTGACGTCAATGTGATGCACTGTCTGAAGCAACCCGTCTCTTCCTCTAACTCCTGCTCTCCTTCCCTTAAGCCCACTGCCTCTCACAAAGAGCAGATTTGAACAGATGGAGTCACAGTGACGTCTTCCGCGGGGTTCTGGATTCCCCATACGAAAGCTTCAACATTAGCAATTTGGCTGTGCTTATGTTGTTTTTTTTAAGACCCTGACGTAATCACATTTGGATGAGATGACTGAATGTTGAGTTGTCAGCTAATGCTGACAGAGTTCTTGATAGTCTGTGCCACATAGCAAGTTGTTAGATAATTCCAATAGTAGGGACCTAGCAAACAGCTACTAGCTACATCTGCTGTCAGCACACCTGCTAATAAAAGCAGCCAATTGTTCTTAAGATATATATTAAAAAAAAAAAAACATCCACCATATGTTCATGGATACAGATTGCTAGCCATAGCTTGGGTAAGAGATATGCGTATGCAATCTAATCTGTCGGGTTGAAACTGGCTGCAGAATTATGACAAAAAAGGTTAGGGCTTTTCGATGTCACTATCAAGAATATTTTGCTTAAATTATTTTGTCATAGTTTGAAGAATTAGAAGAATTGTAAGAAGGGATAATATGAAGTCTGCCTTGAACACAGAATACCATTGTTGAGCAGTCAAACAGAGGCATGCAGGTGATGTTCAAGAAGTACAGCGAGTTGATGGCAAACTTACATCTCAGTGTCTGCACAGCTTTCATTTTGAAAGTATTTTTCAGACTAGATAGGATAAAATGTACTGAACATTGAAATGTTTGCAGGGTTACCACTCAGTTCTCCCATACAAATAAGGATAGCCTTGGCTGAGTGTTTAGAGCAGTCTGAAGCCTCAACAACATCACAACATATGTATATGGAAAAAAATACAGAAAGGCATAAAAGCTCTACTTAGAAATGAAGAAAAGTATGTTAACATAATCTGGATTTGCAGACATGGAACAAGAAACAAACAAGAGCCCACACACTGTCTTGCAACAACCTGGAGGTGCTCTGCTGAGATAGCCTTCACTGTATCCACAGAGATTTTATGGAAGAAGAGGGCACAGATGGTTTTCAGTCTGTTACTACGAGAATGAAAATTAAACACTAGTTCTTTAACAAGCTATGACTCAATGAGGCCTGTACCTAATTCATTAGTACAGTGCAAACTCTGTTTTAAGGCTATTTGGCAGTAAGGGGGGTTGTTGAGTCTGGATTCTAAGATTTAGACTGTGACCAAAACATGACTTCATCATTATGAGACTGGCACTCATAGAAAAAAAATGGCAATGGGGATTTTTAGGTGGAGTCTGTCTTTAGTAACACATGTTTGCTAATTCTATCACAAGTGACTTTTAGTGCTGTGTGTGTCGCAGCAAACTGAGCCAAGAAGACTGTCCTGAATTTACTGATGCCATTAATCCTGGACACACACGCTCATAGGATGAAAGCAAGAGGCCTTGATTGGCCAACTCGCCAGGAATAACATCTGCTCTTCATCACAGCAACTAATCACATAATCAACAGTTATGCGCGTGCATGTTTGTGTGTGTGTGTGTGTTAGTTAATGTGGTTGTTACAAATGATTAAACACAGCAGCAATAACCCTGGTCATAAAACCTGAAACGTTTGCTTGACATTATTGATTTTACAGCTTAGTTTCTGACTTAGGGGTAAATATATGGGGTGTGTGTGTTCTGACAAAAACTCAGGTTTGAAAAGTAATTACTGTTCCATACGGGCACACTTATGCACTTATGATTAAGCATGTCCTCTGTGGTTTCTTAGGCTGTAAAGTGAACACATGCAGTTAACCCTAACCAATAACAGGCGAATAGACCGAATTGGGGAGGGTCGCTGAATATTCTCATCTCTAACCACGACACTCAGCGAAGCAGACACACCAAAATGACACGCAAAGGCTTTATAAAAGCATATACACGTGTGAATGTGTCAGACATCTGCTGCCCTGCACCTTCACCAAATTCATAAGTGTGTGTGTGTGTATAAGCTGAACGTTCATGTGGTGTGTATTACCTGTAGTTCCCAGAGGACTGCCAGCACGTAAGCAGCCCACACACAGTGCACTGTTTAAAATAGTATTTAAATCTTCATTAAACAGGAAATATGAAAACACTGATAAATATGCCTGCATGTGTGAGGCAGTGTGGTCCACGTTCTCTATGTACACAGATAAAGCATGACCAGAAACTAAAAAGATAAGCCTGACCTTGACCTCAAATCAATGCAAAATGACTGTAGTCAACAATCCAGATGGAAGGGTGTGGAAAGGGGTTCATTCTGCTCATGTCCAGCTCCATATTTTTAATGTTGGACTTGTGGGGGTGAACAAAAAGTATTTGACCAGCATAATATAATCTGCAGTATGATCATTGCTTTAACAATGTAACAGATAGCTTTAAGAAGGCCTTAAGATGCTTATGCACACAGTTATTATGTTTAGTAGAGGTTCTTGATTAAAACATTTATTTAGTAAAAGTCATATCCATAGTTTCAGTTCGATTATTACATATACGAGAGTGGTTTCTGTCTCTCTGTCTGGTGAGGGGTCAGGAGCTAGTCGCGAGGTGAAACAGGGTGCAATTGTGGTTAGCACACAGACGCGCACACACACACACACTCAGTTAGAGAATCATTTATAGGTGAAAGTTTAATCATGTTTTGCTGATGTTGCAAAGAGCAGTTTGTCGCAGAACTGCTGCGAGCATCCGGCAGTGACAGGAAGCACCTGTTGTGAAGATAGGAGACAATTGTTCTTTTAAACTGTGTCAAAAGTCGTTGTGGTTTTGATTTGATCTATGTATAAAATGTGTCTGTGACGTATGAAGGGGCGTCAGTAAACAAACCCTGATGCTATAAAATATCTGTTCATGCTTTGATTGAGTCGAGGACTACTGGCTGTCTGCGTACAGAGTGTCTTCCCACGCGTGTATTCATTAAAATCATTGTTTGACCAAAGATCCTCTGGACCATGGGTGGTGTGTACTCTCCTTCCTCAACTTTGAATCTTAACATTTGGGGGCTTCGTCCGGTGGTTGAGGAGGGAGGATTGGAGGTTTAGATGGAGAAATTTGGTGGTCTCTGAGGTGGTCTGACGGGCAGACATGAATTCCAGTGGTCGAAGTGAGTGGGCATAAGCCGGCTTATCCAAAAGGTAAGGCACTACCTGTTGAATTATTTCCAAAGTGTGCCAAATTGGACATGATAAAATTTAAGTCTACTCACTGAAGTTACTGGTGGATGTCTGTTTTGATTTTGATGAAAAATCTCATGAGTTGAAGCAGTTAGAGTTCTGCTAAGAAGAATGAAGAAATGAAAGCAGTAAAGTCTGCTAAAGCAGTTAGAGTCTGCCAGGAAAAGTTTAAATACTGGGTTGAAGTCCCAAAGAAATTGAGTTAGAGTCTCAAGTAGTTGGTAGGGAATTGGTTATTGTGTTGGTTAGAGTCCAAATTTGGTCATAAGAGTGGACCTGAGCGGTCATTTTGTGAGTTGGAGTCTCCATTTGACCACTAGGTTGCACCTGCCTCAGTTATACACTTGTTTCGGGTGTTGATTGTTGTTTCAAAGTATTATAAATTATTCTAGAACGGCAGTTAGAGTCTGCTAGGAAGCGCAGTTCTCGGAGGTAATGCTCCCTCCCGGCCAAGGACGCTTGGCCCTGACCTATCGGCGAATAGGGTTAGTACGGTTGGCAACCGGGGAGAACTTGGGAACCTCCAAAATAGCTAGGAGTTAGAGTCTCCTTACCGTTTGGAACGGTATCTGCGCTTTTTTGGGCAGCAAAGGTTGGACCTTGGGTGTTGGACACTTTTAAATTGAGTTAGGGATTTTAGAAATGAGGCCAGAAACAGTTAAAGTCTTGATACTGGTTAATTGGTCGCAAAAAACTCAGGGAGTTTATCCGCTGGGCGGTTATTTTAAATTTGTCTAAAATTGTGTAGGCGCTAAAGCTGACAGATCTGACAGTGGTTGTAAATATAAGACGTCGTTGTAATATAGAATAATAAAATTTGGTGTGAGAGATCTCTGTGTGTCGAGTCAGTAATGCACTGACTGCCTGGTGCTATTTTTAGATGTGTGTGTGTGAGTGTGAAAATGCAAGGCAAGGCAAGGCAAGGCAAGTTTATTTGTATAGCACAATTGAACAATAAGGTGATTGAAAGTGCTTTACAGAGACATTAGAAACAAGAACAAATAAAAAGCATGATTTAAAATTGATTAAAACAAGCAAATAAACTAACTAACTAACAAACAAACAAACAATCAAAAGAGTATATAAAATCAAAACAGATAAAATCAGAACATGCTTAATAATGTGAATTAGTAAGCAGTGAACTGTTTAAGCCACAGTTGGTTTTACAAATACTGCTGCAAACATTGTTGAGTGTGTGTTTAAAATGCCATTCATGTTTATTAAGAGGACTATAAATAAAGTTTTGAGTTGCTGTAGTGGATGTATAGTAATTGACTGAAGTTGGATGTAGATATATAAATATATTGAGTGCACTGTGTATACTTAAGATTAACATATTACTTTCAGTAGTAACTTCTCTCCAGCAATAGTTGCTGGTGTGTTTTATTTTTTCAATTTCTTGTGTGAATGCGGTGACTAGAAGGTTTTGAATGATGAATAAAGGTGTGAGAGGTATTTCTTTGGTGATGTAAAGTAGGATGTTTTAAAGTTTGAAAGTGTTTTTAATTTAAGAGATGCATGAGTGATGTTATAAGAGTTTAGTTTATTTAAAAGGTGTGTGTGTGAGAGGATTATGAAATCATTGTGTGAATGATGCTACATTTTAGGTCAAAAGTTAGTAGAATTACAGAGGGTTTGTAGATTGTAAATACAAAATAAGTTTGATTAGCCTGGAGAAACAGCAAAGCAGCTTGAGCTGCTCTGAGCAGCTGCGTGCTGTGTGTGTGTAACAGGAAATGGTGTGGGTGACAGGAAGTTTGCATGCCCATATAAGGTGACGAGTGAGCACCCAGAGAGAGAAACAGATGAGTTAAACTCTAGGCAGATAAAGCGAATGGAGGTTTTGAGAAAAGAAATGAAAAGGATATTAATTGTATGTTTTAGTGTGTCAACACAGATTACAGATAAATAAAGGTGGACTTCTCTCAACCTGGAATTTTGAGTACGGCGCCAAAACCACTAGAGTAGCATAATTGGGAGAAAACAGGCCAGATTTTGGCTTAAAATTTTACAGCTTGACCTCGCACTTGTCCCCATCCTGAGAAGAAGCTCAAAGGACAGTTAATCTCCTGATGAAGACCGACAGAACATCGTGGACTTGAGAAGAATTAATAGCAGGCAAAAGACAGTGCAACGGAAACTACACTGACGACACCAGCAGCAGCATGAAAGGAACCACGAGGTGGAAACATGTACTGTAAATTACAGGCTGGGCAGTTGAACAGTGGGATAATGAACGGTGGTAAAGCACTGGACACTGATTGTCAGATTTGTCTTGCTTGGAGTAATCTTGAAAGGGACGAGTGAAAGGATCAACAGACAAGAAGAAACCACGTGATGAACCATGCACGGTGGACAGCAGGCTGGTAAGAACAGTGTGACATGACTGTTTAAAGGCACTGAATGTGGTATTTTGCCAGGCTGGAACTTGATCCAAAAGGAAAATACTGAAGAGAAACAGAGAAGAAACAGACTGTGTTTGCTGGAATTCAAGACAACAAAAGGACACTGAGAGAAGAGGACAGTGACCAGTGAGAGGTGAAGCAGGACGAGTTCGACTGTGAGAATACAGGGTGTAATTGGACTGAAAGTGAAGCTTGAACTCATGATGGTTTAGAGATGTCCACCGTCACAAACAAAGAGGTAAACAAGAATAGAAAACACACATACACAAAGTGTTACATGTGAAATTATTTCTGGAAAGAATCAGAAGTGAGATAGTTTTGAATTAAGAAATAAGGGAAAAGATGCATGAATTAAACCTGACTATAACATATAGAGGCAATGAAGAAAGCAGCTTACACTTACTGAACATTAACAAAATACATAGGAAAAGCAATGAAGACCTGCTTACACGTATATACATAACATAAGTTGGGACCTCTGACCAGAGAGAGGGAAACGGGTAGTTTAAGTACATATGATAATAATGAAAATGTCTCAGTTGTGTTTCTATAGGGGCGAAACAGATCTGGATCAATTTTCCACGTGCAGCGGTCGGAAGAGACCTGTAGGTTAACTTGACTGGACATGCCAAGGCAAGTTTCTGGTTGAATTGTTTACAGCGCCATGTCTCCATAAACCTGACAAGTGGGCCCTAGCTTCTGGCTGAGGAGCAGGAATAAGGTGGGAACTTAAAATTTGGGTTAGCAAATTTGGGAAAGAAACTGACGGCTTAAGTGGAGAATTGTGCAGGAGTCTGACACACTGCAAAAGCAACATATGCAAATTCACATACAGAAGCAGAAAATGCATTAACCTTATGAAGACAAGACAAGCTCATCGAGATTAATGCATAGATACAGATTGAACTTGGCTAAGAACACAAACATATGCAATGAAGAACAGCTTGCTATTTTGTATGAATGATACAATGGTGTGAATGTTTAATAAAATACATTTGTGTTTGTAATTGAGGAATAGAAGACGCCATATGACAAAGGGGGTTATGTTTTATGTTGAATTGAAGTATGTTACAGAGCATAAGGGGGTCATTTTTGTGTGCAAATTGTGTGGTTTTAATGAGACTTTCGGTGTATTGAGGAGGTGAAATTATGTGGTGGCAAGACTTGTGTGTTTAAGGTTGTTGTGGTGATGGGTTGATTCTGTCAGTTAGGTTGTTGTGGTTATTTTTGTTTTAATAGAGGGAGTTTTAGGAAACATGGACATGTCTAAAATTGGGCCCATTATTTTGTAACAGTGCACTTAAAGAAAACCTGTCAGGTGATTTTGTTTTGTTTTTATGAGCTAACAATCAGCTCTATTTTTCATTTCTGTTTTAAGCAGGCCTGCAACAGTGAATAACGGCGCTGAAAATTCTCGGGAAGAGCAAATATAAGGCGGCTTTCCAGATTACAATTGGCTGAGGAGAGCTACCTGTGGGGACTATTCGGGTCGTAAGTCCCTGTAAAAAGGATTTTATGCGAGTCAATCCAGTCCAAAAGCATAAAGAAATATTTTCCTATGGAAAATAAAAAATGACGGAGCTCATTTTGCTGAGGGTGGAGTATCTGATCGTGCGGGAAGCTCCACTATCAGCAAATACATGATGTGACTGTATGTGAGTGAATGTGTGACTGACTGTGAGTGAGGATGAATTAATGTGGACAAACAATTTGTTTTTACCAGAGAAAATTTCTGTTTTGTTTTGTTGACTGGGGTTAGATTATGGGATTATAGTATATTGTTGGGAGAATGCCAAATGCTAAAGGGGAAATATTTTTTGATGTAACTCAGTTACCATTAATTGTAGAAACACATGACTGATAACTGTTCTGTTTTAAGTTTATCTTATGACATACATTGGATCATGAGTGGGGAAACTGAGCATTTTTAAGTTTTGTATAGTATCTTGACACATGAAATGTATCAAGATAAAGGGGGGTTTAGGGTTTAATAATTTAATTGTTTAATAATTTAGGATCATTTCAGGACCTTTTGGGTTTTTGATCATTTGGATATGGTAAAACTGAAACTGTTATTTTTAAGTTAAGGTTAAAGGATTAAAAGTGAACTGGTCACGATTTGCGAGGCAAGCCGTGTGGAGTTGTAGAAAAGGACCCAAAAGGCGGCAGCTCTGGTGCAGGTGAATATTTATTTACAACGGTGGGCATAAAACAGCACCGGTGGAAAAACAAGAAACCGGAAACCTAAACTGGGTAAGCTAATAACACAAACCAGAAACGAGACGCAGGGAGACCGAGGGGAAACAACACAGACAAACCAGCAACTACCATAACAGAAGACACAACTTAAATACACCCAGAGAACACAGGGAGATTACACACAGGTGGGGAACACAGGTGACACTGATAAACATAACGAGACAGGGCAGGAGTGAATACAACATTACGCATACTGACGAGAGACTGTCAAAGTAAAACAGGAAGTACACAGAGGTTCAGACAGGAGGAGAGAAAGCACGGGGAGAACACAGACATAACAGGCTGGGGGAAACATGGAATAAACACAAAGAGAGACGAGAGCTCATAAATACACAGAGGGGCACAAGGGGGTAAGAGTCACAAAGGGAAAAAAACACTTAGGGAACACCACAACAGGACACCTGAGAAAACCTGGCCTAAATAAGGAGCGAAAATACAAGGAACCAAGAATACTGGGCCAGCATGGCCCAGGACCATGACAGAACTGAATCCTGTTTAGAAGATACAATGCCGGTTTTTCAAAGCTGTGAATAAATCTTAGAGGGAAAATTAGTGAGGGTTGAAGGAGGAGAACAGGTTTGATTTTTTTGATCTTTAGAAGAAGTGGTTATAATGTAGGCGTACACATACAGATATTACATAGGTTTATCTTTAGGATAAAGGGGGAGCTTCTACGTAGAAATGATTTTTATACATATTGCATTTTGTGCTTTTAAAGGAGTTGTGGCTCAAATTTGTCTCTGGAGGGTCACGAGCCTTTGGCTAGCGCTATGATTAGCCAATCTACTGTGAGGATAATATGAGTTCATGAAGGATTGCACACGCTTACAGACACAGAGTTAAGAAACACACATGACAGTATTGATTCCAGGCAAAAGGCCTTAAATTCATTTAGCTTTTAACTGAACTTAAAGAAGGACCAAAGAGGAAGGAAAGCATATATTTTGGTTAAGTCTGATAAACTAGAATTAGAAGGTATGGTTACATTAAAAGGAGCAAAATGAAATAAAAAGGCTATACCAAAAACAGGTGATAACATAGGAAATGTGAGGTTTAAATGAAGTTAACACATAGGAGTTGTTTCAAGGCAGCATTTACCTATGATGAAATGTATACAGGAGTAATTGCTTATATGCTTAAACTTAATTGATTAAAGTGGTTGTTTTCTTTTGGAGTAGAGGAACTTGCAGCAGCGACAATTTGTGCACAGGATGTTGATGATCAGATAAGGGAAAAATAGAGCGAGCAACCGGACGTGAAAGCAGGGCTTAAAGAGTTTTAAGGTGATGAGTAACGTTGAAGAATATATATAAATACAAGTCAATAAGTTAAGAAGATAATTAGGATCAGGCTTTTGATTAAAGAGTCTCAGATAGGATAAGTTAGGGAGATGCAGGAAAAGGTGTTTTGTTTCCTTTGCAGAAGATCGATCTCGGCGTCCACAGGAGGGGCGAGGATCCTGGAGATCTCGAGGCCTGCAGAGAGGGACCAAGAAAACCTAAGCTTACACATGGAGTGTTCTCGAAGGGGAGCTGGTGTTTATTACCGGACCAATTAGATGACATGAGGTTGTCTGATTTGCTGAGCGAGGACACAATGTATTGCGACCTCTGGTGTTCCAGAGGTCGAAAGGGGGATTGTGGGGGTGAACAAAAAGTATTTGACCAGCATAATATAATCTGCAGTATGATCATTGCTTTAACAATGTAACAGATAGCTTTAAGAAGGCCTTAAGATGCTTATGCACACAGTTATTATGTTTAGTAGAGGTTCTTGATTAAAACATTTATTTAGTAAAAGTCATATCCATAGTTTCAGTTCGATTATTACATATACGAGAGTGGTTTCTGTCTCTCTGTCTGGTGAGGGGTCAGGAGCTAGTCGCGAGGTGAAACAGGGTGCAATTGTGGTTAGCACACAGACGCGCACACACACACACACTCAGTTAGAGAATCATTTATAGGTGAAAGTTTAATCATGTTTTGCTGATGTTGCAAAGAGCAGTTTGTCGCAGAACTGCTGCGAGCATCCGGCAGTGACAGGAAGCACCTGTTGTGAAGATAGGAGACAATTGTTCTTTTAAACTGTGTCAAAAGTCGTTGTGGTTTTGATTTGATCTATGTATAAAATGTGTCTGTGACGTATGAAGGGGCGTCAGTAAACAAACCCTGATGCTATAAAATATCTGTTCATGCTTTGATTGAGTCGAGGACTACTGGCTGTCTGCGTACAGAGTGTCTTCCCACGCGTGTATTCATTAAAATCATTGTTTGACCAAAGATCCTCTGGACCATGGGTGGTGTGTACTCTCCTTCCTCAACTTTGAATCTTAACAGACTCTAGAGTAGTTTTGCTTGACTCCCACAAGTAGGTCCCTTTTAACTCTTTTAGTCCCTGAAAGCTCACTAGAAGAAATGCTTGAATTTCTTTTCTCAACAGAGTAGTTTCTGTCATATTCCAGGCCTGCTTAAGAAGGAAATGACTGGGTTTGCATCAGATATTAATGAGGATGGTTTCTGCATATGCAGCTACCTGTTGGAAAAACCTGGACACTATTCTAACGGTCGTCAAATCACATCTTTATTAATATATTCTGAGGTGTAAAAAAATCACCATCATGGTTTCGGGGGAGGTTATCAAATGTTGTCTTTATGGAGAAAAGAGTAAAGGAACAATCAGAGTGAGAGTAATAAGTTTTCCCCTCCTGTGTCTCCCTGCAGTACTCTGTATTGGACAGACTGGAACAGAGAGGCCCCTAAGATCGAGAGCTCATCAGTGGATGGTCAAAACCGCCAGGTGATAGTGTCTGATGGGATTGGTTTGCCAAATGCTCTAACATATGACTCTGCTACTGAACAGATCTGCTGGGCTGACGCAGGTAAACATGGCCTCTATGCTGATGCTGCATTCATGTGAATTGGTCCCTTATTTATTGTCCCAGGGTTTTAAGACATCTGTAAACAGTGTACAGCTGCCTCTCAGACTATATACTGTCATATCTTGCTTATTGAGATAGTTGAAAACTCTTCAGTTAAAAGTTAATACTCTAGAATTTACCTAACCTATATTTTCTTGATGTTGTAATGAGCCATGCTGTCTTCCTGTGTCTGTCAGGTACAAAGCGTCTAGAGTGTATATCCTCAGATGGTTCAGGTCGAAGAGTAATCCACGCCAACCTCAACTACCCATTCAGCATGGTCTACTACAGGAACCACTTCTATTACACTGACTGGCGGAGGTAGTCTTCATTCATCTCCTTCTACTCAGATCACAGTGGTGGTTACAGTTCAATAAGTTGATATGTGTATATCGCTGATATCATTCCTCTCTAACCTGTTACTCACAGGGATGGTGTGATTGCAGTGAACAAACACAGAAGTCTGTTCACTGATGAGTACTTGCCTGAGCAGCGCTCTCATTTGTATGGCATCACCGTAGCAACGACCCACTGCCTACCAGGTGAGATATATTGTGTAATCAGAGTCCGTCTTTCAAGTTTGAAGGAACATCCACCCATCCATCCATTTTCTTAACCACTTGTCCAGTTAAGAGTTATGGCAGGGGGCAGAGCTGGAGCCTATCCCAGCTGTCATTGGGTGAAACGCCGGATATACCCTGGATAGGCTGCCAGTCTGTCACAGGGCTAAACTGAAGGAAAACTAACTGTATTATGCACACACTCTAACTTAAAGGAGTTGCAGACAGTGAACTCATTAGTTTGTGTACCAACTTTGCTTTTCCTGCACTGCACTTTCCTATAATCTCACAGATCCTTTGAAAAACATGACATTTGACAGTATGAATGAAATGAAACTAGATGCCTTCAGCAACATGTTGTGCAGGCTGCATATCCACTGATTACAGTTCCTCTGAAATGAATGGTGTTACTTGTGTGAGATTTACATTTCTCTCAGTTCATCAGAAACATTTCTGAGTAGGGTATCTTTCTGCCATCTGTTGCTATCCTTAAGAATCGTTATCACCCATTATTGTTCTCTCTAACCAGGACATGCAGCTACTGTGCTCAGTTTTTAAAACCTTACGATGTAACTACAGCCCAGCCCATGCAGCAGTATATTAATAACTAACCTCATATTGTGGATGGATTATCTCAGTTGTTCTCCTGACTGAAGTTTGGTCCATTTACAGGATCCTGCCATGGGATTGCATTTGTCCCTAACCATCAGGAACCCTCATGTTAACTTTTCTCAAGTGGAAAAAAAGTTAGCGTTCATCCTCCAGCTTCACTGTGTTTGCTATGTTATGCTAACCATAGCTGTGTAGCTAGCCACCACGCAGCACTTCATTATATACCAGCTAGTCCAACTTCTGTGACCCTACAAACGTCACTACTGTTTAGTTTCCTGCCATCATTTATGTTGGAAGTGATAGCAGAGCTGTACGTTTTAATTTTTTCAGAAATCCATGTTACTGATAAAGGTTAATCAAACTGGTTTCTTTGGGCAGTCTTTGTTGTTGGAAGTAATCACAGCTCGTGTTTGATCATCACACAGCTGGCTAACACCTACCACTCTGCAGATACCGGTATATGTGTCTGAGGGGTGACTTCACATACACCCATGAAATAGACAGGAACAAAGATTGCACAGCTGTCTGTGACCCTCTATTTGTGACCTGCGTGTGTGAGAGACCAAAGAACAAAGATTACACAGCTGTGTGCGACCCTCTACCTGTTTTTTTGCACGCATCATGTTTGATGTGTTGTCTGCAGATGGCTTCGAGTCCTTTCAAAGCCTCACGTTAAAGTACAAAGTACACAGGATAATCCCTAAAGTAGCACTTTGGCAAATGTCACCATTAAAGCTACACACATCTGCAGAGTACATAATCTCGTCACAATGCATCTGCCTTTGAAAACAGTCGGAAGGAACACTATCACTGGTGTGTGTTGCTGTAAAAGTCACATCCTTCAACAGTCAGACTAGATTATAGTCGCTAGCTTTAAAGATGACGATGTGTGGTGTAATTGTTGCCATGATGACAGGTCTAAAACACAGATCCTGAAGTTTTGGGAGGAGCTTGCGAGAGGCTTAAAAGCTCTTATTGTGCAATACATAAATATACACACATTCTTTACAGAGATAATTCTCAGTCGCTTCCAGTTACAAAGTGCACGACTGTTTGTTCTGTCATTAGAGCACTGCAGCGCCCAAGTTTTCATCCTGTCACATTTGGATTCACACAGAAAATGAAACCTTTAACCTCTCATTTTAACTTATCCTTAAAGTACTTCCACTATGGGATGATGATTCAAAGTGATGAGCTTTTATCTTTGTGTGTGTGTGTCACAGGGAGCCACTAACGACAGCCTGCACCCGCAGTGTGCTTTGGTGCTAAAGTTCTGAGGCGATTCATGGACATAAGGCAGGTCCAGGCCCTCTGGTGTCCCTCTGGAAGAAGGACACTCAGCAGGGAGCAAAGATGGCTTACGACAGCCAGATCAGCAATCAGAGCAAATTTACACCCACTTCAACCCCAGTATCTCACCTTAATGTAACCCAAAGTAAATGATTTGTAAATTTGTTTTATACCTCATTTTTAGTTTTTTTCTACTGTATTTTTGTATTGCTTGAGATTTTTGTTTTTCTGTTGAATAAAGGTGCAGAACAATGAAATCCGATGTTAAAATGCATGGTTGTAGTTTTTGGGGGTTTAATTGTACTTTAAAGCCAAAGAAGAATAATTTGAAGCTTTTCCTTTTGGGAAAACTAACATCAAGCTGTTGGGTTTTTTTTTAATATATCAACAAATAACATTGGCCATTAAGTTGAGAAGTTACAGATGCACTCATAGTGGTCTCTGGTTAACAACAAGAACAACTGCACATTAAAGGTGCAGTCTGGCTTTTTGGGGAATACTTTTTGGGAATAATACTGCACTCACATCTGTGAGCTAAATACACAGACTAAGAAAAAACTGGATATATGGACAAAAGTCCTTGCCACACATTACACTTAAAGGAGTTGCTCAACCATGGAAACCCATGCCATGAAGTTCCTAGCACACAGCTTTTTGTGCTGATGTTAATGACAGAGCAGGTTCGAAACTCAGCGGTAACTGAGTTAGCAGATTTTGGCGACTTTTGCGCACTTCGTGTCGCAGCACTTTATGTGGTTTGATAATGTGTCCAAATTGTAATAAAACAACACTTATGTCTTTGTTACACTGAAGCTAGTTCTGCCCATAAAATGCTAGCATTATGCTAATGTCTGTTAAAGATTTACATCAGAAAATGCTTGATTGATGTTAGACTTTAGGTACACTTTAGAAGTTGGTTGTTGGTGACTGTTATTAGGAGACATTGTCTGGCTACTGCTCCACCGAGCCCCTTTCATTTTGGACTGTCTTGTAAACCGTCTGTAAGAAATAACAGTTAAGAGAATAAGAGCTCTGAGACATTAAACTCTCAGCGTGCAAAGTCCTAGTTTCTCAGTGAGATCTATGCCATGCTGTCTTACACCTTGGCATTTCACTCAGGCTACGTCCACACGTACACGGGTATTTTTGAAAACTGAGATTTTCCGTTTCCGTTTTTTTTTTTTTTTTAAATCCTGTCCACGCGTAAACGCAAAAACGAAGGACAACGCTGCTAGGAACATGCCAAAACAATAGGTGGCGATATATTCCTAACCGTGTAGAAATATTGGCCAATCAGAAGCCTAGAAGCCTGGGTGGGAAAGGGTAAACAAAGATGGCGCATAGAAGCAGAACTGAGTCCTATGTGTGGCGGGACATAAACTGTGTGTATATATGTAAGCATTTAAACAGTAAAATTAACAGTAACAGTATTTTGTCTAAGTCCACCATTGTAGAAATTTATTTCACCGAAACAATAACGTGGCGCACAGTGTGACGTCAAAAAAGGCGCACACCTTTGACGCTGCGTTTTCTCAGTTTTCCTCGTCCACACGTAAATGCAAAAACTGAGTTTTTAAAAATCTCTGTTTTAGTGACCGGAAATGTCGTTTACGTGTGGACGAAAGGTGCAAACGCATAGAAAAATCTGCGTTTTCAAAAATACCCAGGTACATGGGGACATAGCCTCAGTGGGTAAAGTCACAGTGGCTACTTTCTTCTTTTATATACAGTATATGCTTAAACATAAAGCCACAGTCAGAAGAAGACTGGTTTACCATCACTGAACGAGTGGAAGCAGGGATAAAATACAGCACCTAACACTAAAGATTAAAGATGACTTGATTCTTTTATTTCAGCAAAGTAAAATGTAAGAACATCTTTTTCCCCAAATGTATCGATACCTGCCAAGGAATCATGATAGTTGTAACCCTTGTCACTGATACTGTTGTATGCTTACCAATTTTTGTAATCCGATTACTATAATCGGAGTATGTTTCTCCAGCCTCCCCCATCCAATTAGCCCTACTATATATAGCTGCACTACTAATTGTATTTTACACAAATGACATTTTTTTTAGCAAATACTTTTTCTTCTTCTACTTTTAAATTTTTTCATAAGGTGTGATATTTATAAAATAAAATGTGACTTGTTACGGGAGATGCTTTTTGAACATTTGTCTGATTCACCACAGAAGTGCAGGAGTCAAACTGTGTGCAGCTGGATTTATATATTTTCCCCTCCCACCTGAAAATAACAATTTCTGTCCATCTGCAAAGAATATTTCATCAGAAACACCAGAAACAAATATAACAGTCAGTTTGAATATTGCAGAAGAAAAGATGCAGTTTCAGAACCTTTAAACTTTGTTACTGGATAATTAATGGAAACCATTTTTTTTATTATTATTATTTATACATTATTAAGTTTTAAGAACTTATCCAGGCTGTCCACACATGAACACTTGGGTCTTTTATTTATGAGATTCCCAATTTAAACAGTCCGATCTCATGCAACAACGGAAAAAAAAAAAATCAACAAAAATTCTTTGATGTCCTTTAACCAAACAAAAGGTTTTTCCTCTCAAAAATCAAATCAGGTTCAGTCCCTCACTCCCTTTGCGGTCCGTCACCGTCCTCGCTCTCATCTGCCAACCTTGCCCAGCCGGTGGTCTGTCTTGGGGTCGGCTATGATGGCCTGAACAGCTACGATGGCCTCGTTGATCTTGGTTTGCAGCTCCCTCAGCTCCTCAATGTGCAGCAGGCGCAGGATCTGAGCCGCTTCGTTTAGAGTTGCATCTGAGGAGAAAAGACAGAAGTTTTACCAAAAGCTGACCAATACTTTAAGAGAAGCAATTCTTATGAACTGTGGGCAGACCGATCGTCATAGCATTTGCTCATCGGCTTTCAGCCTTTCTGCTGAAAAAATTCTTTAAATAAATAACTCACCTCCAGTGTCAAAACCCAAGATGTGCTTGTCTAAAGCTACTGGAACACCCTGTAGGAAAAAAGAAAATATAGCTGGTTGAGTTTTGTCAGTAACGCCGCTGAAATCATGGCTCTAGACTTGCAGCAGTCTATACACAGACATATGATTTTTGATGCATATTATGCACATGTGTCTTTAGTTTACCTCTCTATTGTTGCTGGCTTTAGCAATGGCTTCTGGAGAAAGTCTCTCTTGGATCAAAATACGAATGGCCTGGCAGTTGCAAAGAAAAACAAGAAAAACTCTTCTTAATGATTTGAGATCATTCTAATACATAAGACTTACATTAAAAAACAAAAAAAACCATTCCCTTAATATGGTTAACAGGATTACTTTCTATTGCGAGTGGCAAGTGAGAGTGCAAAATTTCTATTCTGCATTTTTTGAGTGCCAACTATTATCTCCGTGTTATCAGTCTGACCATTACCCTGCATTAAAAGAACGACTCAGGGCTGCCGGCTCACATGGAAAGCATTAAATCATTTTAAGGGCTTTTATTGTGAAGCAAACGCAAACTTCGCCTTCCTCTGTGCCCAGGTAAGCTTTGCTACAGTATTAAAGAGCCCTTTAGTGCGCTCTCACCTTAAGCATAACCAGGTAGTCGTCATGCCGCTGTATCTTGAGGATGTTGGACAAAGCTGTTACTCCTGCTTTGAAATCTGGAGAATTACCTGAAAAAAACAAAACAAAAAAAAAAAACAAATAAAAAAAAAACAAAAAACACACACACACACACACACACACACACACACACACACACACACACACACACACACACACACACACACACACACACTTTAACTTTTATCCTGCAAAGATTTAAAGGAGGGAAAGAAGAAAGAATGCCAGGACAGAGGAAGCTCAAATCCAAGTTTTACTTACTGTCGAGGTTAACCAGAGGGTCCATGGCTTTATTGCTGTTACTGGAAGCTGCCAGGGGCTGACAGTTTTTGTACTTCTCCACTGTGAAGAGACACACAAAACACGTCACCGATGAACAGACTGACTTGCACTACATTAACAGGGGAGCTCACAGTAACGAGTAGAAGAGTAACAATTTGTTCTTCTTATTCTGCAGTAAAAGTAGACATATGATCTGGCACTTAGCAAAAAGTATTCCTTTTGTAATGTCTCCATCTCCTGGTCATCGGTGGCATTTCAACTAGTGACACAGGCTAACATAACCCTAACCCTAGGGAACTGACTGGCCAGTAGGTGGCAATTTTGTGTACATTATCCCTTAGCCTAACCATAACCTACTAAAAGTCCCATTAGGAGTGTGGCACACAACCGTGTTGATGTGAACCCCCTCTGCAAACCTGTAAATCCAAGTTAACCCTCAGGTTTCCCCAATAAACCTCTGCTCTGTAGCACAGCTCTCTACGTACTGCATTCAATTCAGTTTTATTGATATAGCACCAAATCACAACAACAGACACCTCAAGGCACTTTATATTATAAGGCAAAGACTCTACAATAATACAGAGAGAAAACCCCGACAATCACATGACCAACTTTAAGAGAACACTTGGAAAACAGCAGGAAGGAAAAACTCCCTTACTGTAGCTACTTGCACTTTTGCACTTGATGGTGGTCCCCTCCAGTCTGGTTCTGCCAGGAGTCTTTTTTTTTTCTTTTTTTTTTTTTTTAAGGGATTCTTGCGCTATACAAGTAAATGTGACCCAAATGAAACCCCTTACCATTGTCTCCATATTCATACCGCACAGCAAGGCCCAGTAACCAATCTACAGCCTCCTTCCTCTCATCGACTTCAAATGGACAGTTCACATCCTGTAGGTACTGCACACAGATAAAGAAAACTCAAACACAACTCACCGTGCTCCTCATATTATATCAGAAATGCAGTGTTATGTTAGTAATACCCATTAATAACAGCAGTGATTACTTTCAGATGATCCAGCAGTCTTACCTTTTGGTAGGCTTTGGGCCACTCTGAGCTGGGGATGTTTCTCAGGTTGCCTCGGTCTTCGATTTTATAATGTCGAATCTTCTGGTCCTCCAGCCACACAATGCAGTTCCTAAACTGTGTCTCATCTGAGAAGAAATTAGACAATACCGATAACAACACATCAGCAGCTACACATGGCAAGTAAGTGAAGGAGTGAATAAATAAAACTGAGGTTCCAAGACCATATCTGCTGAATCACTCACTACAGGACGCAAACAATTTACTTTGGCACCAGGGAGTAGCCAGCGTTTGAACTTACTGGTATGACTGTGCTAAACTGGTATCTGCAGCCTACCTACTAATGAAGCCCGAGTGTGTGTTTATTGCGTGTAAAATGCAAACAACCTATAGTCAAAACTAGTTAAAATTATTAAAAGTGTCGAGCATAAGCACCTTGTACATTGCTTTTTTTCATAAATATACACGTTTGTCTCATACTGAACATACATGTTCTACGTTATTAATCTGGCAGCTCTCTGTCTCCATACAGACAAGACACGTTAGCCGGCTCCACGTTCAACTCAACTGACCAACCGAACTGCTCTTTCATAAGTTTATTCTTACCTGTGCAGTCAAAGCCGTCGGGGTTGTGATAATCCAGAGCGCCCAGTTTTCTCCGAAACATTTCACCCCGTGTTTAATACGGAAACCAAATAGTTTCTTTAGCTAACAGTCGCTTGGATTTTCTGCTAGCCTTCAGTATGTAGCTTCGCGCATGCGCTGACGGAGAGCGTACAACTTCCTCTTATAGGTATCAAAATAAAACTTTTCCCACACTGACTACCGCCGTTAGACATTAACAAGAGTAAAATTGCAGGTGCAAGTGTTGCATTTTGAGGGGAAATTTATTTTGAGCGAAGAAAAGCTAAATTTGAGTGAACAAAATTCATTGCTGTGTGCAAAAAAATGTATTTCAGTGTTTACTATTATCCACACACACACACAGCCCCCTCTCACTCAGTTTTTGCATTTGCGCTGGCTTGCAATGTGTTGCTTGTGCTCTCAACATTTCTGCCCGTGCACATTCAACTCTTTCTGTACACCATTATAGTTGTGCCACAAAACCAGCCAATCACAGACTTGGATGCAAAAAAATCTGATTGGCTGTTTTGGTCTATAAGGCTGAACTGACAAAAAAATCTGCCGACTACACCACCAGGTATTATAGGAAAAACCATAAAGCCTTTGAATTAAAACAAACGCTGTTGTGAAAGTGATGTACACTGTCTTGTTGGTATATATGTATGATTTGTATCACCTTCATGTTTCCCTCTCACCACATATCCAAACCGATATCATGACCAGCAGTTTTTACAGCTGTGGCTCCAGCAAACATCAGCTGATACTAGAAAGTAATATTAAATAAATTCTAACAACAGCTTATAAAGCTTGCTGCTGTTGTTTAAAAAAAAAAAAAATCAATAAGGCTCTGACTTGTATTATGAGTCTGTGGTCTGGGAGAGAGTCCTGTAACTCTCTGTCTGCAAAATACAGTAAATAATGACCACTGTTGGGCAATTAATTATATAGTTACTTCTTCAAAAAAGTAACTGAGCTATGCAAACAACAAATTTTTTGCAGCTGTTTACCTAAAAATGCAGCCAAGGCTTTTTTTAAAATAAGCATTTCAAACTATTTACAGAACAATCAGGTGTTCTGCATCAAATTTGATGCCACAGAAATTATTTGTGCCACTCCAAAAAATAATTTCTGTCCACTATGAGATAAAGGAGAACAACAGCCTGATACCTGCAGGCCTGACAGCAGGAGATGTATCACTGCCATAACATTAAGTAGTCGCCTCATTGTTCTGACACACACAACAAAACTATTGACTACACTACACACTAACTACACAAAACTTGCGCTAAACGTCGCAAATCTCTCACATCTCAAAACACCGCCGTCACTCCTAAAACTTCCCCCTTCCTAAACAACTAAATGCCATATCATTTTTTGATTGGTCGACATGGTACTTTTTTCGTTTTTGGTTTTGCTCACAGGTAGAGAGTGCTTTCGAGCGTTTCTTCCCGCAGTAAATATAAACAACGATAGTATTCAGGAAGAAAACCAAACATTGCATATATTTTTATCATAACTCTGGTTTTACGTGGCCTATCAACACAATTTAAAAACTGGTATAAAGTCCACACTTTTTCCGTCAATTGTTCCGTCTGTCCTGCTCACATCTCCAATGGTTGTGTCGGCACATAAGGACGCTGTTATAACCTGTCAACGACGTTGATTAGCTGCGTATATACGAATGTGAATCGCATTATTGGCTGGACTATGGGATAAGGTAGCATCGTTCTAATCCCATACGGGAGCAGACAGTCACTTACTAACACTGCAAAACAGAATTGTTAAAGTTTTAATTTCAATTTCAATTCAGGTTAGATTTTTTTTCTGTGCCAGCAGTGCGCAATTGTGCACGCGCGCAGTTTAGAGGGAACATTGATGGCAACCATGTTTTTCTCATTGATCTTTAACTATAGATTTGCATTCAAAAGAAAAGAACATTTTGATCAAGCTGTTCTTGCCTTACATGTAGCTTGGACTCATTTGACATTGGTGATTTGTGGGTACTGTGAATATTGAATATTAACTTTTTTTTTTTCACTTAATTTGTAATATTTATTCATGTTTTTAATTAAAATGCAATTCAGTTAATTTTAATATTATAGCTTACAAATACAAAGGTAGCGAAATAATGTGCATTCAGTAAATGGCTACATTTCCAATCCTGGAAATTAATACAGCATTCAAGGAAGAGGCGAGCTCCCTGCTTCACTTCTGTTTCTTTGCTAGTTTAACAAGTTCAATAATCACCTCACAGTGACACAGAAAAAACTATTCAGACTTTGGAAAAAAAGGGACAATTTTATTACAGATCACATTCTAAAAAAAACTGAGTCAAAATCATCCCAAGATGATGAAAATAAGACAAAATACAGAAGGTGTAGGTTTGTGCATGTGTATTTTCAGAATGGCCTCATGCGTGTGCCAAGGGGCGGTGCTCTGTTGGGTGGTGTGATGGCTATATCCAGATAGTCTCCAATCTGGAAGCGCTGAGACTGCAGTGTCATTGAGTCATCTGCACCTTTTCTGCCAGACACAGTACTGCCAATCTCTTTCAACCTGAAGGAGGTGGGAGAAGAGAGGTTATTAAAGATGCAATATACATAGATCACCACATTCTTTAGCTGCGTGAATCCAAAGAGCGCAGTCTTTGGTGTGATACTCACTTGTACATCTTCCCTCTGGGATCAGGGTAGACAATGGCAAAGCTAAAGTAGGTGCCCTTTTTCCTGGCCTCTGGATATACCTCCTTCACCAAGCTGGTCAACTCTTTTAGTGTAGCATCCATCCTGAAACACATAAACACAATCAGAGACCAGCTCCAGTGTCCTTATTCAAAAAGAAAACCAACCGAAAAACGACACCCTTAGCTCCTTAACTTTTTCACAATATTGTTTTTGTCTGTGGGAAAAATCCACCGTATATGAAAAGAGAGCCAGAGACAGGTGGGATATGACACAGAGAAAACAAACTGGACGACTCATGCGAACTATAGCTCTAACTTAAAAAATTAAAGGGCCTGCAAATGTTTTTATTTAGTCCTCTTTAAACTATTTAGCCGATGTGCTCCCAATTATGTTAACCATGACTGCCAAATCAATCAACGTCCTCTGTCACCACAGCAACAATGCTATCACTGATCAGCGATGCTACAGGGAGATGGCCAGGAGCACTGATTTGAGAAAATTATCCAACCCCGAGAGCATTATAACACTATGTTTCTGTTGTTTTACAAACTCAGCTTAAAACACTGGCAAATCCTTGACTCCGGCCAAAACACCCACACTCACAAAAAAACCAACCAACCACCCAAACAAAAAACAAAAACCAGTGACACATCTGTGATCTTACCAAGTGTATATCTGCAGTTCGCTGGAAGGAACATTTCCTCGAGCAAATTCATCGACTCTGTGGTGTCTCCCACTGTTGGTGGTGAAGACTCGCAGCAGAAGGGGGCAGGTCTGCAGCAAAGAAACATAATAATAATATTACTGAACAAATTCAGTTTACAATGGAAGAAACACAATGAAAACATTTGATTCATAAGAGATATAAAAAAAATATTGATTTCAAATAATTCAGGTGTGTATTCTCTGTTATTTTTTAAATGACTACTAAGAAACCCTGCACAAAATAACAGAACCTGATACTAGAGCAGGGCGATATGACCAAAAATATTTATCACGATATATATTTGAAAATTTGCGATAACGATATAACTGACGATATAATTGACATTAGACAAAATACTTTATGACTCCACAACTTCATTAGTGCACCCCCCCCCCAAAAAAAAAACATCAATATATTTTCACTTAAACAAGCAGCTGTTTTTATGTGCATTAAAAGTTATATAAAAATGTAACAGTGCAAATTCCTTGCTGACAGTTTAACCAAAAGGCATTTCCAGTGGAAATTGGCCGACAGATCCTCAGCATAACCATGTATAATATCTACAAAACTTAAAAAGAGGTTATACACACACAATACGGTAATATTATGTTGAAGCACAGTACGTATCACTCCTCGAGGCGCCTGCCTACGATAACCGTAATGCTCCGACAATCCATCAAGCGGTGCGGGTTCGTAGCTTAGCAAAGTCGTACTAAAACATTTGACAGATTTTCGAGCGCCGTGTACCACAGAAAATCGTTTCGAGGTCAGTAAACACAACCAGAATTCATACATAAGGCACTCGGGATTATAAGGGGCACGGTCGATTTTTCAGAAAATCAAAGGACTGATTTTAAGTGTGCCGCAAAAACACGGTTCATCCGTTTCATTCAACGATCCGCTTTCGCCCTACTCATTCTTATTTTTTACTTTGTCAGAGCACTAAACACTCCAGAGACTGCAGCTGAAAGAACAAGGTACAAATTGTTTTACAGTTGTAATGCACTAGCATGGCCAAGGCAGCTCCTTTCATGTGAGCATAATGTAGTCTGACTGGAAAAATCTGGGTTTACTTTCCAGTTGACAGAAAGACTGTATAAACTCTCACTACCAATGTCACAGTAAGTGAAGCCAGTTAATGGAAATGTGGTCAAAATTATTTTACGGCAAGATTAAATTAAGTGAAAGTTTTGTTTGCTTTGACTTCCATCTCATTATTCTGCATTGAAAGATGTAAGATCTACTTCCCAATCTCAATCAAGAAAGCAAGCAAAGGGAATCTATGGTGATCGCCTCGATCACCATAGATTCCCTTTGCTTGCCTCACAGGCTTATTTACAATTCAATCACAGTAGTAAGATCAATGCGTTTTCATTTTGTCTGGTGCAAACAAACTGTTCTAAAAATATGTAAGAGACGCATTAGAGTAGGGCTGGGCCATATCATACCGTTCACGGTAATACGGGTATAATGTTGGGCAACGATAAGAAAATGAAATATGGTGATAGAATTTGGGTCGTACGCAGGAGCCTCGCGGAGTAATATGTACTGTGCTTCAACATAATATTACCGTATTGTGTGTGTATAAGCTCTTTTTAAGTTATGTAGATATTACACATGGTTATGCTGAGGATCTGTCGGCCAATTTCCACTGGAAATACCTTTTGGTTAAACTGCCAGCAAGGAATTTGCACTGTTACATTTTTATATAACTTTTAATGCACATTAATAAAAAATAAAAATAAAACAAACCCAGCTGCTTATTTAAGTGAAAATACATTGATTTTTTTTGTTTTGCACTAATAAAGTTGTAAAGTATTTTGTCTCGTGTCAATTATATCATCAGTTATATTGTTATCGCAAATTTTCAAATGTATATCGTGATAAATACTTTTGGTCATATCGCCCTGCTCTACATTAGAGCCTTCACATTTTACTGACCGATTTATTTTACGCACTTCACAATGTTTCCCTTATTGCTAATTTCTGAACTTTTGCGTACAAATCTAACTTTAAACTGCAGCGCTATTTTATTTGTTTACTCAAAATGCCACAAAAGTAAACTCATAGTAAGACATCACTGAAGTTCTTTAACGCTAAATCTAACAGGACAACTGAGCTAAATTAAGTGATAAATGCTTTTTCTTGCAATTGCCTACAGGCACATTTCAAAACGCCAGGATTTCGATAAAGACCTTAAAGGTATTCTAGCTTTAAAAAAGGAAAGAAATGCCTCGTGCTTTTGCCAGCTGTGAATTACGATTCAATAACAGCTTTGCTTTTTTAATTTAATTTAATTTTTTTTCTTACTATTTTACGACGTAAACACTAAGCAAACAGTTACTAATCAGCTGCAAAATTATATTAGGTTATATGCAACGAAAAAAACTGCATAAATCATATGCAACAGTGCCGCTGGATGCTATCGAACTGATTATTAGCTAACTAGCACACTTTGTATCCAAACTGGCGACTCTCTGAGCATTAACGCTGCATATCCTGAAAACAAAGCGCAAATGCAGCTTTATCTATTCTTACCCCTAAAACTGCGACAGTTCTGAGCAAACATCAGGCAGTCTGCATCAAACTGACCAGTTAGCTTTCAGGGCTAACTCAGAGCTAATAACAAAAACAGCACGCGAATCAAAATCCGCTGGTTACCTTTTCCCTGTCAATTGGCTTCTCTGGTTCTTTCTTTATTTCCTCCTGTGTGATCCGCGATTCAAGTGCCATTGCTACTTTTTAAATAATTTACTGCTTCAGTTAGGTGACTTGTGCCTCCGTGTTGGATATTTCAGCCAGGCTGCAGCCAAAAATGAGGCGGATAGCATGTAGTTTCCGTTTCCCGTGTGCTTTCGTCCACCGCAGAATAAGTTACTGCCACCTTCTGGTCAGGGACGGCTCCAGATTTTCTTTCACAGGGGCGGCTGTATGGAGGGCCATTAAAAATATTGGGGTGGCACACCAAAAAGAGAATTAGCGGTTTTATTATGTTGTTGTCAAATATAAGTTATATAAGAGAGAAAGAAAAGAATTATATGCCTTGTTAATTTCCTGCTATTAAAGTTAATATCACTGAAAATAGGTACATATGAAAGCAAATAAGATTTTGAAATCTGAATTCGCTCTCTCAGTATGGAGTGGGGGTGGCCAGTGCACCCCTGTCTGAAACACCTGTAGTAGCCTTTCAGATGATGTTACTGAAGGGGGGGTAAATGCTCATCCTGCAGCACTTGTACAGACTTCCACAGAGTGGCTGATCTGAGATCAGGCAGCCAAGTCCACCTACAGATGTGAAACCTGCTATTCAGTCACATGCTGCTCTCCCCCTCACTCATTACATGGTGTGAGGGTGAGCGTGTGTAGATTTCTGGGTAACATATATGTGAGCGTTGTACAGTGCGTCTTTGTACAGTATGTATGTGTGTGTGTTTGTGCAGTGTGTGTATCCTAACAGTGCCTCTCTCTGTTCTCCTGCAGTTGTGGCTGATCAGGAGCTACTCTAACAATCAGCTCTATTTTACCTCTCTCTTTTTCTTTCCACCCATTCACTGTGTGTGTGTGCGTGTCTTTGAGCCCCCCCACCATCACCACTGCATCACCACCTCCTCTCATCAGAATGGGCAGCCAATCTGCCAGCTTTCACCCCTCTGTTTTCACCCTGTGCTGACTGAGAGATCAAACAGTGGCTCTTTGAGTCGGGCCCTGACACTGATACTCATTCATTGATATGCATCAAGAATAAGTGGCGCTGTTATTCCCCTAATGACTCCATTACAATCACTAACGCCCTCTCTGTCTCAGCTCATGTCTCCTCATCATGCTGGGTCATGTTACGTGTAGTTATGCACATGAGATTCCAGCCAGGACGTCTGCAATTCTGCACGGGGACGCTTCTGCTTCATTCGTCAACTTTTAACAAGCTGGCAGCTTTTTGTTTGCAAAATATTTGTTTCACAGTTTATATCCGCACCACTCAAACTGCAGCACAGAATGCAGAACTAGTTAGAGCTTCCTCAATAGTCTTCATTTCTGAGCATCCTTATTGTAAACTGAGGAAGTTGTGCTTTATCCTTCCACACGTTGACAAACAGTGGGAAAGGCTCATCGGTCACAGCCATCAGCAACACACAGAGCTGCTCTGTCCTGCAGGGTGACTGTTGCCAAGTCCTGGTTTGGACCTGAAAAATCATCTGACTCTACCTGTTTCAGCTTACAGCCACAAACAGATCGCGCGCACACATTAAACCCCAGCGCAGCTTTGCTTCTTTCTGCTCTCTGACTTCCACACTGCAGAGGAGGTGCAGTGGATGGTCATCCAAACCAAGTTTATTTAGTTGGGAAAATCCAGTATGTCAAAGAAAAGGCAACATGACTAGTCCCACTCATCTTGCACATGAAACTGAGCTCTTTTCTAAAGAGCACTAACCAGCCTGTGAAACATTAAAAAGTGGAAAATTTCTATGAAACTTTACTGGAAGCAAACCTTTCTTGCATTCCCTTTGTTCTTTTACTTCCTGCCAAGGTTATCTTTTTTTCCCTCTTTAGCAATTGCCTGCTCTGTGTTAGGGTACCTGGGTCGTTGACCCAGTGGTTTCAGTTTTGTACCTTTTATTTGTGTTCTCATCTTAGTTTATTATTGTGAAGGTCTTGGTTTCTGTTTTGCATTTCTATTTTCCCAAGTTCTTCTTGGTGTGTGATTATGTAGTTCTTAAGTTTTGGTTTCCATACTCCCTCTATTCTGTGTCCAGTCAGTCCATGTCTCTGTTCCCTCTGTTGCAGTGCCTGCTTGTGAGTCTGTGTCTGTAAGTTCAGTCTGTAGTTCCTGTTTTACTTTGAAAGTCTGTCTCATGTTATCTGGTTTTGCTTCCTTTGTCTTGTCAGCCCAGATTTGCCTCAGCTGTGTTTCCCTACTGTCTCTCATTCCCTGATTGTTCCCTCTGTGTATTTAAGCCCTGTGTTTTCATCTGTCTGTGTCGTGATCCACCCTCATTCAAGCTGTGTGTTTTGGCTGCGTGCTTGAGTGTTTGTATTTTGAAGTTTGTTACTTTTGAGTTCGGCATTAAAGCTGTTTTTTTGAGTTCATGTTTTGTCTCTGGAGTCTGCACTGTAGGTCCTCCATTTCACCACTCCTGCCTGCACACGACGCCCTGTCCTTATTAGTCGTGATCAATAATTGGTGTTTCATCTCATTACTACTTTGAATTTATATTCCTGAATAAATTTTGATAAAACTTTGTAGAGGTGTAGAGTGAGGTCATGTGAACAGTCCATTATAAGTTGATTTACATCCATCGAGGACTTCAAGGTCAACTTAATGGTTACTGGTGGAAAATGGACGAAAACCTTATAACTTGAAACTATGAATCTCACAAGTTTTGATGTGTATTATCAACATACAGAAAGCACTGAATAAAAATACATTTGGCCTCTGACCTCTGCTTCAAGATCAGTAGTTTGATCTGAAGGTCAAAGTAATAATAATTCTAGACAAGGCTATTTAAAGCTATGTTTTTTATTGCCATTGTTTGTATTATATGTATATTGACATAAAGGGAGTGATATACGGGGATTCTAGCTATCACCTTTCTTTGGATCTCTGACCTCTTCTTGAGGTCAAATAAGATCAAAATTTAATAAAATGCCTTTTATCCTTAAAATCATGCTTAAAAATCTTTGTCTTTGTCATGTACAGGGTGGGCCATTTATATGGATACACCGTAATAACATGGGAATGGTTGGTGATATTAAAGTCCTGTTTGTGGCACATTAGCATATGTGAGGGGGTAAACTCCTCAAGATGGGTGGTGACCATGGTGGCCATTTAGAAGTCGGCCATCTTGGATACAACTTTTGTTTTTTCAATAGGAAGAGGACCATGTGACACATCAAACTTATTGGGTAATGTCACAAGAAAAACAATGGTGTGCTTGGTTTCAATGTAACTTTATTCTTTCATGAGTTATTTAAAAGTTTCTGATCACTTATAAAATGTGTTCAATGTGCTGCCCATTGTGTTGGATTGTCAATGCAACCCTCTTCTCCCACTCTTCACACACTGATAGCAACACCGCAGGAGAAATGCCAGCTCAGGCATCCAGTATCCGTAGTTTCAGGTGCTGCACATCTCGTATCTTCACACCATAGACAATTGCCTTCAGATAAAAGTCTAAGGGGATCAGATCGGGAGACCTTGGGGGCCGTTCAACTGGCCCACGACGACCAATCCACTTTCCAGGAAACTGTTCATCTAGGAATGCTCGGACCTGGCACCCATAATGTGGTGGTGCACCATCTTGCTGGAAAAACTCAGGGAACGTGCCAGCTTCAGTGCATAAAGAGGGAAACACATCATCATGTAGCAATTTCAAATATCCAGTGGCCTTGAGGTTTCCACTGATGAAGAATGGACCCACTATCGTTGTACCCCATATACCACACCAAACCATCACTTTTGTTGTTCCAACAGTCTTGGAGGGATCCATCCAATGTGGGTTAGTGTCAGACCAATAGCGGTGGTTTTGTTTGTTAACTTCACCATTCACATAAAAGTTTGCCTCATCACTGAACAAAATCTTCAGCATGAACTGAGGGTCTTGCTGAATGAAGCTAGGACAGCCACTGATGTTTCTTCATTAGTGACAGTTTTCTTGTGTCCATATTTTGGCAAATCCAACACTGAACCAGTTTCACGAAAGCATGGGAGATGGGTGGTCTCGTAGGGTGTCTTGCACTGAAATCTGCTGCAATGACCCGGTTACTGCGTTCACCAGATATCAACACAATTTAGATCCGCTCCACACGTGTTAACCTCTTCGACATGTCAATGGCTGTGAACAAAGAGAAACTTGTAAATAACTCATGAAAGAATAAAGTTACGTTGAAACCAAGCACACCATTGTTTTTCTTGTGACATTACCCATAAGTTTGATGTGTCACATGGCCCTCTTCCTATTGAAAAAAACAAAAGTTGTATCCAAGATGGCCGACTTCTAAATGGCCACCATGGTCACCACCCATCTTGAGGAGTTTGCCCCCCTCACATATACTAATGTGCCACAAACAGGACTTTAATATCACCAACCATTCCCATGTTATTATGGTGTATCCATATAAATGGCCCACCCTGTAAATTACAATAACAGGCTATGATCAGTTAAATATGTAACAATATGAATATCCTTGCACAATAAGGTTTTTGTTGAAAACAATATAAGGTTGTGATCAAAAACATTTTAAATTTGACATTGATTCCTAAACAAAAAAACTGATTTTACTAAGTAATGAAATTAATGCGTTATATCCACATAAAAATATTTCAAAATTATGTCAAGCCTTTTAAAATGGGTTTTAACAGAGCAAATAACAAAACTCTCAGAGTGCTTCTTGTCACAATCCAGAGTTTTTCTTGTTGCTACATTTCTGCTAAAAATATTATCTGTATTTCTCCTCTCTGTTATCTCTTCCTCCTAAAATGCACAATCTGCGCTGTGTTGTTTTATTTTGAAAGTCATCACAGGAAGCTATCAGACATCATCCTGTCTCACTTCACACTGAGAGGCACATCTTTGATTTCATGCAAAGAAAGCAGGAGCTGCAGGTTTGTGTTTTAGTTTCTTAGACTGAGATTTTCTTTTAAATGTGACTGATGCAACAACAGGCTGTGTGTGTGTGTGTGTGTGTGTGTGTGTGTGTGCACGCGCTTTCATACTGAAAAGGATCATGTGGAATACTTTCATGGAGACATCCTGACACTGAAGACACAAGGTAAGAAAACAACAAAGACAAAACAAAAGTTAATCTTAATTCATTTTGGTAAAAGTTGCTTCCAGTTTTTATCAGAATTTCTGTTTTTACTTTACGACAAAACATCTCCAGCTAGAAACAAACCTCTAAATAAGCATGACATGTGAAGTATATCCCAGGTTCTTTCAGTGCAAGTACACATCATCTAAAAAATATGAATGAACCAATCAGTGACCGAGTGTGAACAGTGAAGCTCAGTGAGAACCGCAGCAGTGTGCTTGTACAGTGTGTTTCAGTGTGCTTTTAGATGAGTGGGCTCGGTTCAGTACAGTCCACAGTGGGCAGAGAGGTTCATCAGTTCACATGAATGCTGGCAGTGGACCTTCTCCCCTCCTCCTCTCACTTTCATTCCTTTTCATCCCGTCCTCTTTCAAACTCGTCTTTTGTTCAGCGACGGTCTCTGCTTTCATCGTTTGCCACTGACTTCCTTGTAAATCTGAAATCTGAAATCGGTGTCCATGTGTCAGACGTGTAGAGGCTGTAAAAGTAGCAGATAAACACGACCGTGTAATGACAAGAAATGCAAACGAGTATGCTGATGAATCCCTGTTCTGTAGTGCAAGCATTCCCATTCCCTTGTCACTGTCCTTTCCCCCAGGATGTCTTGGCCCGCTCTGTACACTCAGTTGGTCGGGGCGAACCGTCATGCCACCAGCCTGGGTAAAATCTGGCTCTCTGTGCTTTTTATTTTCCGGGTCATGGTGCTGGTTGTTGCCGCGGAGAGCGTCTGGGGGGACGAGCAGTCTGACTTCACCTGTAACACATTGCAGGTAGGACGTGTCCATTTTTACATCCGATCCACACATGGGATGTAAGTTATAATGACACTTATTTGTTAAAATAAGATTTGGGTTTTATTGTCTGAGCTTGAATTCTGCAGCTCAAAGAATCATTCTCTCACCCCTAGTTCTCGAAGAATACAGAATCTACTCTTCTCACTGGTTTTAATAGATGGCTTCTCTCCACTGGTTTCCTGTCTAAGAACTGACTTCAAAGTTATACTGTAAAGTTTTATACTACATAAAGTATTAATAATCTAAAAAGTAGTCACTATCTATCACCACTTAATATTTTTATTGTGCTTTTATTGTGTCGGGCGCCACTCCTGTCAGCCAGGAAACGGAGACTCTGTGACAAGTTTAAACGACAGCTGAGTGATGGCATGGACCGCAGTATCAGAGGAGTGTTTCGAGCTCTTTGTTGAATTGGTGCCACGAAGAATTAAGACAGTTCTGAAGGCAAAAACAGGTTCATCCCTAACCCTAACCCTAACCCTGTTTCCGGTGTCCTATTCGCGCCTTGTTTACGGTCCAAAACAAGTTAAGCAAGTGAATGAATCAAGCGGCGATTTACATTTCTCTAGATGTCTTGGGCATTTACCCAATATATCTGTAAATGATGTTCATCGACTTGTTGATATTTTTCCCCCGCGCCTCAGAGCAAAAGAGAAAAGGGATTCAAATGTTATATTTCTCAGCTGTCCCTCGTTTATCGTGGGTGTTATGTTCTAAAAAATAACCGGCGATAGGTGAAATCAAGTAGCCAATTTTATGTTTTGAAGGTGCAAAACGTTTTGTGGACATTGTTGACATACAGTTCTGCACTTCAGAGTCACACTGCTAGCGATCGATGCAGCGATTCTGTACTGTACAGGAGAGACGTCACGGAGGAGATTGTCTGCAGCGATCAGGACGCAGGACACAATGTGATGTAAAAATAAGCATGCAAACTTGCACTAAAAAATCCGCGAAACAGCGAGGTGAAAGGTGAACGGGGTTATTAGCGAGGGACCACTGTAATTGTGAAGGTAAGTCACAACATACCCATCGTAAATACTAATGTATAGAAACCCTTACCAGCAATCGTTCATTTTTTGTGTGGCTTTTTTTCACGGTTTGTTGACATGCTGTGTAGGTGTGTACTTGACTAGCTGATATCGACATAACAGGGAAACATCTGGTTTGACTATTCTTCACCTGTAGTTTGAATGCTGAACATTTGCCTGTTTAAATCATAATAACTGTCACTATACAGAGATGTGCTTCTGAATGTGGACGATGTGTCTTCTGCATGCAGTAATGCAGTTCTGCTTGTGTTGAGTGATGTAAACAACTGATCGATCTAAACTCTTTAAACGTCAAAATTGATCATTAGATTTTTTATGACACAACAGTGGTGAGTGTTCCCACCTTCTGCTCTTTGTAACTTAACGCGATCTTTCCGTTTTCGAGTTTTGGACATGATTTTGGAGTATATCTTCGCAGTAGCGATTGACCGCAAAGTAAAGCTACCGGAAATGTACAACCCCACATCCGGTCTCAAACCAGGAAGTTAGCATTTTCTCGTACACAGGGTCTAGTAACTATACACTGATGTTGTCATAATTGTGACGATCATGGTTGGTTTGTTTTTCCCTCAGCCTGGCTGTGAAAACGTCTGCTATGATCAGTTCTTTCCTGTGTCCCACATCCGTCTCTGGTGTCTTCAGCTTGTCTTTGTCTCCACGCCAACACTCCTGGTTGCCATGTATGTGGCCTATCGTAACCACAGAGATAAGAGGAAGCTCCTTCAGGTGTGTGCATTGTTTTATTATGATTACGGCAAAGTCATCGTGATGACAGACAAAATGATGATGTCATTTGGGGCAGCTGTGACAGAGACCTAATTTGCCCCCAATGCATCAATCAGTGTGTGTAAGTTAATATTAGATAAAAAGGCACTTAGGCATGTATGAATGTGTGTGTTTGGGTGAATGAGACTTGTAGTAGAAAGCTCTTTGAGTGCTCAAATGATCTCATCCTGTGTGACAGAGTCCTGGTAGAGCTGGGTTTCTCAGTGCAAAGGGCCAAGATGAGGAGTTAGAGACTCTGAAAAAGCGGAGGCTCCCAATAGCTGGTGCCCTCTGGTGGACATATGCCTGCAGCCTGGTGTTCAGGCTGCTGTTTGAAGCAGGATTCATGTAAGATCAGTGCTTCCTTTTTCCGTCAGTCTCACATGGCTGTTTTGGTTTGATGGTACGATATCTGTGTCTCCAGGTATGCTCTGTATGTGGTGTACGATGGTTTCCAGATGCCACGGCTGGTGCAATGTGATCAATGGCCATGTCCTAACCTGGTGGACTGCTTCATCTCACGTCCAACTGAGAAAACCATCTTCACTGTTTTCATGGCCACTACCTCATCTATCTGCATGGTCCTTAACATGGCTGAACTTGTATATCTTGTCATCAAGGCTGTCTCTAGGTAATAGTATTAATCAGACAGTCAGGTGATTAATCAGCTGATTGACGCAATTCTTTTGTGCATTATTTTTGTTTTTAAGTTTTAAGCTGTGCATTCCATATGCACTTCTTTATATTATATATCATTTATTTATTTTTTCTTGTAGGGGTCTCTGTGATCAGAAGGAGAGGAAATTAGGCAGCAGAGAGAAGATGCGGATCAGGACTAACCAGAAGTCACTTGTTTCAACCTGATTTTGAAATGTAGCTAGAAGACGGAGGGTGGAGAAGAAACTGATAAAAACATTGTCATTTTAGAGATATAATGCATGTGTGAGAATCATAAATGTAAATACAACTCACAAATTGGACATTTTCAATGATAATCTATAGAAAATCAAGGGGTGGAGAGGATGTTAGCATCTTAAAACTATACTTTCATGTTAAATGAGGTTGTATGTAGATAAGCTGTTTAACAAATAAAAATATAAATACATCATGTGCATTTAACTACATGTGTTTAATGTTGAAGTCATTTTAAATACTTTTTATTCTGTTCAATGTCCAGAATCATGTTCTATAAATTGTTTGTAGAAAGAAAAAAATGGGGACAGCTACAATTTCCTATGAGTACAAAGCAAGCAGACCACAAGAAGGCAGTAATGTAAAGCAGCAGTCCCCAACCCCTGGGCCTTGTCCTGATTGAAAGGTCCTGATGAAAAGCCACTGATGTACAAATATTTACAAAAAGTTGTATTTTTCATAATAATTAATTGAATGCAAAAAGTCTCCAGATAACATTTAATCTTCTTTTCATTTGACTGGTTATGTAGTTTATTCTTATGATATTTATGATGTTTGTTTTTAAAGGAATGAAAAAGACAAACCCATGAATTCTTTTGTTCTGTAATGAGATACTGTACTCTGCTGACCCCTGCTGGTGAGCAAACAGGTCTGCAACAATTCCTTCCCCTACCCAGAGGGACTTTTTTTGGGTGACACAAAACTAAGTGATAACATAGGTGAATAGATGGTGTCACCCCATTCTTTGTAGTTGTTAAGAAGCAACAACAAAAAACTTGTTTTCTTTTACAGAAAAAGAAAAAACTTTGCAACATTTTGGAGTGAAAAAAGGTTTTTAAAAAAGATACAGTGACATTTATAATTTATTTGTCTCTGCCTGCATTCCTAAGACTGTGGATGTTATTTATCACTCTACTTTTCACATTTATTGCAGTCAACATTTATACTATGAATCACTTAATCTCACATGAATACTGAGGTAGTCTTTTCTGTTTAAAAGATGTGAAAATGGGCTATATGTCAGTGTTTAATTATAAGGCTGTCATTGGGTGGATAGAATTCATTTTATTGTACACTGGCGCTCTGGGCCATATTAAGCTTGGCCACACGGCTGACTATTGCTGCAAGATTTTCATGTCTGTACTAAGCTTGGGATAACTGATTTTAGTTTCTGTGTTTTCTGCTTCTTATATTTTGTCTTTACATTTGTATTTTGTTGTGTTTAATTTCTGTTATCCTGTATCTTTTATTATTAAAACTTGATGGTGTTTAATGCGTCTATTCTTTTAAATTTCATTTAAAATATCATCTTTGTAACTGAATGTAATTTACTTGTAACTAAATGTCATGTATGTAACACTCATGTAATGTAACACTTTAACATGTAAATTCCTTTTGGGGGCTAAAAACTGTTGCAATATGAAGAACTTGTAGAAAGATGAGCTTACTTTTACACTTCAATTTTTGTCTGTTTTTTTCTGATTTCTCCATTTTTGACATCAGTAATCTTCCATATTGATGTTTATTTGTAATGACAGTAAAAAAGCTAGTAAGTTATTAGCTAATACCCAGAGGGTGTTTTACCTCATACTGCAACAAGGAACAATCCAAATATTTATTTTTCCCTTAACAGAAGTTGTTAAAGAAAATTTTTGTCTGGTCAGGAATGTGATAGTTGCGTTACACCACATATACACGCGCGCGCACTCAAACGCGCGCCTTCCCCTTACCACCCCCCTCCTGCGCCCCTTGCACGGGGACACCAATGTTTGACAGTGGCGGATGGCCTTGGCCACGCGGGACGCAGCCGCTGTGCTTCGCCTTCGCGGGACAGGTTCCACACGCGCCCTTTTTTTTAGACTAGACTAGCCTCGCGTATTCTTCTTTTCTTTTTCCCTCCTTTTTTGTTGTTAACTTTCTCTCTCTGTTACTCTGTGTATTGCTCTCTCTGTGTCTCTCTCCCTCCCTTCTCCCTTCTATCAATCTGCCCAATCTTCTCTTGGTTGCCCCGAGAACCTCCGTGGGACTAAAAGAAAAAAGAAGAGAAGAAACGCGGTAAGCAGGGTCACCGTAGAGTGATGCTGGAGGTTGAAGTGGGAGGGAAGAGGCATTATCATCTTTCCACCTGCTGGATTATCAGCACCTCTCATGATGCGTTCACATCCATGTGGGAAAGACGGCAGACAGGAAGCCACAAATCCAAACCAATATCGTCCAGGCTTAAATAATCTTTGGGAAAAAAGAATGCATTTTGTGGGGTCTTAGGCTAGATTTTGATACTTTAGTTAAAAAATAAGTTTTTTTTAAAAGAGCCATGGACAAGAAACTAATGGAAAACAGGCGGTAGGACTGTTTTTTTGTTTTTAAATAAATTTGAGGTCAACTGTAGGGAAGCTTACATTTTAGTTTTGATGGATATTTAAATGCAACCATTGCTAGTTGTTTATCTTTTGTATAGGAGACACACTGTCTAATGTTACCACGAAAGGAAGAACCTTCCTGTAGTTTTTCTGCTTGTTGGAATTGTACCGTGTGACTTGCTGTAGTAAATGGAGGAAATAAGTTGCTGCTCCTAACCAGCCAACCAGCTGCTGAATTGATTATTTCCATACTCTCTTTAGATGCTGTGTGCCATTCTATAAATCTTTGCACACTTTAAAAAAAAATTTGCTTTGTACTTTTAGTATCTTAGGCAACTTTGGGCCCATTTATTCACTTGTGTGTACAGTTAGAAACTCTTTCCACATTTTTGGAATGGCACTTTTAGACATACATTTACATTTTTAATATATGTATCAAAAATATCTTTTCTTAAAAGCAAACTGCATTTAATCATCTTCAGTACTATTCCACACCATGTGAAACTAATTGCTTAAACACTGAGCACGGTCTTCTCAAGTTTCTGGATATACACTAAGGTAGTTGATTAACTGAGTAATGAACAGAATTGTCTTTTATTGTGACTGTGCATATTTTCGGATTTCGTTGTGCAAATGGCAGGCCAGGAGTTAACTGTTTGGGCTGTTTTAGCACAAAGACCTCTGATCCATCAAAAGCACACAGCAGCCAGAACAATATCCATCTGGCAGCTTCCCTATTGTCTGCCATGGCCGATGGTATTTCATCACGTCAACACATCATGTACATGTACACATACCACCGTTAGACTGGTGAATTAGTAGCCATTTGTCATTTGAGAATATGTTTCACGTGTAAGACATCTGAAAAGTCTTTGTTATTTATTTATTTGTGTTTCTAAGCAGTTTTTTAAGAACACAGTTAAATCAAGACCACGATATTTCCTTTCTGTCTATGGAGCTTCCGTTCTCTCTCTTTCTCTTTTTCTTTTACTCAGTTGACCTACCTCTCATCAGACACAAATTCCTGGATTTACATTTTATTTTGGAAGTAAGTTACACAGTATGCAGGAGTACAGAACACTGCTGAAACTTTAGAATGCGTGTATATGTTTGTGTGCGTTCATATCAGGGAATCCCAGGCAAACATTTGCCCCCATCAGCATTCCTGGGATGTGATGAGTCCGGCATTCAACAGCGACAACCTGTTATTCACTCACTTCACTTCTCACAGATGGCCAGCCATTGTCCACTAACCAGCCAGTCTCGCATCACACACACATACCAATGCAAGTACACACAAATTTGGCACATCCAAAAGCAAATGTATACCATGGAATAACTATCAAACAATCAGACACATGCAGTGCTACTGTGAGCATTGGATTGCACCAAAATGTCAGATGAAGAAAAAAGAGTGAAATTAAATCAAAGTAGTGATAAATGAGCGCTTTTAAACTGCAGCTACCAATTCTTAGTAGTACACTTTGTTCAGAGTACTTGACTGTTCCGGGTCCTCTGTGGAACCTCTTTCTCCTTTTTCATGTAATTCCACATGGAATCTATGAAGCTAAAACCTGGACTCTGTGAAGATCCAACACATTCTCATCCCAAAACGTAACATACCGACACTATGAGATAAGTTGTCGGTATGTTAAGCTTTCGGAGGCACGAGAACTGTTTGGAATGAATCTACACATCTGATCATGCATCGCTTTGGAAAACACTATCTGATATGGTTAAGGTTAGGGTTAAGGTTACGGTTAGGGCTGGAATACACAGCTGGAATGTGTGTTACCTCCGCGAGCATCATTCTTTTGGATTCCATCCACAATCCGGAGCGTATCATAGGGATGCGGAAGGTTACCTTTGAGATGCCATGGGACGTGACAAATCGTAGTTATGCTACATGTTGGGAATGAGAATGCTCTGAAAGGTCATACCATTCGCTGCCGGACTCAATTTAGCTAGTTCTTTATGTCTTATGCTATGTTTCTGGGGTTTTCATCATGCTGCAGAATTAATTTTGAAGTTATCACTCTATAGACCTGTGTGATTGATAATTTAAAATATCTGAACTGTTTAAAAAATTTGGACAGTTCTTAGCACTGGTACTAATCCTAGCATCAGGTGAGGAGTAACAAGACCCTTTCCGATGCCATACTATAAGTATATGGCATCATTTGTACCTACTGTGCACTAAAATGTTTCTGGTTAAAAAAAAGATTCATATTGGCATCAGCATCAAAAAGCTCTGTATCCTTTTTTGTGTGATGTCTGTATGATGATGAGCCCAAAAAGCTAATACAAAGCATTTTGTGTCTTCCTTCCAGATATAGTTTTTGTTCTGATTTCTGGTCGATGGATTTATCACTGACAACACAACAATATTTTAGTAAGTCAGCTTAATTTGTCTTTTTTTTTTTCAAAACAATCCGACTTATTTGAAATTTTATTTTGAAGTCTTTTCTCTTCTTGATTTTAGCATTGAAGTTCGAAAGTAGTTATGCTTTCTGTGCTCAGTTGAAAAGAGCTTTTTGGGCAGCAGCCAAGTTTTTGTAAAATTTCACAGTGAAACACCAAGGTTTAAATGGTAAAAGAAGATATTTCTAGGTATTGTAAGGCAAGATACTGCTTGAGATGTTCATGCAGTTATTTTGTTGGTAAGTATTAACAGCACTTGTTTATATGACGCAATATTTCAGAATATCAAAGAATTTTGTTTTTGATGATGATAGCCTTTATATTGTAAGGTCTTTACCTTATAATATAAAGCCCCTTGAGACAATTACTGTTGAGATATAAATAAAATTTAATTGTATTGAACTAAATATATGAATAACTGTGGCTTAGATGAATACTTTCAAAAGTTTCTAGGCTAAAGAGTTTATAGATGAACTGGCCGTTAGATCTCATTAGGACTCTCTAGTCTGTGTTTGACACAGACTAAAAATGGAACAATGCTAGTTTTTTATGTTTCATGGAAAAGAAGTGTCAAACTGATTGCAGGAAGAGGAAGCGAATGTTTGGCATAAGAAAAAAGGGAAACAGACTGACAGAGATCGAATGATTCCTCATAAACGTCCTGGAAAATACACTCACCGAACACTTGATTAGGACACTTGCTAGTACTGATTTTCAGAACTGGCTTAATTCTTTGTGAATTCAACAAGATGCTGTATACATTCCTCAGAGATTTTGATACATACTGACATGATTTGCTGTGATGAGAGACACAGACACACACAGACACCTACAATCAGACATAGAGACACAAGGTAAAACAGTATCAGCCATAAAAGTTCAGATAAAATCCTAAATACTGACTTTCTGTGGTATTGTTCTTTAATTGACTTTTTGTTGTTCACCATAGACTCTCATGTCTCTCTGCAGGCTAGAAAACTGAGAGAAGCATGGGTGACTGGAGTTTTCTAGGGCGACTGCTGGAGAATGCTCAAGAACACTCCACTGTGATTGGAAAGGTGACCGACTATTGATAACAAAAACATGATCTGTTAAACATATTAAGCTTACCTTTTGATGATTTTCACTGTATTTCCTTTTCATAGAACTTTTGATACGCCAACATTGTTGATGACATTTTCTGGTTTTCAGTTTGGTAAAGGGTAGACCATACTGACACTGTGGAGAAACCACAAGCTTTAGTTACCCTCTGCATTATCCAGGAAGTACTAACTACTGTGCTTCTAACTGTCGTGTTTGTCCAACCCAGGTTTGGCTCACAGTCCTCTTCATCTTTCGAATTTTGGTGCTGGGTGCAGCAGCTGAAGAAGTTTGGGGTGACGAGCAATCAGACTTTACCTGTAACACACAGCAGCCCGGTTGTGAAAACGTTTGCTATGACGAGGCATTTCCCATCTCCCACATCCGTTTCTGGGTGCTGCAGATCATCTTTGTCTCCACACCAACCCTCATCTACCTGGGCCATGTACTACACATTGTTCGCATGGAGGAGAAGAGGAGGGAGAGGGAAGAGGAGCTCAGAAAGGCCGGACGACACCAGGATGACCATGACCCTCTCTATCACAATGGAGTTGGTGATGGTGGAGGGAAAAAGGAGAAACCCCCAATTCGTGACGAACATGGAAAAATCAGGATACGCGGGGCATTATTGAGGACCTACATCTTCAACATAATATTCAAGACTCTGTTTGAAGTGGGTTTCATTCTGGGGCAGTACTTCCTGTATGGATTCCAGCTGAGGCCTCTCTATAAATGTGGCCGCTGGCCCTGCCCCAATACTGTGGACTGCTTCATCTCCAGGTAAGAAAGTTCAGTTTTATTGTTTTGCATCACAATCAAAGATTTTTTTCTTTGTGTCTGTTTAATAATTCTTCATTATACTCTACACATACATCCTGTCACTCAGTTATATTTACTAAGTCTATCACTCTCTATGTTCTTGTACAACACTAATAGTCTAAACAACACCCCACATAGCAAAATTGGTATGGCCCAGATCTGGCCCACACAATGTGCTTACACATGGCCCACATACCACAAAGAATGACGGCCCTTTGGTGGCCCAGATCTGGTTTGCAAGAGGTGGCCCACACATGGGCCAGCACAAGGCCAGTTGCAGACACACTGGTGGTCCTGTGCTGGCCCCTGTGTGGATTACCTCTGGCAAACCTGATCTGGGATACCAAAGGGCCGTCATTCTTTGTGGTATGTGGGCCATGTGTAAGTTGTGTGCAGCCATGGGCCAGTTGTAGACACACTGCTGGCCCTGTGCTGGCCCAGAACAGTTTCAGCTCTGGCCCCAGATGTCAGCCTAATGTGTACCTTAATCAAGCCATGTAATAACAACATGTGCCAGAACATAATAGTGCAAAAGTAACATGACGAAACTCTGTTCAGACAGTGAATGGACTAATTCTTAGATAATGCTTTACTACTCTCCCGGATTACTCAAAGTGCTCCACATTCACCCAATCACACACTCTCTCTAAACTGGGTGCTTCCTAACTACATTCATACACATTCACACTCTTGACATGCAGACTAGAGGAGCCAGGGATCGAACCAATAACCTTCCAATCAGTAGTGATAAACATGAGTAAACCCTCACTAGGTTTTGGATAAAGTGTACACTCACAAACCTGTCAAACCTGCATTTGAAACGCTGGCTACAATAGCAGTATAGTATTGCAACATGGCATTTGGGTCTTCTAACTAAAATAGGAAAATAGGAACATAAATAGTGCCATCATTGCCAGACCTGGCCCACATCTGGTAGACATACATCCTGCCATGACACCAGTCAGTCAGAAGTGCTAGCTTGATGCCAGATCCGGGCCAGACCTGTCTGCGATGTGGGACCTTTTGTTTCTAAATGAAAAAGAGCAATTCTGGCTGGCATTGCAGTTTGATCAGTTGTAGTGTTGTGGCTAATAGACTGCTTCAAAGAGTTGAAAGAAAACAACAATTAATATTCCTGTCTCCAACAGGGTTGCCACTAGGGATGGGTATCGTTTAGGTTTTATCCGATACCGGTGCCAAACCGGTACTTTTGAAACGGTGCCGGTGCTTAAACGGTGCTTAAACCGGTGCTTAAGATAAGATAAGATAAGATAACCTTTATTAGTCCCACACGTGGGAAATTTGTTTTGTCACAGCAGGAAGTGGACAGTGCAAAAGTTATGAGGCAAAAATTAGAATACAATAAGAATAAATACAGTACACAACTGTACAGAATAGAATAAAATACTATATACAGTAGAATAAAATAAAATAAATATACAATAAGATAAAAATAGAATACAAATACAAATACTATATACAACTGAGTAAAAATACAACGATGACAGAAAGGATTATTGCACTTAGTATTATTGCATATGTATGGATGTGTGTGCTTGATCAGTTAAAGTCTTTATTATGGAGTCTGACAGCAGTGGGGAGGAAAGACCTGCGAAATCTCTCCGTCCCACACCGTGGGTGCCGCAGTCTCCCACTGAAGGAGCTGCTCAGTGCTGTCACAGTCTGCTGCATGGGGTGGGAGATGTTGTCCAACAGGGATGACAGCTTAGCCGCCGTTCTCCTGTCACTCACCACCTCCACTGGGTCCAGAGGGCATCCTAGAACAGAGCTGGCCCTTCGGATCACCCTGTTCAGTCTCTTCCTGTCCCCAGCAGAGATGCTGCCGCCCCAGCAGACCACACCATAAAAGATAGCAGAAGCCACAACAGAGTCATAGAAGGTCTTCAGGAGTGGGCCCTCCACTCCAAACGACCTGAGTCTCCGCAGCAGGTACAGCCTGCTCTGCCCTTTCCTGTAGAGGGCGTCTGAGTTATGAGTCCAGTCCAGTCTATTGTTCAGATGAACACCAAGGTACCTGTAGCTGTCCACAGCCTCAATGTCCATACCTTGGATGTTCAGTGGTTGCAGTGGAGAATGCTTGTGCCTGCGGAAGTCTACCACCAGTTCCTTGGTTTTACTGGCGTTGATCTGGAGGTAGTTCTGCTGGCACCAGTCCACAAAGTCTTGGGTCAGACCTCTGTACTCCTTGTCGTCCCCATCAGTGATGAGGCCGACTATTGCAGAGTCATCAGAGAACTTCTGCAGGAAGCACTGGGTGGAATTGTGGGAGAAGTCAGCAGTGTAGAGAATGTAAAGAATGGAAAACACAAAACTGGTCCAAAAACCTCTCATGTTCAGCTGTTTTTTTTGTAAAAAGATAACAATGTTAGCCTTTTCTGCAGCTATAGGGGATTTATGGCATCACTCTTGGCTGGAAGCAGTGCTTAAACAATGGAAAAAACACAAACTTTGTCCAAAAACCTCTCATGTTTAACTGTTTTCCACTTTTTCTTTGGTCATTTTAGCCTTTTTGGCCAGGGTGAAGGGAGTATCTGCCATCAAACAAGAAGACAGCCGCATGTAGCTATGATGATGTTTGCTAGTTCACCTTACATGCATTAATTTAATAACGTGGTTAGCCTACTCAACGTAAATTACACACGGACAACATTAAGCTACTCACGCAGAGAAGAACGGCGGCTGCTGCCATCATCATCCGTCATCATTTCTGCTACACTGGCAGGGCTAGGGGCCAGGACTCTATTCTTCGTGTTTTTGGGGGATGTTGCTAACTCCGGGTCCGATAACAGGTAACCCACCCGCAGGGTGCTCGGTGTGAGGTCTCGCAGCAAGCTATCAAATACGGCGCATTTCTCGGCTTTTAAAAAAAACGCTATGCGTCGCCAGGTGTTTCATCGGATTTGAGGTGTTACCTCCTTTGACAGTATCACAGTATCAGCTTAAAGCACTTGTTGCAGGCTGCTGAGTTTGCTAATTTTGCTGTGAAGTACAGGCAGACTTTTGACCGCTTTGCCTTGGTCATTTTTAATCTGTAGCTCTGCTCTAAAAGAACGTACGTACCTGGCCCCGCCTACTATCCTCGGAAACGTAAAATGATTGGCTAGAATCTAAAGCGTATCACAGCTCAGGAAAAAAAAGCACCGAAATAAAGCACCGAAATGTGCGCTGCTTTTCGGTCTGGTTACTACCGTTTATGTCAGAACCGGTGCCATCATGGCACCGGATACCGGTACCCATCCCTAGTTGCCACATTACTAGAATTTTGATACCCAATAGTATTTAAATACCACAGGGGCAAAAAAACAAAACAAATTACGAATCATCTTTCCTTTCCTGGAAGAGGTAGAAATAATGAGCTAAATGAGGGTGGTTTAAGTGTCTGATTAGGTCTGTTTTTAAGAAGCTTTTCAGTGTCAGAAGTCAGTTTATTTATAAATAAACAAAATGCTCTTAACACTCATTATCAGACAGTTTGTATCACATTAGTATGTTGTATGATGTCAATAATAGTGATAACCTTAGCATGGTCAAATCAAATCTTTTGTTTGTAAGTGGCAGTCAGTATGAATCAAGGCAAAGGGCTTAAAGAGAAGCCTTATTTCAATATCTGGATGAATCTAGGGCCTGCAAAAAGGCTCAAGGATTATTTTGAATTATTTTGAACTGACAATCATGCAAAGCTACTCTAGGAGAGAGACCCAGTTGGAAGTACAGTGTACAAGCGAGTACAGTAAGGTTCATTTCAGTTAACACAAGAGGATTTTGTGTTTACAGAGGGAGTCTAAAGTAAAAGGACATAGTATGAATAAATAGTATATTGAATAGTAAGGAGCTAGTTACTTTAGTCTATGAAGATATTGTTCAAATACTAACATTTTTGCCCTTGTGGGTTATTTAAAATTGATTATCACCAAGTGTTCCCACTGCAGCCTTTATCGCTTTAACAATGAGAAATCCAACAATAACATTGGATTTTCTTCCTTCTTTTTCTTTTAATGTTACATTTCCTATTATACACTGGTGTGATTTGTTAATCACAACCTCTTTTTGTTCCTCTGTTGCCATAGGCCCACTGAAAAGACAATCTTCATCATCTTTATGCTGGTCGTTGCCTGTGTCTCTTTGGTCCTCAACCTGCTGGAGATCTATCACCTAGGCTGGAAGAAAGTAAAGCGAGGGGTCACCAATGAGTTTGCACCTGACAGCGAGTCACTGATTCTGGCTGAAGATGAGCCCACAGACGCAGAGACAATCCCTGAGCAGACCTCTCCTTTGGTGCTCGACTGTCTGCCGACATTTGGCAGCGTGAGTGTGACGGGAGACGGGGCAGCTGAGGGAGGGGCCTACAGCCCACCAGAGTCTTCCCCTGCTGTGACCTCCTTAAACGCTGCGACCACCCCTGTGCCTGCTGGGATGAAGATGGACAACACGGCGTTCCACCCAGACGACTTCTTGTTGGATGCTGCTTCTTTTTATAGCAGCAGTGAGAAAGTGGGTGTTGGAAGTCAAGGACAGCTGGTGGTGATGGAGCAGAACTGGAACAACATGGTGCTGGAAGTCCACGATCTGAATGGAAAAAATTCAGCCTCAGCCTCCTCCTCTCCTGAAGTGGAAAAGACCCCAACACCAGAGGAGCAGCAATCTGCATTTCCCACACTTCCGCGCAACACCCCTCTTTCTTCTCTCATGCCAAAGGAGACGGCAATGAAAGAGGAAACTGCTGTCATCACAGCACCTAAGGTCCTGCACAGTGACTTCACTGTGGTAACCAGGGCGGAGATGCATCAGCCTCCTGCTGCTGCGGGGACAGACAACCGCAAGCCAAGTCGGGCCAGCAAGAGTGGCGGTGGACGAGCTCGCCCCGATGACCTAGCCGTGTAGCTAAAACACACACTCACTCACACTTTTACCCAACTATGCATGCATGCTCTATAGTCAGAGAGAGCCTACACATGCTTTTTTTTTTCTTTTAATATGCACTGCAGCATAAAACCACACCTAAGCATGCACTTCAGCATGAGCCTGATGCCTACTGGAGTTGGCTGCTTAGTTTATAGTCAGCATTGCGAATCTGAAATGATGCCCTACATAGATATTGACAACATCAGGGTATGTCCACATTAGTTTCTTAACGTGTAAGTTTTCAGTTCAAAGGAGGTTCAAATTGTTTAGAGTAATGGCTGTGCACATGGGGGTCCATTTTTTTCGTTTACAAACATATAAAAACATCCAGATTATTTTTATTTTATTTTTTTATTATTAGGTTTAGAGGCTAAATTAAATAGACCAAGAAACTATATCTTTTGTATGTAGATTTTTTCAAGACCAAAAATCCTGTCAGGCCATGGTTGTCATTCCAGCTTAGAGTTTTCAGGAATTTTCTTGTAGCCATGATATTGCCCACTGAAAAAGTATCACTAAAACAACCCCCAGCCAATTTAAGCTAATCATATCAAATCCATTGTTTTAGTAGTTTACTGACACAAAGACAGAAATGCAGAAGTCAATTTTGCTGCTACTTAATTTTGCTTGTCTGGCCATTCTCTCACTCCTCTTTGACAAAAGAATAACACAGGATAAGAAATCTAGATGATATTTAATGTAACTGCACACTTAAAATATCCACACAGCCAGCAAAAATACATATAAGGAAAGGTTATTGTGATGATGATGATGACTGGACCTACTAATAAGTTTTTGTGCAGTTTTTTTTAATTTTCATCTTTCTTTTATTTCTTTCCTGTGAGACATCAGAGGAAAGGTTTGCACTTTTGTTTCTTGAGCTTTAATTTTTCTTGTGATGTGATGGTGGAGCTGAAGTGTCGTAAGTGTGTAGAACTCGTCCATCTCTGTGTACGCTCTCTACACAGCCTGTAGTTTTAATAAATAGAGGGATTCACCAGCATTAGAAAATAGCAGGTGACCATAAAGCAGGCCCACCCAGAGATGTAGTTCTAAGGCTTTACAGGCTGTGTGTGTGTCTGCATTTAGGTATATTTATAATGTTTCGTGTTTACAAAATAATATCTCTGCGGTTACATCAGGGTAAACTATATATAAATATGTAAATACATAATAATTAACAGCATTGATATGCACGACAAGACTTTATACAGAACTACCTATGTTTTTAAAAAGTTTGTCTCTGATCAAACTGCAGTTTTACATAAGAAACCAAAAACCATAAATGCTTTAACATTTTACTGACTTTGAGCCAAAGTTTGTCACTATGCAAAACCCCTTAGCATAAGAGTTGAGTCGACTAATAAGACAGTATTTCAAAGTTCCTTACTGAACAGGTTTAAGTTTTGCAGCTTGAACTGAGTATAAAAACTGCCTTCTTTCTGCTGGTTGTGTTTGCAGTGTGGCACGGAAGTGTTGAGTTCCCTGGAGCTGTTTTGTTTAGGAGGACTCTTAAGTTAATTTTCTAGATGAGCTGTAGATTATGCTGTAGCTCTTAGATTTTTTTGAGAGAAAAGAAAGCAATATGATCTAAGAAGTGTTCATTTTTACTTTGCTGTTAGTAATTAACACATCCCACATAGGAATGTTCATTTATGTCCTGTTTTTCTATTAATTCCTGCCAGATTAAAAACACAAGAAAACACATGGATAATGGTTTATGCATTCTAGGTTGTTATGTTGCTTATTAGTAACTTCCCTAAAGCTTTAATTTACCCAATTTTATCCATTGGGGGGAAAAAAGTCAGCCTTGCATCAGGACAGCAAGAGAGAGTGGTTTGGAGCAAACTGTGTTTTGTATTTTTGCAACTTTGTGTTCCTCTATGAACAGATTTGAGTTGCTTATAAATGACACGCTTGAAAAAAAAATGCAACCTACCAAAGAACAGTCAGTGATTAACATTTGAATTTAAACACTTTTTCCTCACATACTTCACAGCTCAGCTGTCAAATATCAAAGTGCTTTAAGTAATGCTCATATACTGAAACCAAATGCATAAACATAGATCTAGTGATTGTTCGATAATGTGCATTCATTTCAATTTGAAAAGGTTCATATTTTACACTTTTTGGATGGCGTAGACATGGTGTAGTGGATAAAGTCAACTTAATATTCTTAATAAAGCTAAGTTCTAAATTTCCAGAATAAACTGAATGTTGCTGATGTTGTGCCTGGAATCTGCTGGAGCCACTCTTCCAGTTTTAGGGTTAGAGCTCCTTCCATTCCCTTCCTATTGCAGTTGTTCCTTCAGTACTTCTCTGTTTTCATAAGCGCTTTCTTCCTGATGTTTCTATCTGCTGAAATTGCCATATTTATCACGATTGCAGTCTTCTGCTCCTTTTCAACCACCGCTATGCCTGGTTGGTTGGCCAACATCTGCTTGCCTGGAACTCAAAGTCCCACATGACCTTCGACCTGTTTTTCTCAGTCACCTTTGGCGCTGTTCTCCCATCAGGACTTGGGGACTTCTAGTCCATATGCAGCACAGATGCTCCTGGACGCCATCCAAGCAACTTGGTTGTGCCTCTCAGTGTAAATGGCCCCAGCTTGCATCTTACATCCTGCTAATATGTGGTGGATAGTCTCCTGGGCACCTTTGAACAAGCTGCAACTTGGGACCTGTTGGCGGTGGTAGGCTCCTTCTTCTCTGGATCTGGTGCTTAGGGCCTGTTCTTGTGTTGCCATGATCAGTGCCTCTGTGCTGTCCCTTAGGCCGGCCTTTTCTAGCCACTAGTAGGAAATCTTGATGCCATCTAGTTCCTCTATCTGTCGATGGTACATCCTATGCTTGGTCGTCCATCGCCCTCTGTCTTCAGCTGCCAGAGGCATTCTTGCAGCTGCTTATTTCTGGGGTCCATCCTCCCGATGTATTCGTGGATGCTCTATGTTTCATCCTGGATTGTGGATTTGACACTCACTAATGCTCCCCTTCCCTTTTCCGTTGCTCAGAGAGCCTTAGGGGCTTTGCCTCAGGAATTTGGAACAATAGGGTCTGACCTATTGTTCCAAAGATGCTAATGCCGCTACTAGACTAGACTGCTAGCTTATATATTATATATAGCTACCCTTGCTCCCAGGCATATTGATTAGCACAACCACCTATCTTTTGGATTTACAGATTCACAGATAAATAGTGCTTCAATTGGATCTGCTGGATCGTTTGTCTAGTATAAATTTTAAACAACATAGCAAATGTGGTTGTTTCCCCAAAATACAATATCCCTTGCAAGCATCTACCACGTTCATGGTATAAACCAGAGCCCTTTTCAGACATAAGGGGCGATCGTGGCTCAAGAGTTGGGCGTTCGCCTTGTAATCGGAAGGTTGCCGGTTCGAGCCCCGGCTTGGACAGTCTCGGTCGTTGTGTCCTTGGGCAAGACACTTCACCCGTTGCCTACTGGTGGTGGTCAGAGGGCCCGGTGGCGCCAGTGTCCGGCAGCCTCACCTCTGTCAGTGTGCCCCAGGGTGGCTACAATGTAGCTTACCATCACCAGTGGGTGGATGACTGGATATGTAAAGCTCTTTGGGGTCCTTAGGGACTAGAAAAGCGCTATATAAATACAGGCCATTTACAGGCCATTACATTAACTATGTCACATTTCAGGTTTCATCAATCTGTAAAAGTGTTGACATCCTAAGGTATTTTTTAATGGCCTAATACAAATCAATATCAAAACAGTGAAGGAGAATGCCACAGTACTTGCCAAATATTTGCTATTCGCTGGAGATGGGACATGCCTCAAGTGACATTGAATCTGTTCGTAGAGTGTTACCTCTGTTTTATTTGATTATGATGTTATTGCAGTCATTAAGTTTGTGATTAAGAATGTATTTTCTGTAAAACTAGATGGCATACCATTGATGGGGTCAATCTGAGGTTCATGTTTGGAACTTTTCAAAGTTCGGAGTTAAAGTTTTCCATCTTGTCATGAGTTCAACTCCTAAAGCGCATAAATGAACATAAGAAACAAGGTGATAAATTAGAATCAATATACGGTGAAAGGAACTTGTTCTACATACTTTGTAGTTAAGAACAAATCATTTTGTAATGCATAAAATAAGCCCCCCCCATAAATGCTGTTTGTGGATAGAGTTTATGTCTCTGATCAAGTTTGGGTGACAATAAATTCAGCACACTGTAGATGCTGAACCACTTAATCTATTCTTAGAGAGGAAGTTGCAGGTTGTGATGTGTTGATTTAACCAAACCAAAGAAATATCCACCAAAGAGATAATACAGAAAATACATTATGTTAGAGTTTCTTTTAAAAAGATGACTTTTTGAAATAAGGTATTATCTTTTTTTATTGCTTAAATGTTTTTTTTTTTACTTTATTGTACCAAGTTGTTCTTAGTATCTTTGACATGTAGGTAAAGTTTTGCACAGTTAGACAGTTATGAAGACATTGAAATATTTAGAGAGAAGCAAAAATCAGAAGGGTTTCGTATAAAGAGGGATATATTAACATATTTAGTTTATTTGTGGAAATAACAAACACAATTAGACTTGGAATGGACGAGAAATGAAACTAAAGTGATATTTTTCTGTCCTGAAAATGGTTGAAGAGATGTTGGCTCTAGCTTTTACCAGTGGATGTACCTTGAATCAAAGACTTTCTGATGGGAAATGATGAAGATTATATGATGGACTTATCATCTACACAAGCAGGAGCACACACAGAATAACCCCTGCGACTACTCCCACTGTAAAATGATTGTCTTTGAAGAGAAGGGCCTTTTGTCTGAACCTTTTGTTGAAGAACATGTTGATGTAAATGTTGATTTACCTCAGATGTTTACAGAACTGTTACTCAATAAATATTTTGTACCATACCTATATTTGTTGCTTGTTTTGGAATATTTTGGGGTCCGGAGCAGTGTTGCCAATTGATTTCAATGGAAAGTAGTTAAAACTTAGCCTAACCTGGTTCTGCTAGAGGTTTCTTCCTGGTAAAAAGTGCTTGGCCATTGGGGTTGTATGATTGTTGGGATTTTTTTCTAATATTTTAGGGTCTTTACTTTACAAAGCCGTGAGGTGACTGCTGTGAATTGGTGCTATATGAATAAAATTGAATTGAACTGAGAGTGCTAATTATCATATTCATGGTTTTGTTGCATCAGTCTTTTATTCTGCCTCTCAGCCAATGTGGGGTTTTTATCAGTTTCTTCTTTACTTGTGCAGATGTACACTATGCACAGCCACTTCTAGTTATTTCCAAGCTCCAAGGGAACACTTAAAGATTCTTTAATTAAATTTTTGGTGATACATTGAATCTAACCCTCAGTGATTCTACATAGTCCCCCATTTTCAATTGGACAAACAACGATCATTTTAAGTGCAAGGAGTATTTTGTTTTGTTTTTTTTACTTTTTTTTAAATTAAAATCTTGTGCAGTCAATGATTCTCTGGAACCTTTGGACTGATCACCGTATGTTGTGCTTGATACCTTGAGATGCTCTTTCAGACCTTTTACTGCATCTGCCATCACTGTTTGTGAGCCTTTTTTGCATCCAGCTGGGTCTTTTTTAACTGAAAAACATGCTCTTCATATTTGCACTTTTCCTTCCCATCAGTTTTGCAGACTTTGTTTGAATCTGAACAGACAGTGTGCCATGTAAGCTTTAGAATACATCATCAAAAGTACTAGTGATGTCCATGCTATAACATAACTATAACACTGCCTCCACACCCTGTTCTCACTCCCGAGGAGTAATATAATGACGATTTGTCAAGTCTCGCGTTCCTGAGGAACGCGAAAGGTGACCGTCCGCGTTCCTATGCTACAAGCCGGGTTATGGATGAAATACACGTTCCAGCCATGTATTCCAGCTCTAACCCTAACCTTATACCTAACCATAACCTCATCTCTAACCTTAACCAGCACTCTAATGACGTTAGATAGTGTTTTCCAAAGCGATTTAATCGAAACGAACGTACATGTGTAGATTCATTCCAAACGGTTCTCATGTTTCGTAATGTAGGGACGTGTTGGGTGGCCAGAAGCGTAATATGTTGATTATTTGTCACCTAGCGTAAAATGTTACGCTTTGGGAGTGAGAACGTGTTGGTGTCCATCAAGTTTGATAGATGACTTGGTTTGATAGATCAAACCATACGTGTAAGTAGAGCCAATAATTGGGATTGATAGACAAGTAGACTAACATTCTAAAGAATTGGAATACTGGGAACCAGTTCTCGATTCCCATCCCTACTTCTGTGGTATTTCAGGCCACAGAAGATGCCTTCACTTTGACAGATTTAAGTGATTTCTTAATTCAACAGGTGTAATAGTGATGAGTCCTGGGTGTGGCTAGTGGAACTGAAGTCAGCTTTAAAAAAATGTAGTTAATTCATGGGGGCAGTTACAATAAATTAAATCATCATTTAAAAACTGCATTTTGGATTTACTCGGGTTTTCTTTGACTAATAATAAAATGTATGTTATGACCCAAAACATGACAGTGTGACAATTATGCAAAATCCTAAGAAACCAGGAAGGGGGCAAATACTTTTCCACATCACTGTAAAATCAACTGTGGTGGTGTACAGATGCAAAATTACAAAAGTTGTGTTGTTATCCAAAAATGTGTAAACCTAATTATGTTCTAGCAGCCTGTAGGCAAAATGTGAGATAGAAAAAAAGCAGTCTATTAGTTTGTATATGTATGATATTGTATGATATCGATTGCTGAGGCTGAGGAGCTTCATTTGGAGTCAAAGCTACTGTAAACTACAAAGAAGAGCTGTTGATATAGCAGATATCAAATAGTTACAACGTACTGAGCTTTTGTTATTAGCGTTCCATGCTATGCTAGCTCTCCCTCTATCAAACAAGGCATAGCTCCTGACATGTGGTGAAACAAACAACATACAACTTAATGGAAAGGATAGACCCACTGACACAAGTATAGCCAAGATAGTGTATTCCTAGTCTAAATCGAATTGAGTCATTTTCTTTTAATTACATCTATTATCACAAATCAAGTAACTCAGTTGAAGTGTAAAAATATGTAACAGGTATGAACTGTGCTCTCTGCCAAGTGGCAAAATAGTTCACTCGACCTGCAATCCCTCTAAATACAGGAAATGGAAAATATATATGTTTATTTGCATTTGTCTTTTGAAAGTCATAACTCACCATGACACCATGAATAAATAAATAAATATTAGAAAAACAAAAACTCCTGCTTCAGCTCAGCAAGCTCCTTCAGTTAAATGCGCAGTGCTAGAAAGCGGAACAAAAACCGGTCTAAAAGAAGCTAACAGAAGCATTGACAATCAATAAATTCATAAACAGATGTTTATTATTTAATCACAGTAACAAGTACACTGGATCGCATGCGCGAATATGCACTTACATATTCGTGTGTGTGTGTGTGTGTGTGTGTGTGTGTGTGTGTGTGTGTGTGTGTGTGTGTGTGTGTGTGTGTGTGTGTGTGTCCCAGTGGCCTCACCCATTAAACTGTGCTGAGGCCAGCACTTCTTTTATGCTGGCTGAAAGTCCCAGGGATTTTGGCTGAACAAAAACCTCTCCGGGGAGAGAAAAGGCCTTGAATGCCTGCTAATGCTATTCCGACCTCTGGACTCTTGCAGGCTGGTGCGTACGTGTCTGCATGGTCCAGTATGGCTAGAGACAGTAATTTAAATATTTTGCAATAAAGAGAGAGAACTGGATTTATAACTCTGTTATATATATCTACATATACATATTGATAATAAAAGGATGATGGAAATGCAATACCTGACTTTGATGTTGACATATTAAAAATTAACTTTGTTTTCATTTTTTAATTTCAAAAATAATTGTAAAACCTACAACACGTTCAAGAAGCTAATAAAAGGTATGATCTAGTAAAAGTTTTATTTGTCATATGACATATTCAAAAGTTAAGGTGAAAAAGAGATTGTCTGAGGAAAATTATTTTAAAATCAACACAATGGATAAAAGCTCCATCACGTGCATTACTGTGCTGCCCTTGTGTATTTGTGCAATCAATAGGCTATTTAAGAGGGAGGGGTTAAGCCAAAAGTTCATTTTTTAATTCCTAGTTTTCACACTAAAGGAGCACTTAAGCTAACCGAAATGTTATCTGGGCCGACCGAAGAGCCCCTTGGAAGGCAGATGCACTTACAAAAGAGGCATTTAGAGCACTCAAGTGCCCCCTTGGATGTGACATCAGAGGATGTGTCTCATTTGGGCACAGAAGCAATGACTGAAAACAATCTGCATGAGCTGTTTGTTTGACCTGATGCCTTTTAGTCAAGTAATAGTCCTGAAAAGGATTTTTCAGATACCTGAATACTCCGTATTGATTGTATAAAGCTGACAGAAAAGAAATATATATAAGTTTTAAAGTACCAGTATCATTTCTGAAAGCTATAAGAAAAGAAAAAACTTTTGGTCAGCAAGAGGACCTGTAATATCAGTGCAACAACAAGAAGAAGTCACACTTTGTTCATTAAAGAAGCAAATCACTGGGACAGAGCCATGCATGGGAATATGCATGCCTTTGTACAGCAGGTCCTCTTGTGGCCAAACTCTGACATTACTTCATTTTAACTGAACTTGGTTGATTTCAGTTCCAAGCTTGCAGATTCAAAATATAGATGCTTTAATAATAAAGATTTCACCATGAAAAATTCTTTATTCACCAAGCAAGTAAAACTTCATTGCAAGACATGATCATTTTTCCAAAAACTGACTTGAATGACCCTGATTAAGGCCACAAGCCGAAACGCGTTGGTCACCTAATAAAGCTGTTCCCTATTACTTTAGCTTTCGCTGGAGTCTTTACGTCCAAAAACTGACTTGCCAGTAAATTATTATTAAGGTTTCTTCCTCATTTTTCTTTTTCTGATTAATCCTCACACCCTATCATTCCTGACGTGATGTTTCGAGGAACAGGAGCGATCCTGCTTGTAGCCAATATCATGGGACTTTCATAGAGGTAATACTGTGAACCCTTGAACACTTTAATGCCATCTGGACCACAGAGACCAGCATCAATGTCAGGCAAGGGCAAAGGTATTTCTCGGTTGATGACCCTGGGCGTGGCAGTGAGGTCAACGTCACGAATCATGTGTCCTTTTGGAGAAAGCAAATGTAAATACCAATTTTCTCCACAAAAACTAAGACATAAGCACTCAGTAACTTACCTTGGAGTATATGAACTGTGTGTTCATTGGGACAGAGGAAAGCGGCATCCACGGTTCCTTCAATGCCTAATTCCTCCCTGAGGGATTTAGGGTAGCCTTCAATCAGGACGTAGTGGGCATCAGTTTTATAGATGTAAACCTGATCATCCTGTAAGTGTTTTGTTAGAATAAGTGGATTTTAGTTTTAACTTCAACACAGAAATTGTGTGTGTGTGTGTGTGTGTGTGTGGGGGGGGGGGTTATATGGTGTCTACCTTAATCAGGTACATTTTGTTGGTGTAGGAGAAAACGGCATCCACCCCGTTTGTCACTTCTTTCCATCCCCTGGTTATTGGAAAGGCGTGAAGGCCGTTACGCCTGTTGTCCACACGCATGTAGTTAAGCCCTGAGAAATTGAACTTGTTCTTTATCATGGCAGAAAACTTAAAGACATTTTTTTACAGGATCACATTTGGATGAAGCACTCCTAAATCTGTATGCTACATATAAAGTGTGGATCAACATGCTATTAGCTCAGCTGTTTCCTTGTAAACTTTCCGGGTTAGCCTGACTCTCACTAAAGTTCAAAAATACACCTGGCAAGTTGTAAAGTTACAAAAAAGAAAAGTGACAATTTGTTTGTTTGATCTGTGCAACAACTAAACTGCAAAAGAATCCTACTTTAGCAGTTACATAAGGCTATATGTTACTTAGCCAAATAGCTAAATGCTATTTTAAGTGTGTTATTAATAAGCACCTTCTTAGTTTAGCTTGGTAACATCATTATTTAGTTGACTGTTAATGTTATTTTATTTGGTATTTAAACTCTTACAGTTTGATGTTTGATGGCAATAAAATAACTGAAATATCATTTTTTTTGCTTTAAATTTTATCCTAAATTAACTCAAAATACAAGGACTGTCCGAAGTTCCCTCAGCTAAAAGCCCATCTAGAAATAATTAAATTATAATCTATTTATTCAGTTATGGGAGATCACACTAAGTGAGAGCTGACTGAGAATTTGAAACATATGTCACATTACCTGTAAATAAATAAATTCTGCCTCTGTCATCTGTAGTAATGGCATCTAGTTTGACTTCGCTGCATTTAGGAGCCTTGTGATCACCTCCGTGACCTGCGGGAAACACACAAGACTGTATGTATCTGACAAAAAAACCTCCAAAATGAATCTCTAAGATTCTCTTCTTAATGAACCCACCAAAGTTTTCGCACTTCATGAAGTAATTGCGGGCATCCTTTGGGTACGTGCCGCTAACTTCTCCTGATACTGGGTTGAACCTGGTGAAGTTGTGTCCATGGAAACAGTAGTAGTGTTCTGCCCAGCGGAAAGCAGAGGTGCAGAGAGGCAGGAGGGGCCACGTCTTGGTCTTCACTTTCTTTGTGACTATATCATAAACATACACATCTTGCCCTATGGAGGGAAATGACCACTTTGAGAAGGAGATCACAAGTCATCACAATGTTCTTTTTTATTTATTGTAGCCTCATTATATCACAGTACTCAACAAAATGCTGTCAAAGAATTCATTTCGACTTACTGAATAGTTTTGCAGCAGTAAATGCCAACATACCTTTGAAGAACAGAACAGAGTCGGTAATGCACTCTCCTTGAGGACACTCCACAGCAGCATCTAGATGTGTGGGGACTCCAGGAAAATCCTCCTGGATAGTTTTTGGATATCCGGTCTCCAGAGTGTGGTTGTAATAGCTGAACACGTGGTCATCCTGGAAATAGTACACAATAGTACACAGTAGTACACAATATCTGAGATCAGTAAAAGATGTCTTGACCCATATGATAGCTGAAAGCATATGAGGATCGTACCAGGAAGAGGAAGATGTGATCGTGGGCATCTTGTTTCTCTGGGTTGTGCATCCGAAAAGCAGCATCGACATGGCCGAGGTGGTGGTGTTCATCTAGCTCCTTGAAGAACATCGTTGAGGGTTTAGCTGGACCATAGAAACCATTCCACAGGTGGCCCTCTGAGGAGAAAACACCACAGACACAATATTTTAGAGGATGATTTAGTCCAACATTTTAAGAAAAAGAACATGTCCAATACCTTTGAAGAAGAAGGGGTTTTTTCCACTCTCATCAAGAGTGATAGCGTCAAACTCAATTCCTTCACACCGGTCTGGTAGAGCAGCATCTCCATCTTTATTCCCAAGATAAAAGTAACATACTTTTAACTGTTAATGTAACTTTAATATTCAAAATGCATGTCATTAGACACATACGAGTATTGCTCGGTATAGAATGCTGCTGTGATTGAGATCTAGCTGTTATGTAACTGACAAACAACGTACAGTTTATGTACATAAAATCCTACCTTCTGGTGCTGGCTCGTCTTGATGCCTGTAGATAATTTCAAAAAGTTATTATACTAGATGAAAAAAAGTGAGTCACTTACAAAACAACGCAATAATGTGATGACTAAGCAGTCTTAAATTTGTTCAATTGATCCATCTGGTGACCTTTGTAATCTAACAAACAGGGTTCCAAATGGATAAAGCTGACTTTTTCACTAAATCGCCAACTGATAAGAAGAAGAAAAAATCCAGAAATTATTCTATTATTATGTCTAAATAGTTACAGACTGATGTTTTGAGAAAGGTTATCAATTTTAATATGTTCCATTATTCCTGAATTTACAGAGTTGAGAGAATTTATGAGTTGTTTCACATTTTGCCTTTTTAACCTCAACAAAGAATCAACACACAGAGAATTCGTACTGCAAGTGTTCGCAAATTATTTTAAAAGACATGGCGCATCATGCTGCCTTTAAAGCCAGGATAGTAGGAAAAATCCTGCCAACACGAATTGTCTATTTTGACTAAAACTTCAAAATATAAATGGAGCTCATTAACACTCACGCAGGTGCTGCATTAGTGAGGGAAAGTGCCAGACCCAGAAGCAGAGTTCTGGTGATCAGCTCCATGTTTCTCTTGCTGAAGTCCTCAGATCTGGAGTCTCACTCTGGACTGGTGCTGTAGCTGTAGCTTCACAGGAGCTGAAGCTGCACTTTTATTCTGTGCTGTGCATGTGTGGGTGGACAGGTTGGGAAATCCTGTGTTCTTGTGTGTGTGTTTGTATAGCCAGAGTGATGGAAGTTTTGTTGTTGCAAAATATGGCTGTAACATAATTATTTATCACTTTTCACTCAACTTTGCTAATTTTTATTCTTTCTGCATGAGAATGTGTGCAGACCAAAATATATTTCTATATCTGCCTTGAGATGAGAGTAAAGGAGGAGAAGATTTACTTTCATTATGGAGCAGATTAAAGTGTAATCATTGATCTGTCTGGTTACCACTTCTAACTACATTTGATAACTGCACGTTGGTCAAAAAAGACTCCATTTGTGTTACAGTGTTTGTAAGAGATTTCTGGAAATACTGCAATTTTGGACAGTTTCTCAGTTATAGAAATACCCAAAAGCTATTGAACCACCCTTGAAAGTGTAGGGTTAAAAAAAATCTCCAGAAACAACAAAATAGCTGGAAATTAGATTTGAATGAAAGTTTAATAAAATTAACTAAGAAACTGACAGTACAAACGTTATTCAGACCTTCCCAAGCCAACTAAAGAGTTTGATACAGGAGAGATTACAATGAGTTTATTATATTTTGTCATGATTATTATTCATCATCTAAATGTTTTCCAATATGGGAATATACACAAAAAGTCTAAATATCACGCAGGAACACTCAATTATCAAGAGTTACAGATGTACCCGTTGCACTGTGCTCACATTTTCCAAGCATGCCATATTGCTTGCATCTTCTGGAATTGGAAATTAAAGGAAAATATTGAAAATTTATTCTATCAAAGTAGTAATTTTCTACACCACTCTAACTTATGACACTAAATCTTTAAACCTCTTCAAGCATGATCATGTCAAATATAACTGGTAAGAGGTACAAGATTTTAGAAGAATCTCAAAAAATGTCAGATTATAACTCTTCTAAGAGTTTAACCTACCTCAAATTATTAGACCAATTATTGTTAGTATATACTACCGGTCAAGAGTTTAAGAACACCCAAATTTTTCCAGTTATTTAATGCAATTCAAGTCAAATGAATAGATTGAGATGGTGAGAAGGTAAGTGGTGAACTACCAGAGGATAAAAAAGGGTAAGGTTACCCAAAACTGAAAAATAATGTGCATTTCAGAACTATTCAAAAAGGCCTTTTTCAGGGAACACAAAACGGGTTAACAATTTAAAACTGTTCTGCAACAATAGAGCTTGATCAACCCTTGAAAGCTGGTGCGACTAATTCTTACAGGTGTTCCAACTTACGTCTGCATGAAAGCAGTATTGGAACACGTTGTGGTACCATACCCTCGTGAGCATCAGCTGAACAGTATTGCACGGCAGAAAGTAGTTGTTGCTACAAAAATGAAAGAAAGAAAGAAAGAAAGAAAGAAAGAAAGAAAGAAAGAAAGAAAGAAAGAAAGAAAGAAAGAAAGAAAGAAAGAAAGAAAGAAAGAAAGAAAGAAAGAAAGAAAGAAAGAAAGAAAGAGGCAATTAACAATGGAAGAGAGACAGACCATCATAACACTTAAAAATGTAAGTCTTTCCTAAAGAGAAATTGCAAAGAAAGTTAAGGTGTCAGTGAGTACAGTTTCTTTCACCATCAAAAGGCAATGAAACTTGGGCAAACTCTGACAGGAAAAGGTCTGGTAGACCCAAAGCCACAACTGAATCAGAGGACAAGTTTCTGAGATTTCACAGTTCGTGTTACAGGCGGCTCACAGGACAACAGCTTCAAGCACAGCTCAATAGTGGTTGTTGTAAGCAAGTCTCAGTTTCAACTGTGAGAAGACTTCAAGCTGCAGGTTTGACAGGACAAGCTGCAGGAAGAAAGCCATCGCTAAGACGTCAGAATAAGACAAAGAGGCTTGCCTGGGCCATGAGACATCGCCACTGGACTACTGAAGACTGGAAAAAGGTATTATGCCTTCGAGTAGGTGAAAGGATGGCTCTACAATGTGTGGCATCAACTGTCAAACATGGAGGAGGAAGTGTGATGACTTGAAGTTTGATTTGACTTGTACAGAGTGAGAGGCACCCTGAACCAAAACAGCTAACACAGCATTCTGCAGCGCCATGCAATACCCTCTGTTATCCTCCTAGTCAGTCAGGGTTTTATCCTACAGCAAGTTAATTACCCAAAACACAGGTCCGAGCTATGCCAGAACTACCTCAGGAAAAAAAGAACAAGATGGTAAGCTTGAAAACATGGAGTGACCGGCACAGTCTCCAGACTTAAACCCATCGAGCCGGACAGAAGAGTGAAAGCAAAGCAACCTACAAGTGTTACATTTATGGGAACTTGTGCAACAGATATGGGAAGAACTTTCTGAAGAATATTTGATCTCTGTTGTAGAGTGAATGCCACGGGTGTGTGTTCAGCTGTTATATCTGCCAAATGTGGCTACATTGATCAGTCAGAAGTTTAAAATACATGCTTTCATTTCAGAGTGCAATGAGACATAAAACTGCATAGTTTTCAATAAAAAATTGGAAAAATTGGGGTGTTCTAAAACTTTTCACCCTTACTGTATCTCTATTTTGTTGCATCTCAGTCTTTACCATGCACCGCATTTATTTGTACTGGTAGATCTTGATGCAGTGATTCATGCTGTCTGACACTACCATGTGGCCATCAGGGAGAAGGGCTAGACCTCTTGGGCTACTTAGGTTGTCAGTCACCAGAGGCCAGCCAACTCCCTTGGATGGGTAGATAAGAACACGGTGGTGCTGTTTACCCCAATCTGTCACCAATACATCCCCATCACTGTCGATACAGAGGCCCCATGGACAGGTCAGGACTGGCCCCAGGCCAGAACACACTCCCAGTATTCGGATAGTGTTCCAGCCTGGCTCCAGGACTCGAATGCATGGGACACGCCCAGTTTCATTGCCTCTTTCTGATATTGCCATGAGCCCAGTGGTGAGACAAGCTGCAACCAAGTAGGGTCTGTGGTACCCTGTCACCACTGTGCGCTCTAACCTGGCCCCTGTTTTGGGATCCAGCTTTAAGCCAGTTAAAGTGCCGCGCTTGATATCAGCAACTAAAAACTCATCTTGACGGTTAACAGTGACCCCTCTTGGAGCATCTAACTCTTCCGTGGTAGAACCGATTGCAGTGCCTCCAAATGTTTGCAGCAGCCGTCCATGACGACTGAACACCAGCACAGCTCGTTCAGCAGCACAAGTCAGGGCTATGAGGCCCTTTGAATTCACAGCCACATCAAAGTAGTTGCAGATGCGGGATGACCTTTCAGGTCCTGAAGGAGACACCTGTTGTACAACATTCTTCTGGAGATCTGTGACTTGAATTCTGGCATTACCACAATCCACCACAAATAGCTGCCCTTTGACAGTTGCGTGGATACCACTTGGCAGGTTGAAGTCAGTACGGCCTGATCCTTGTTTTCCAAACTGTTTGACTAGATAAGCCGAGTCTAGGGCAGTTGAACCACCAGCTCTTTCCCCCAGCCCCTTCAGACCAGACACAGCTCCCTCTTCCATATCCTGCTGTGTTTCACTGGCTCTGTGGAATTTGTCACCTTCAATGGTTGACATTGACAGAGATCTGCTCACACGATTTGAACTCAAACCCTGTGTAACTTGAGTCGTGGCTGTGGACTGCTGTTCATCATGGCTTGTGTTCCCTTCAAATTCTGGGGAGTTTCCTTGGCCTTGCTCAAAAGTTGAGGTTTCAGAGACAAGACACATTCTGTTGACCTTTCTGATTCCACTGCTCTCAGTCTTGTCATCACTAATTAAAGGACGGAGTTTACCATAGAGGTCAGCTGTGGATACTGATCGACAGTGCTCTTGCCTAAGCGATCCATTTACTGGAGTATTCACAGTATAGGTGTAGCAGAAATCCTCACTGTTGGCTGGGGATGGTGGGCTTCCATTGTCCAATGAAGATTTCTGTGAAAGGCTTTGTTGGGAAAGAGAAAGATGCCTTGTAGAAACATCTACAAGACTGTGCCTGGAGAGTGAACATTTGTGCCTAGTCTTTGGAGATGTTGCTGTATCAGTTTCTTCAGGGGGACAGGATGGCTCCTTACATGACACCAAGACAAGAGACTTTTGCTTTCTTTTACCTTTCACTGTATTGCGTCTCTTTGGTCCCTTTGGTCTGCTGTCAGAGTCATCACCTTCAGATTCTCCTTGACTGGAGACAGGTTGGACAGCAAGGAAAAGGTCTTGCCCTTGTGTGTCTGAAAACATGGATTCCATTTCATCTTGGGAAGACTCGGATACACCACGGCGTCTTGATATGGGAGAGTTCGGTGATTTTAAGTCTTCCTCATTCTCTGTAGAACTTGACAGACGTAGTTTCCGGACAATACGCACGTTCCCACTATTTATCTTCATGCTCTCCTCTGGACTATACCTTTGGCCAGTTCTGTTTGGTTGAGGTTCCTTTCTAATTTCTAGAGGGGAAAGGTTCAAAAATTTCAAATCTCCTGAGTGCAAGGCACACTTTTGTCCTTGAGCACTACAGACACCAATGTGGTAGGTCATACCTTGCTCACGAACATCAACTTCCCCTAAGATTAAAGATTTGGACTGAGGACTTGGTAAAAAACTGACTCTTTTAAGTGTTAGAGAGATTTCCCATGGCTGGATGATCTCTGCCACCCCTCTTTGCAGTTGATTTCTATTGGATTCTCCAGCTGTACTCCCCCATCTTTGTATCTGTTCCCTCAGCTGACCAATTTTTCTGAGTTGCTGATCAACAAGTGACTGCACAACTCTCACCGCAGCAGCATTTTCCCTCTTCACTTGACTGAGGTGCCGTTGGGCTTCTCTGTGATCTTGCTCAACCTTTTCAAGAAGGCGACGCTCCTCTCGCTGAGCTTCAATTGCAGCGCTGTCCAATTCGCGGTTCACCTCCTCTACTTCGGCCTGCTGTTGCTCCCTGAGATTTAAAAGTTCTTGTTCTCCTCGCTCCAGATTGGAAAGAGCCTGTGTTACCCATGGAGGTGGTGAAGTAAGAGATATGGGAGTAAAGATGGACTCCCGTGGGGTTTGAGAAAGTGGAGGTGGGAAAGTCACATCTTTCAGTTTTGGAGTGCTATGTGTCAGCAGGGCTGAGAACCCAGGAAGGGCTCTTCTTTCTGAGTGAGACCTCATTAACATTGTGCTGGACAGATTTCAGTAGTCCTCTTTTTACTTTTTACTCCTTTATGTTTCTGTAAAGAATTAAAAGATTATTCATGTAAATAGAAAATACACAGACTTTTGTAGTATTTGAACGCATTAAAAAATGTAAGACATGTGGAGGTAGAATTCAAAATAAGATGTTCATCCAGTGGCAGGTCAATATAAAAGCTAAGTTGATCTGAAGCAAAATTAAGTATGGTATGTCACTGAGATGTCTTGGGTCTCATCAACACAGTCTGTGGTGTTTTATTAATGAATGCCACAGTCCGCCCTGTGAAAAACCACATGGCCTATCTGTTGCTGTTTTAAAACTGGGACACAGAGTCTCTTTCATTGCAACTTTATCTATCCCACACAATATCCAGTTTCTCACGGGACTCCAAAATACTCTCAGGTAACCACTGTTCCATTTCTCTGAGGTCAGTGTTGTAATCAGACTTTAACTCTGTTGGAAGAGTTTGGTGAAGACAATAAATGTCTCTAACAGGATGCTAATCGACAGTTGGCTCAAGTATATCTTATTTTATAATCTACTGCTTTTTCTCACTTCAAATTATTATTAAATCCTCATTACACATGGAGTCCAGGCAAAACACATTGGTTTATGCTTGCCAAGTTGTTTCTCTTGATGTTACTCATCGTGAAATCTTAGCCTCAAATATTTTTTCTGAAAGCAGCACAGGTGCCCCATTGTCGCTCTTGATGGAAACAGCCACGCTTATCTGCTTAAAGCATTGAAACTGAACTCTGTCTTTCAACTCTGACACAAAGTATGTGAGAGAAGGTCAGTGCTTTCAGCAAGCCTATGCGTTTTATGGCCATTTATAAAGGGATCATATTCGGAGCTGGCATTTGTTGGTAGGAGCATGTACTGTATATGTTAGTGTAGACCTGGGTAGGCAGTTCTGTGCTCCCTTGGAACAAACAAAAAAGCTTTTGCGAGGATGAAAGGGGTGGTATCAGTTTACCTGTGCAGGTTCACAATAAGGCCCCAAAGGAAAGATGTGAACTCCTGTTTTGAATGGATAAAATCTATTTACTATGGGTTCTTTTATGTTTAAGATTTTCCATGAGTGATTTGTTGTACATTTTTAGGTCAATTGAAACATTATTTTAAACAGAACTCAGATGCAGGAAATCACGGAACACATAAACACAAGTTTAATCAAACTACAGTTTATGCACACATGGGTTAAAAGATGCACGGTTTATGAATTAATCTGTCGGTTAAAGTTAAGGAAATTGTAGGTTACATTCAGTAACAAATCCCTGTCACTTATCTGGAGAGAAGACACTGACTTCTCATGTTACCCCACTTTAATGTTGAATGAGAGGCAGTAGTTGCTAAGTTACCAAACGCCCTCCACTGAGTGTAAAATAAATGATACCATTCATAATTGAAAAGATTATGCAGTACGGTCATGAGCGTTACTGCATATCCAAACTAAACAAGAGAGCTATTCAGAAAGTGTTACGGAGTGTAAAGCTCAGCACAGCTAAACACCTCTTTGAAACTCGCATGTCCCACAGTTGGTTGAAAGAAATCTGTGAGTCGCAAATTGTCCCTAAAAGCCATCATTTGCATTTTTGGTATTTATATAGCATACCAGCATTTTAAAGGTGAATATACAGAACAATGTATACCTTTTTGTCTTAAAAGTAGCAATGCTAAGGAGGTCCTACCTGTAACCAAGGTGTGCACTGCTCCTTCTGCTCCTCACTCTGCTCTGACCTGCAGCCTCTACTCCTTCCCTCCTCCCCACTCACCCTCACCCCCAATCTTTCTCCCCTCCCTTTTTTTTGTCCTTGCATATTTCACAGGCTGCATTGTTGTGTTATTGAATTACAGTAAGGGATAATAATTTTAACTTCTTTGAAAATGTAGATCATTTTGGGGAGCTGAAAAATTTATGAGGGGGGAAAAAGCAAAAACAGTTTATGCATGATATATGTAAACGATAGCTAAGAGGGTGTACCTTCAAACTTAATCCGGAGTATATTCGCATTCAAGCACCCTATCAGCGACATGAGACATAAAAACTTCACCCCACCCCAAGACGATGAGATTGATGGAGCACAGAACTATTCTGAAACAAATGTAATGTGTATTATGTTTTTGTCATTTTGATCCTGCTGGTACATTTGTGATGATACATATTCTCCCACAGAAAGATGCTGCAGAAATCATCTGCCATCATCTGTCTGCTCATGACAAATGTCTCTCATTAAATACCTGCTGATCTGAGGCAGACTTTAGCAGGTGAGGATGAAGATCTACAAACATCCTGAGGATGACTGCTTTTCAAGAATGAATTCCCATTCAAAAATCAATCAAGTAAAAAGTTTTTTTCACAGACTTACTCCTTATTATTTTGTAAATATTTGAATAATAAAATCCATCAGCAATTATATAATTACAGATGGATTTTTAATTTTGATTATTTTATATCAAAATGGGCAGCACGGTGGCAAGGTGGTTAGCACTGTTGCCACACAGCAAGAAGGTCCTGAGTTCAATTCCACCTGTGTGGAGTTTGCATGTTCTCCCCGTGTTTGCGTGGGTTCTCTCCAGGTATTGCGGCTTCCTCCCACCATCCAAAGACATGCAGCTTGTGGGGATAGGTTAATTGGATAATCCAAATTGCCACTAGGTGTGAATGTGCAAGTGAATGTGAGTGCGAATGGTTGTCTGTCCCTGTGTGATAGCCCTGCAACAGACTGGCGACCTGTCCAGAGTGTACCCCGCCTCTCGCCCTATGACAGCTGGGATAGGCTCCCGCAACCCTGAAAAGGATAAGTGGAAGCGAATGGATGGATGGATGGATTATTTTATGTCACATTAGAACTCACTTTGATTGGACTCTGGCTCCTAAACTAGATAAACGAAATACACAATAGGCATATAGCTGTCTCTAATAATACTACTAATAATTTTAATGTAACTTAACTATTCGGTGTGTTATATCAGCAAACTTTCGCTAGGTTTAGAAACACAAACACTGTATATTATAAGCCATCAGTTTTTTAATTTAATGAAAATACAGCAATGTACTAATTCGGTACATTTCAGTTCAATTCATTTATATAAAGCCAAATCACAAAATCGAGGTACTTCATATTGTAAACTAAGGACCTGATGCAGAGAAAAACCCAACAATCATATGACCCGAAATGCGCAAGCAAATGTCGACAGTGGGAAGGAAAAACTCCCTTTTAACAGGACGAAACCTCCGGCAGAACCAGGATCAGGGAGGGGTGGGGCCATCTGCCGAGACCGGTTGGGGATGAGGGGAGGAAGACAGGACAAATGACGCTCTGTGGAAGAGAGCCAGAGATGAATAAGAACTAATAATTAAATGCAGGCTGATGCATAAACACAAAGCGAGTGAAAAAAGATGAGAGAAGAAGAAACACTCAGTGCATCATGGGAACTCTGCAGCAGCTTAGGTTTATAGGGCTTTGGAGCGTGATGTCACGGGAGCTGGGCCACGCCCCCTCTCGCCATGACAGTAGGCCAAAGAAAGTACACGGAAGCGTCAGCTATGGTTCGTACGTGCTGTGTTGTCGGTTGCAACGTTAGATCACACGATAGGGAAGGCAAGAAGCTGGAAAATGGGCTCACTTTTAATCGTTTCCCCTCCTGGAGGCAACGGGAGGGATTTCATGTATCCGATATTACTAAACAAAGATGTCAGGCTTGGATTGCAGCGGTCAGATGAGCGGATATCGAGTTCTCTGCCATCCCCAATTTTTTGTTGGTTTGCTCGCATCATTTTCTTTCCGGTGAGTTCTAAATAAATTCATATCTCTCTTAATAGGCTTTTAGTGTATTTCGAATGCGCTGAGGTCATAGACAATTAGATAAAACATCGTAATGTGTGATGCTATAGAATCACGTCATGTTGACGGAGTAGCTTATTATTTGGCATTATTGCAGGCAAACCAGCATATGAAATATGAAACAGAAAAGAAAAGCATGTTTATTTACTGGGAGCTGACTCCACAGAAGAGGGGCCTGAAAGCCAATGGCTCTGCCTCCCATTCTACTTTTAAATATCCTAGAAATCACACGTTGGCAGCAGTCTGAGAGCGAAGTTCTCCATTGACGCTTGTTCTACACATCCATTTCAAGTTTGAACCACTAGATGTCAGCAAATATAAAGAATCGAAGGGGAGACTGCCATGCAAGTTAATAGAATTTGTTCTTCCTTAGAGCTGTTTAATGCCAAATTAAACAGCTCTAAGAAAGCAATGTATTTTATTCTATAGAAAGAGGTTATCATTCAGGCTGAGTGTCAAGACTTACTTTCTCACCAACTGAACAAGGAGCCAAAACTCCCAGGGGTTCACCCCACAGCTATATTTCGTTTCACACACAACTTAAAGATACTTTACTATATAAATAAAGATTAAATCATTTTCATAAAGTAATTTAATTAGAGGAAAATACTTCTTAGTTGTGTATATTTTCATATTAAATAACTTGAGCTATGAAAATTTCCCATCATATAGCATTTTACAGATTTGTCTGTCGGTCAATCTTATCAGCATCTCTCCACAGGAAGCTCACATTTTTAACAGATTTGCAACCAATTAAAGACTCACACTTACCTTCCTATTTTTTTAAAGCTGCCATTCCAACCAGGGTGGCCACTTTGGAAAAGAAACTGCGCACATGAATTTAAAATAACAGTAAACCTACAGGGTTTGTTGCTGCTGTCAACAAGGTTCAAACCACGTATGTTCAACAGCTGCCTGTCGATATTCAGTTGCATTATGGGATTTTGCTTATCTAATTACCGTTATTAAAAACCAAATGATCTCACCGGTTCTGTGGGAGGAGACTCGAAACCTCTCAGAGGTAACAATTTACAGAAGAAGGTTAAGGAGATACTGGAATGATATTGTGCTTGAATTTGTCCTCAGCTGCTTGCAGATAATTTCCATCTTCTTTTTTTGTCACTCGTTTTTTCAAAATATTTTATTGTCAAGCTATTTTTGCTGTCTCTTTTCTTTTCCTTTCTTTTCATTTGATATCTAAAAACTGTAGCGTAAAATGTTGGTTTGCCAAAGCAAGCACTGGATACTTGTTTAAGATGGTACGAAAGAGGTTTGATATCCACTGATTAACACAGTTATGGTTTTTACTGTATGAGCCTTTCAGCACAGTAACAGATTCACGCTTCTTATAGGATCCGGCATCTTCTCACCAATTATCGTCAGCGACACACTCAAACACACACACTGAGCGTTGCCCCCTGGACACAGATGGGTCCTAAGCCATCAGTGTTGCTGGATGTCAGACGGGGTCCTACAGGCTGCCTGGCTGGTGTTGTGACTGATTATTTCTATCTTCTGCTCTGCCAAGAGAGATGGAAAATAATATCGGCCTAAGGTGGCGCTCCGTTATTGATATCACTGTTAAAACTCTCCAATCCAGCTGCTCGCCTCGCCTGCAACATCACCGCAATTAAATCTACACGCCGCTACCAGCCCGTGTGTGTGGCAGAGAGTAATGGGCCCAATAGTTACTGTAACAAAACAATATTGTGATTCAGCATGGCAGCATAACAACCACACATATAGATTTATCAGTGGGTTATATGACAGGGAAGTTAATGGGTTATTATTAGCACTCTCCAACAAATGGCAGCGCCACAGCAAAGCAGGTACAACATGGACTTGTTGCAAACAAACAATTAAAAGACAAGCCTGTAAGCTTCCACAGATGGAATTAGAAAGATGGTCAAGAAAGTCATATCACACTCTTCTTCTCCACTTTGCATACAGCAGGCAATATTAGGTGATGAATATGGTAATTGTCCTCATTCTAGTGGGACTATCTCCTTTCAGAGGGGAAGATCTGGTTCGACTGTTAGATTCGATTAATTCCTCTTCATGCCACTCCTCATTTTTGTGCCCCCCTCCACTCTTACCCCCACCCCCCACCCCGCCATCCTCTCTAACACTTTCAGGCCTATGATATTAGACGAACAATCGCAGAAACAAAACGAGCTGGAACAACCAAGATGGGAACAGATGGCACGTAATTGCCTGGTGGAGGAAGCCAGGGAGTCAATTTTTACCAGTCCTGGGGGAGTTGCAGTTGCAAGGAGGGAAAAAAAGTGCAGGTGCATTTGTTTTGATCAGCTATGGCCTGAAGGAAGCATCTGAAAAATATTCATCACACGCACATTAGGGAGAGGAATTTAACAAAAGCTTTGTGGGTGAGACCTGGGATGCAATGCTGAGCTTTCATCAGGGCAAAGAGAGAGATGTGTGGCTGAGTCAACAGCAGCAGATGCATCACAAATTAATATCATACTGAAGTGTTGCAAAAACTGTCAAACTTTCACATGGTAGCAGTCTGTTCTAAAATTTTACAAGCCATATTTTAGTTTAGGGGCTGAGTTATTTCCATGTATCTGTTTATTTCAACTACAAAAAGAAAGAAAAGAAATGTAGAATTTTATTTTATATAGTATAAATTAATATGAGAGCCATTTTACGGCAAAATGTAGAAATTTTTATTCTGATAAATTTTAAGGAGTAGTAATAATCCTAGGGAAATGTCTCACCTTACGCATTTTGCCGGTATCTACAAATCTCTCTCGGGTCATTAAACTTCCAAAAATTTTAAATTGTTTTCCCACAAAAAATATGTTTAAAATGGAAAATAACTATCTTCCATTTTATGGAAATATGTTGGTATATTTAAGTGAACAAGCTTTCTTTCTCAGAGTGAAACAAAAATATTTATACTGCTAACAGTTCTGCTAGCCGCCGGTTAGCTTACTTTAGTTAGAATATTCCCGCCATTTTTAATTCTAATTAGAAACATCAATCGCACCAGTGGAAACACCAAGATCTCTTTCAGTATGTACATATTACTTAGAATTTATGAGTAAAAACAAGCAGTTATGGTTTATTGGAAAGTGACATTCTGGTGTTTTTGTCCTATGCTAGTGATTAGCTAGCAGTAATAATATTAATGGTTACTATTGTTCCAGTTGATGGCTGCCACCTATAAAATTTTAATGATGATGATAATGATGATAACCTTTTATTTCTGCCATATAAAACAAACAAACCCATATATACAATTACAAATACATGTATACCCACATATATATGCATATACATATATATATAAAGACGATAACAAAATAACGCTGAAAACCGCTAAAAACCCTGAAAACCATACATTTCACACCTGAGCCTCAACTCTCGCGGCCCGGTACCAAACGACTCACGGACCGGTACCGATCCGAGGCCCGGGGGGTTGGGGACCGCTGCTGTAGGCTCATTGTTCCACAGCTTTTAATCCACAAACAGAAATGCAAAAGGTTTTAACTGATGTTTGACCATTAAGTTTCCCGATTGCTCTTTTTTCCAAGTTTACATAATTGTCGAAGTGAAGTTTTGTATGTACCAATACCGCCAAATTTAGTTTTCTTCAAACTTGGTTCCATCAAACATGTTCTCAACTCAATCATTTCTTGTGTGAATTTCCAAAAGCTGTCGTGAATTTTTTTCCAGCACAAAAAGATATTTGTATCATCTACAAATGAATTAAACTGTGATATATCAGATATTTCATATATATCACTAATGAACAGGATAAACAAATTTGGTCCTGATACTAATCCCTGAGGTACTCCAAAAACAGTGTCCGGGCATTTTTGATTGATATTAACATCTTTTCACAAATTTTTGTTTGCTTCTCAAAGAACTCTTGACCCATTCCAACACCACTCCACTAATGTCATAGTGCTCCAGTGTCAAAGGATTTCATGATTAATTGTCTCTAAAGCTTCTCTTTAGGTCAATGAAAACGCTACATTGTGCTCGATCTATTATATTAGTAATATTTCCAGTTAATGCCATAGATGTTGATCTTTTGATATATAATCTTTATATCTTCTTTATGGCTGATAACCTTTTATTACACTACATAAGCCATCTGTTTCCAGCTCTTATGCTAAGCGAAGCTAACCAGCTGCTGCTCCAGCTTTGCGTTCACCTCACAGATATGAGAGCGGCGGCAACTTTATCGAAAGCAAAGAAGCAGAGTTCCCTATATAGCAAACCAAAATACATCTAAATGAAACCGTGCATTTGAAATCAGATCAGACATTTATCATATTTTTAGCTTTTATTTCTATTAAAATCATTGGTTCACACAAATGTGTTAACTTAATCAGTCTGATGCAAGCTCTGCATAAATTTACCCTGGAGGTACTACAAAGCTGGATAACGCTATTTGTCTGCAGCCACTTCATCCTTGGACATGAATCAGTCACATACTGTACTGAGATGAATTCCTTTTCCTCGGTCCTCTAAGCTCTGACCACATCTGTTCAATTACCAGCATGGAAAGTGCATTACTATTGGCTTTGTTGTTGGAGATGCTTGATTTTCTTAGTAAAAAGCAGATGAATTTATAATGTTGTGATCCCCTCTGTTGTGAATCTCTTCAGCGAAAGGAGGCCCAGGATCAGAATGAGCATTTTGATGAGCTATAGGCCGTCTCTTCTTTTTACAATCCCAAACTTGCGCAGCCTGGCCAATATCAAACTAATAAATTACAGCCCCCGTCTCCCACATAACTCACTGATAAATAAAAAAAGGGTCTGCCATAGTGTGCAGCTGTGACCCAGAGTTACCTAGCAACAGGTCATGCCCAGACGTGATGCACAAGGTAGAGATACACCTCTAAGGAGAAGGAGGGGAGGGAGGGATGGAGGTGGAGGAGATGGAGATGGAGAAGCAGCAGTAGGGAGGGAGAGACGGGGCTCATCCTCACTCTCTATGACCCTTGACAGATAGAAAACGCACTCAGAGGAAACGGTGTGTGATTGACAGGGATATTTGAGGAACCTGAGACTCCTTGGTTTCTTACTGTTTTCAGGCTGGACTATGAGCTGTCGTATGTCTGCTATAAGTGTGCAGAAAACACTTGTAGTTTTACAAGAGTGACAAGTGCTACGATAATACAGCTGAATAAAATTCAGCTAAGGTATCTGAGCAGAGACTAAATTAATTTGTATTCTCTGCAACTCCATTTGATGTCTAGCATAAAGAAAACAATCAGATTATGCTCTTGTTAATTCCCTCTAAACAGTCCCCTAGTCTCTTCTTCTATCTCCTGTATACATGCAATGCCACACACAAATAAACACATTTGCCACAGTGAAGTACACATTGAGCTTTCCAACCTTGGCGCCTAGAGAATTATCTGATGAAAACACTAACTGACAGGCCTAAAAAGATTGAGCAATAGCACTAGAGACGCACAATCACAGCGGTGTACAATGTCTTTGCCAGAACAGTGCGGCATGGAAATGAGTCCACACACACACACCACCCCCCACCCCACCTTCTCCGCCCTTCCTCTGTTGCCTGTGTGACAAACCCTCAAGGGGACTCTGCAGCTGTGTGGGGTTAGCACATGGTCGAGTTAGGGGCCACACACACAAACACACACACACACCTGACAAATACAGCCTTTGGTCTTTGTAAATATGGAATATTTATGTTTCATTCTTCTTATGGCTGCTCCCTTTAGGGGTTGCCACAGCTCACCCTATCCCTAGCATCCCCCTCAGTCAATGCCAACCTTCTGCATGTCCTCCTTCACTACATCCATGAATCTTCTCTGCAGTTTTCCTCTTTTCCTCCTGCCTGGCAGCTCCATATTCAACACATATTCTGCACGTGTCTGTGTCCAAACCATCTCAAACTCTGTCTCCAAACATGAAACTGAACTGTCGCTCTGATGTATTCTTTCTAATCTGTCGTCATCACTCCCAGTGAAAAGTTTAACATCTTCAGTCCTGCCACCTCCAGCTCTGCCTCCAGTCTTTTTTCTTAGGGTCAGCATTTCCAAAACATACATCACCCCAGGTTTCACTACCATCTTCTAAATCCTCTCTTTCACTTTTGCTGCTAGCCTTCTGTCACAAATCACCCCTGACACTCATCGCACTTCACCACACCTTTTTTCATGCTTCCAGTACCTTTCATTTCACTTCTTTCCTGTGCATACCGCCACCTCTCCAGGATCTCTTCCACAGATCTTCTTGGTACAGATCATAATGTCTTCTGAAACCAACATGGTCCAGGGAGACTCCTGCTTGACCTCATCTGTTAACTTGTCCATCACCACTGCAAGACATGGCTCAGAGTTTATCCCTAATGTAATCCCACCCTCACTTTGAACCCATCTGTCACTCCCACCGCACACCTCATCACTGTCTCACTGTCCTCTTACATGTCCTGCACCACCCCTACATGATTATGTGACACTCGGACTCATACAGTACAACAGGTAATAATAATAATGGATTGCATTTATATAGCACTTTTCGGGACCCCTCAAAGCGCTTTACAATACCACTATTCATTCACACACTGGTGAAGGCAAGCTACAGTTGTAGCCACAGCTGCCCTGAGGCAGACTAACAGAAGCGAGGCTGCCATATTGCGCCATCGGCCCCTCTGGCCATCACCAGTAGGCGGCAGGTGAAGTGTCTTGCCCAAGGACACAACGACCGAGACTGTCCGAGCCGGGGCTTGAACCGGTAACCTTCCGATTACAAGACGAACACCCAACTCTTGAGCCATGATTGCCCCAAGAGGTCCAACAGACAGAGTGAAGTTCCTTCTGACCTTCTCTATACTTCTATATTAACACTCTTAAATCAAACATTGCATCTGTAGTGCTCTTTCTTGGCATAAAACCATCTTGCTGCTCACTTATTGTCGCCTCTGCCTTCGGCAGCTCTTTCCCATAGCTTCATGGTATTGCTTATCAACTTTATCTCTCTGTAGTTACTACAACTATGCACATCAGTACCAGGACTCCTCTCACCCTCCAATATTGTGCTAAACAATCTTTTCAAAAGGTCCATTGCCCTCTCTCCTAGCCATCTCCATATCACCACAGGTATATCATCTGGACCAACTGCCTTTCCACTCTGCATCCTCTTCATAGCTGCCCTCTTCTCCTTGCCAACCCTTTGGCCACCCTAATTCACTGTCCTTCTTTCTTTGTCATTAAATTAATTCATCAACTCATCAAAGTACTCCTTCCACCTTCTCATCATACTCTCGCTCATACTCTCTTCTCTTACATTTCCATCTCTGTCTATCCTGCACATCCTTTCCAGCTCAGTGTCTCTGCCTACCTCACCACAACCAGTCGCAGCAGATGGCCCCGCCCCTCCCTGAGCCTGGTTCTGCCAGAGGTTTCTTCCTGTTAAAAGGGAGTTTTTCCTTCCCACTGTCGCCAAAGTGCTTGCTCATAGGGGGTCATATGATTGTTGGGTTTTTTTCTGTATCTATTATTGTACGATCGACTGTACAATATAAAGCGCCTTGAGGCGACTGTTGTTGTGATTTGGCGCTATATAAATAAAACTGAATTAAGGTTTGACATGTTGCTCTTCTGCACACCTTAATTGTGTCTACTGATTTTTTTTAAATTCCTACTGTAACCTTGGTTTTAACCTCCTGAGACCCAGGGGAAAAAAAGTATTTTGATTTTGATTTTTTTCAGATAAATCAAGTGTTGGGATGGTAAAAAACACATTACAAAAACAAAATTATTTTTAACTAATTTTATTTAAATTTTACAACATGTGCACTACAGTGCACAAGGGGAGTTCATTGATCACGAATGTGAAACTAACAAAATTCAAGAGTTATTTAAGAAAATTAAATGCTCCACTGAAATTTTTGTAAGCAGGATATTAAAACTTATTTATATAACAATATCATAAAAATGTAGATCATGGGTCAACTTAGAAGTCACTGACACTTCACTAGCTGTAAGCCATTGGTTCAGGAACAAGTGATTGCACTGGGCTTTCTATTTCACAAAAGTCAATTCATGTATGATATCTGAGGAAGTACTGTGATTTTTTTTATTTGGAGACACAAAGGAACATTTGGCACTTCCCACATCTCACATATGTTTTACTGTTGCACCCAACCATTCTACAAATGAAATGCCTTGGACTGTTAACCATTTCAGGCAAGTGGAGTGAACCATATTTTGTTACACTCTCATCTGGTTGGGGCCTCCTTTTCTTGATTTTTGGAGAGAACTCTTCATCACTGGTATTATTCAGGTCTTTTTCACATGTTTGTCCCTGGTTTCTCAGCCAAGAGGAGCTTGAACTCCAGATACTGTGAGTTCTTTTCACACATTGAGATCAGTGACAACTTTCAGCAAAGACGTGATCTTGTAGAAACAATCAGGTGTCATGGATTCAGCTATAATTGCGACTCTTGTTTTTTTTACTTTACTGGAAAACATTTCTGCATTTTACCCATATTTTATTTTTAACTCAAAATCAAAAATTCCAGATTCTCCTACATGTTGGTTTTGGACCAGATAGGACGACAGATTTCAGGTGGCCCTGTGTCTTTCTCTATTACATCTGCCACTGCATCTTGATAATCTTCGTGTGGCTCCTCCTGGGTTCTCACCCTCTCCTATCTGGCTAACATGACTCTCATCTTCTGAAAAATCTATGTTTGAATCTCCCTCAATGATTCTGTTAAGAATTTTCTCTGCCTTTGTCAAAGAGTTGTCTACTAGGAAAAAGTGAAATAAATATAAGTACAAAGTCCCGACGTGCACTAAAGTACACATTAATAAATTAGTCATTTCCTCTGTGAAACTAAATAAGCTTAATTCTTAAAAACCCCTCAAATTATTTACTAGATGTTTATTTTTGAAAATTAATCAAAATCTGATTTTAAAAAACATTTTAAATGTAAATATCATGCTTACCTTTCTTTCTTCCATAAAATGTGCTTGTGGGCATGCCAGCCATTTTGAAAAGGTGGGAAAAAAACAATTGGCAAGGCCACACCCCCACACATGTGATATCATTTTAAAGGTACTGTTGTCCTCTCTAAGAAACATCAGGACTTAGATGAGTGGCAAGTAGAGTATGAGAGCTACAAGCAAAAACTAAATGTGTACTACAGTGCACAAAAATGAATTACTGGGTCTCTAACTAGTCTGGCCCTTCTCCTCTGACCTCTGGCATTGATGAGGCTTTTTGGACAAGAGAACTTCTGTTTGCTGGACATTTTCTCTTGCTCAGGCCGATGTTTGTAAACCTTAAATATGCTTCTGCAGGAAAATCCCAGTCAATCTAAAGTTTCTGAAATACTAAGACCAACCTATCCAGTACAAACAACCAAGTGTGAAAAGTCCCATAAAGCCCCCTTTTTCTCATTTTGATGCTTGGTTTGAGCTTCAGCCAGTCATCTTGATCATGCCTGCATGCCTAAATACAACTCATTGCATTTAGGCATGTGACTTATTACTTGTTACCAATGGCTTATTTGATATTTGCATTAACCAGCGGCTGAACAAGTACAAATAAACTGGCCAAAGAGCACATGTTATGTGAAAATGTCTGAAGCTATGAGACAGAACTTTGAGATCGAAAAAAGCTGTTTCAGGACTCAAATATAAAAGATATGAAAGTCAAGACTGAGTGTGCAGTTTTTATTTCAAGTGACCAAAATATTTTAATGCAGCTTTAAATGCATTTCTGTTCTGTACCTTAATATTTAATCACAGGACTGCTTTTCTCTCATTAGCTGAGAGCTTATCTGTTTCTCCTATTAAACCCAAGTGGAGGTGTATGTCAAAGCCATTTATGGTTTTCATGTAGCGCTCAGAATGTACACCTTTTCATGCAGTTCATCGACAGATTACACGCGTTGATAACAGGTAACAAACATGACGTATGCCATCACACACTGGTGAGAGCAAAATGGGCATCCATCACAGATGCTAACAACTGTGATTAAAAATACATAATCTGCAAACAGCCCCCCAATGCTGCCGTCAAGCCATTTCGGGCCTAATTGCAATTGGTCTCCGTTATGATCAAAGGCAAGTCACACCTGCTCGTCTTTAGCTTTCGTTTCGCTGATTACACTTTCAAATTTCATCAACGTCAAGTGGATAGATATGAAATTACGGGATAAACCTGTTTGCTTGTGGTCAACGCCATCACAATCCCATCTTTTTCCACTGCGTCCAATTCCCTCTGTCTGGCTCACACCTTGTTTTTCTGCTCTAGTGTTCGAAATCCAATCAAGTGTTTCATAGCGTGTTGGACAGCAAAGAAAGTCCGTAAACAGGTTAAAGAAAGAGCAGCCGTGAAAGACACAGTAGAGCTCACAGTCCTGATACAAACATAATATACAACAGACAGCTGAGCCAAGCTGCCCCTCCTCCTTCTCCCCTTTCTCTTCACCTTACCCACCACCTTTATCTCATGGGGTGTGTGAGTGACAAAGCATCAAGAGGAAGAGTACCAAGTCTTCACTCAGAATGCTTTGCACCCAGCGTTCACCCAATTTACACCTCTCCCTTTCCTGCAAACCCCACCCAGGATCCCCTGGTGACAGCACCATGCTAACCATCACCTCCCTGCTGGCATGACCGTGTGTGAGCATGTGTGTTTGTGTGCACTGACGAGAGTGGAAGAAAGCAGAAGAGCATGTGTGGTATCCTTGGGGGATGCAGTTTTAGCCCTTCAGACTAGGTTCTTTTTTGCAATGGGATTTTCATTTTGTTGCCTTCAAGGCCCTAATGTGAAAAAAGTACTTGACTACAGGGTTAAAACGAGGAGCAGGTTTCAAGTCAACATTTTTAAAGGTTTTGAAGTTTGGCATGTTTTCCAGTTCTCCACTTCAGTTTTACTGAGTGGCTGTCTTCAAATTCTGATGTTTCCTCACTTTCCAGTCCTAGCCCACTACTTCCTACTTCCACAAGACATCTGATCCTAACCCACCTAAATGCCTGCACTTTGTTTCCTTCGTTAGTTGCAAAATATATAAGCAATTCACTCAAATTCATTCCTGTTTACACAGAGAAAAATTACAACAATTGTCTCAAGGAACAGAGAAAACCCCAACAATTAGACGACCCCCAGTAAGCAAGCACTTGGTGACAGTGCTAAGGAAAAAGTCCCCTTTAACAGGAAATCCCTGACAGTACTCTCACTGCAACATTTTGGATGTGGTAATGGTATCTGGAGTAAGGAAGTCGTCACACACCATGTTTGTAGGATTTTTAAATAAGAGTACAAAAACCTCAGTCTCACCCTTTCTCCAACCTCTCCACTCTCTTATGTCTATTTACTGTTTTTGCACTGAACACTTGGAACGCTTTGAAAATCCCTCATTGTCAATGCAATCAGTCCATCTGTTCCTCAGCTCCTCATTCTCTGAAACTGTGTTCACCAGTTGTTCTGACTAACCCATTTTCCCAACGAACTCCAAGCCTGTACTTCCTGCCACTATTCACTTTGCTCCGCTGGAATTCCGCCTGCCAACCAAAGACTCCCTAAGTAAGGCAACTTCATTCACTCAATTTCTAATAATATTTACATTTCAACCTTGACCTGGAATAAGCTTTCCTCTCCTTTCTCACATCTTACTAACCAGTTCCTCAAGTCCATTCCCCCAGTGTTCAATAAACCTTTTAAACTGCTCTAAGTGTGATGATTCTAGTTATTAAGTCCAACCTCGCTGTTAAGCATGACAACGATTTTTACTTCATACTTCAAATCCCAGTGTTTTACCTTTACCCTGGGGTCTTTACCTTACAGTATAGGATGACTGAATAGAACCAAATTGAACTGAAATATGAATCTCATTTTAACCATTATTTATTTGCCATAATTACAATCTGTCTCTAACCTAAAGAATCCTTCGGCAGATATTTCTCATTCCCGACGTGTAACATACCAACGATTTGTCACATGGCGTACGCTTTGGGATGAGAACGTGTTGTCCATGTTTACTCCATATTTCTTACTAAGCTGCTCTGAAACTCTGAAACTCTCACATATGAGACTATAAATGTGCTGCAAATCCAGACTAACTTTTTATTGAGGAAAATTAGCAGTAAGTGGCTCAATGGGGCAAAACTCTGCTGCTGGGGGGAAAACCAGATGTGATTGACTACTCTATCTGAAGAGACAGTTATAGATGCTAACAAATCCTAGTGCTACTATTTACATTGATAGCGACAGATGAGGAATGAATGCCCAGCACAAACTTGCCAATCAGAGCAAAGTGGGCACAGATTGTGATTGTAATTGTAACTTGAATCCTATTGTACATATAAAAAATATACTTTTTGTTTTTTCTGCAGTTCCCAAATACTCTGGTCACAACCATGCTTTCTGTCACAACCGACTTAAGCAAAGAGACAAGCCATAGTGGGCCACAGCTGCCAGCTATTACACAAAAATTAAAGCTTGATTTTACAGTTACAGGCTTAATTTTCCTGTTTACTCAGGCAGAAACAGCTTTAAAATTTGGCATATAAGTAGAGAGTATGTAACATAGCATACAGAATGTGCTTATCGGAAAAATGCAAACACATTTGTCAGCAGCAGGATGATGGCCTACATAAACTTATTTTACTGTTGGGGAGAGGTGCTTCACAATAAGAAAGGAAAAAAAGAAAAAAAATCAGCACCCTCACTGAGCTAAGCCCCAACTTTAGGTAACAAGTGAAGGGGCAGAAAAAAATCCCAAAAACCTCACTGACATCTTTTGAAATGATGTACCTACTGTACGTAAGGCCTGTTTAAACATCTTGACAGGATTAGAGTGGAGTTAAACTGCTTTGCGAGCGCAGTTAATTGAAGCGGATGAGGTTTTTAATAAAGCGTGCAGTGTTAGCAGCTGACAAATGGCTCGGCTGACACACAGGGGAAATTGCATTTAATGGCATCAGGTATGTGCTTTGCTGGAGCTTATCACATTACACTGGTGGGTGCACACACACACGCACACACACACACACACACACACACACACACACACACGCACACACACACACACACGCAGACACCCTACTCATGCATACGTGCATAAACACTCACACCCTATTTTCATCTTTATTTGTGGGTTGGCGTATGCATGCATGTTGGCCCACAATATAACACACGCGAACACGATAATTTACGCTCACCTGAGTCCGTCAAGGTGTTTTCCCTCATGGATTTAGATTATGCCACGGAAGGATGGAAAAGGTAGGTGCAGTATGTAGATAGGTCAGCTGGGTAGACAGATGGATACACTTACATACCCTATTATTTTAATGTCACAAGAAGAACTTTCTGCATCATTATTTATTTTATTTCTGAGTTTCAACCTTCCCTATACAATCACGGGCAGTCTACTTAAGGTTCATTTGTCTTTATGCAAAAGCTGAAAACACTAAGCAGCCAAAAGGTTCATATTTACATCATTTCTGTTAGATTTTAATGGTAATATTGATTTTACAATTAGGTTGTAAAATTGTAAAAAGTTATGCGCCTCTTCCACAGTGTGTCCTATCTTGTCTTCCTTCCATCACCCCCAACCAGTTGTGGCAGATGGCTGCCCCTCCCTGACCCTGGATTAGCGATTTCTGAGGTTTCTTCCTGTTTAAAGGGAGTTTTTCCTTCCCACTGTCACCAAGTGCTTGCTCGGAGGGGGTTGTTTGATTGCTGGAATTTTCTCTCTATTATTGTAGTCTTCACCTTACAGTATATAGCATCTTGATGTGACTGTTGCTATATAAATAAAATTGAAAAGTTACAAACCACAAGTGGGTACAAGGGCACAGTGAAAGATCCTCAGAAGTTACTATCCCAGTGACAAGCTGCTAAGTGTACAATAAGGCACTTTGTGTCTTTTTAAGTGTAGGTCTAGGCATTAAATTGGGTCTAGACACCAAGATAGCTTCAGGATCAAGGGAAAAGTCATAATTTGAGTTATAATAGACCCCCTCACCACGTCAACGAGCCAAACTTAATTGATCTGCATCAAGTTGCTTTGACATTTCCTTGGTTACCTTGAATGGGTGTGACTATGAATTGAATGGTTGGTGGTTTAGTAGCCACATGGAAAGTTCAAATGTCAAAGGATTTGTCAAAGACACCCATCCAAGTGGCCCTTGATGTATCCTTTAATATGTGTGATAAGTGCTTAAATGGCATAAAGCGGGACAACAAAGCTCTGTAGAGTGAATGCCACTTGTAGTGTAGAAGCCTAGAAAAGGTCTACATAAATACTATTCTATTCCACATTTTGGCTTCCTTGGTTACCATGGTTTTCTGCCCAGCTACAGTGACAACACTACACTTTCACCCAAGTGGTCACATTGTATCTATTTGAGTCAGTATAGGACTACTGAGGTCTGTTGAAAAATGACACTGAGGAGAGACCCAGTGTCACCACGTAGATCAATGGTTCCTGACCAAGTGTTAGCATATGACAAGCTATGAGTGAGACTGGTTGAAGTAAATGGTACATTTATTACAAAATTGTTGGAAGCAGCACATTAATATCAGGTCCACAGCTTTTCCAGCAGTGCATTGCTTTTCAAGCTGATCGGTGCTATTCATAATAACTGTCACTTACACCATTTTGACTTATGGATCTGCAGTATGCTGTCAGGAAGTAAGCAAAGAAGTGCTTTTAATAATTTTAAAGTTGATTATAATAGAACTACAGAACTAATAGAATTACAGTGTTAACTGACGAGCCACTGAACATAACGTAAACAAGAAAGGTTGCTTGCCATTTCTATTAAGAGGTTGTCTGCATGTTTCTTCCCAGCAATGTTGCGTTTGGATTCTCTGAATGTCATAAAAGGCAAGAAACTGTCAGAAAGGACAACAAGGCGACCTGAATCATTTCAAGTGATATGTTGGGAGACCACTGCATAGATGCCCTTCAGGAGTTGTCAGTTTGATATCTCACCCAGTAGTGTATACACACACCCACGCATACCACCCACCCACACACACACACACACACACACACACACACACACACACACACACACACACACAACCACAGATAATCCAAAATGTGGGCCTTTAAGAAATTCCTCATATAAGAGGACAATTAGAGTGTCTCATTTCCCACTAATATCAATCACACAGCTCATGAATAAAGACAATTAGGCCCTCACGATTCCATACAATTGCATCTGCCCTTTGAGCTCCCCTCCGAATTGGGAGCGATGCCTCTTGGGTATATGGCTCTCTCATCACCGTAGCTCAGCATGAGCCACCACAGTCAATAATAGGAGACAAAACAGAGGAGGCAAGGGCCCAGTTTCAGACTAGATCAGATCCTCTGGACGCATGTCACTCTTCATTAGGGAGGCGGGGTAGCAGGGGACGCCCTTAAGGTGAGGATGGCCACAGAGTGGAGAGGGCTAGGGAGGGGAGGGGCAGAGAGGCAGCTGTGGAACAATGACAGAATCTGTGTCCAAGGCCCCCTCGGGCCAAACACCAGCTCTCCTCCACCCTGAACTGATCCTTCGCCTCTAGACCAAGAGAGAGAGGGAGGGAGGAAAAAGAGACAGAAATAGACCAGTCACACTCAGTGGACTTTCTATCCAGACTTGCTGTAGTGAAGACTGGCTGACATTGATGGAACACATCACATCAATGTGTCTAATGTCATATTCATAGAAATGTGATTGGTTTACCTCAGGCATGGGTGGTTCCCCTTACAGCACAGCAGCTTGGATAATGTCAGGTATTAATCTTTCATAGCCCCCATTAAATTAAGCACTTTGATTCACTTATTATTAATTTATACTGATTGCTGCAATGTTGGTGTACATGCAGGCAAAAGCGGTTACTAAAGGATACCCCTCCCTGGGATTGCCATTTGGGAAGACAGTGATCTTTACCCAAGTAGGAATAAACATTTCACAGTGTAATTATGTGATCTGTTCCAAAGCTAGTGGGATGAATTTGAAGTTTAAGAAAAACATCCGATAACAAGTTTTTTTCTGAATGCAGAGCACATCTTAAGTGGGAAGCTGGAACCTAACGTTCCCCATCTTTGTGCGTTCATTGCTTTGGCACGATTGCCTCCAGGTTTACTTTGTTGTGTTTGTGCAAACACCCACTCATCAGCAGACATGTGCTTCACAGAATGGATTAAATAATGAATATTGTCTCTGAAAAGGGAAGCTAGAGCAAAAGGACCTCAAAAATTGTATCCTTCTTAACAACCAGCAGAGAGGGGTCACTCAAGCTGCAAAATGTTTAGAAATCTATACAACAAAAACCCAACTTCTGACTTGATCAGTAAACAGTTTCCTGATTTGTTTGTGATCTTAACTGATAATTTTATGTCTTACTGAACACAGCACAATATCTATTTTAATGCCCTTGTTCAGAGTATAACTGATGAAAAACCAGGGGTGTGGCTACCTTGTGGTTAAACACATAAGTACACATCCTCAATTTCTAATGGTGTTCGATGGACGTCAAATTATACAGCGCACCACACTTTTTGTGGCTATTCAGGCAGTCGTGCAAAAGGATTTGATTGTGGTTTTGACTTCTTCTTTTACTATATCAGCACTTATGTGGTGGTGAGTCTGAGTGGGGACACCTATCATTTAGGAGAAAACTGCAGCTTCCTGCACCTTAACGGCAGGTATAAATAAAAAGGACTGTGCGATGATGTTCCACAAGCGACAAATCCAGAGGGTGTGCTGATGCCCACAGTCTGATCCACCACTTTTGAAGTCAAAAATCCAAATCAGTTGGTGATGTCACTGTGGCTGCATCTATCTTTTATATACAGTCTTTGCTTCGTCTTCCTGACCAAAAAAGACCTGATGTGCTGTAGCAGAAATGTGCTGGGTTTACTGCAACATTAGAAAAACAACGTCCAATCTGTCTTAAAACTCCACGACTAACAAACACTGTGTTACACTGTGAACATGAGATCTGGCTTCTGTTTGCAATTTCTTAGATTTTTTTTTAAGCAAAAAATAAAAAAAACCTAGTTTCCATCAAACGTGGGGATATTTCATATTCCCTATTATGTGACGCACCAAATGGTGCAGCATCCGAGCACCTGATGTTTGAGCAACACACACATTTTTTTGGCATCGGCGATACATCAAACTAATAACCTCATCTAAAAGAGGACAATGGGCGCTGTGACGCAGGCCGCGGTGCTCTCCTGCCACACGTAGGTGGCACACACTCGCCTTATTAGCCAGGTCAAACATAATCAGTGATAGACACGGCAGGGCTGTTTAATTATGGCTGGCAGCTGGCAGCGGGGGCCTTCCTTCAGGGGCCGGGTTATGCCCATGCATGAACCCCCTCCCCACCACCACCACACACACACACACACACACACACACACACACACACACACCACACCAAATACTCCACCACCACCCACACTGCCTCAAATGAAGAATAAATCTAACCCTGCTTTTGTTTGGAGTGAAGCATGTGGCAGCCCCTTCATTTAAAGCAAGAATAAAAATGTGGACAGAATACGGGATTAATAGAGGAGAATGGGGCATTAAATTAGTGTAATTGTGTAATTGTGAGGTAGCAGCACTATATACGTGTGTGTGTGTGTTTGTGCGTGCAAACGTAATAAAAATATCCCTCCAACGAGAGCAAATCCATTTCTCAGAACAAACCAACAAAGCACCTGAGCTATTAGAGGGCTCAGATTTTTCCGTTTCATAACACAGAATGCCTGACAGCTTGTTTGCTGCACTTTGGATGACACAACAGATGTATTCACATGGCGGCTTCCTCCCAGCTAGGCATGTTGAAAAGGCACCTAAGCTGCTGTCGCAAACAGCTTGTAAATCTGCACTTAAATGAGAGCAAGTGAGAGCCCGACTCCTGCCTGTCTGTCTGCCTGCTTACCTGCTGCGCCGCTGAAGAGATATAGCCTCGTGAAGTTTGCAACAAAGCAGTCTGGAGGCAGATATACTGTGTGATTACATTGTTGCTTCACCTTAATGTTTTACACACACAAAAATACACACACACACACACACACACACACACACAGTCTGCTCTTGTGCATGCAGTAAAAAAAATGAAACCCCAAAAAACAGCTGTGTGTGTGAGAGACCCAAACAGAGAAGCTGTTTGAGGCTGCAAGCAGTTGTGCACTCTGATCTCCCAAGGCTGTCTGTCCACACACACACACACACACACACACACACACACACACACACACACACACACACACACACACACACACACACACACACACACACACACACACACACTGTCTCTCATATATGCAGGACTCCCTGATTCAGCCCCCTCTGGTATATTGATCCACTTCATTCTGCCTCAATGAGATGCAGACAGCATCCCAGGCCCAGACCACTCATAATCATCATATAACACGGGGCTGCATTGAAATCTGCCATAGGAAGGCATAAATCGGATAATGCTACAGCTGGGATAATGAACAATATCAGATGACATATTGATGTTGTCATGCACAGCCCGCAATGAAACATAAACGCGTATTGTGCAATATTAGGTTTGAACTAGTACACTCAGGCTGGAGCAGCCAAACAGCTGCAAACACACGTTATTTGTCCTTAACACTGCTCCACACGACACGTACGGGAAGTTATGAAAGCCAAAGGAGCTGCGACCGCTTTAAAGCAGGCCCTTGGACATGTCTCCATTCAGACTCAAGGTTGTTTTAATGCGAGGTTGTGCTTATATATACGTGAATTCAAGTCCACTGTCCTCCTTTATTTTTTTCCCCTTTCAGCCTCTCCCCTATCACGCTGCACCGTAGCCATGGCAACTATTGTGATCGATCCGGTGCCATCTAATACCAAATCTTTCTCCGAACCAAAACTTAAACAATCATGCAGGTCGTCAGCGACGGATCGGGGAGCAGAGGGGATGATGGGAGAGCGAGGTTTGCTTTCCTTGCTTGCTGGTGTGTCAGCTCTGAATTCAGTTCAATAATAAGTACTGTGCAATCCCATTTAAATCACACAAATTAACGGATCGTCTATTTACACTGTGAGTCACAACCTAAAACAGATGTGCATACATTGGCTTGTGAAGTCTCATCTGCAGATTAGCGCTGAGTAGCACACAAATAAAGTGCGAGAAGTTCAATCACCAGAGATTGAGCACAGACTTCTGGGAAGGCCTGAACTCAAAGAAAAGGAAAATATAAATAAATCTGCTCAAATTAATTTTTTTACATGTAATTTTGCATGTCGTTTTGTTACATAATTACAATGCAAAATGTTACATTTAATAGAATCTGTGGACATCAGTTTGACAAACACAAGTGAGAGGTCCACGTCAGCGTCAGTGTCCACTCGTCATTCAGTTCAACTTAAATTAATTTAAAAAGGGTAAATGGTTTTAAAAATCGCCTTGTTTACATGAGCAAAACATTTTTTTTTACCAGTAGTAAACAACTTTATTTCCACTTAAAATTTCTGCACATTACCACAGAATTTATCACACTGACACGCTTCCGGAGCCACATGTGGAACTGTAGTTTGTAGTTTTGCACTGGGTTTATTTTTCTGCTGCTTTGCACAGCACACAACAGAGTTTTGTCCTTCATCCGTGTGGTGTCACTTCTTTTTCCAAAGGCTACAGAGACACTTCAAATATTCTCTGGCATTTCCTTTAGTTTTTAGAGCTGTTGGGGCTTCCATACAGCACCACAGCAACAAAGAACATAGCATCTAATGCAGACTTTAGCACTTGCCCAGCAGCTGGAAGGGGAGAGAGTGGGGTGGTAGGGGTGGTGGGTGCAGGGGTTTATGTGAGGAGAGATGTGTCACGTTTACTTTGTGTCAACAGCCATAGATCGCTGGTCAGGGTTCAGGGGTTACACTGTGATATTTCGCCATGTCTCCATTCCCCTAAACAGCAGTGGAGCTTGTGTTTATGTCCAGAAGCAACGCTGCCTCTCGCACCAGATCTCTCTGTCTGTCTGCGTCTTTTCATGTCTGGGGAATGAGAGCGAGACAGAAAAAAACCCTTCCAAAACAAAAGTAGAATCAAACAAACACAGAGAGGATGAAGGGAGGGAAAGAGAGAGACTGAATGAAGAGAAAGCTTATTACCAGAAAACAGATGGCCCCCCAATTCATAGTGGCCCCACGGGGGACCTGGAGGGACAACTCTTTGCACCTCCAGGTTACCAGCACTGCAGAGAGGGGTGGAGCACTTAAACACGACTCTGTGTGTGTGCACTTTTGTGTGTTAACTTGTAAACAAAAAGCAAATTTGTGACATCCTTGGCAAGGTGCCACTCTCAGCTCGATTTCCCAGGAGCTTGTGTTTAAAGACTATTTCATTTAGAGCTTTTGTTACATCTGAAAATGGATGAAGAAAGACAAACAACTCTGCGATGCCACAATGCTGCCAGCTACGAAGAGCTGTTGAGAGTTGAAACTCTGTGTCCTCGGCGGACGCTGCGAAAACCAGACTTGCATGTTGAATGGTGGAGTAAGTATTTTTAGAAAAATAAAACACAAACACACTTTTGGCATCACCTTTTGTTTCATCAAACCCATCGCTCGACATCGTCGCCGGGCGAGCTAATGTCACAACATCCGTAAAATGAGATCTCACACGCACCCAAACATTCACACCCTTTCAGTGTGCCTATGCAACTGTACGAGTGGACACACACACACGCGTGCACACACACAGATGACAGGCAGTGAGTGGAAATGAAGGATTTGGAGTTCCATCCCGTTACATTATGCAGCAGATGGCGTGCAGGCCAAGCCCGGCCAGGCCTCTCCCAGGAGAGAAAGAGTGAGAGAGAAAGAGGGGAAGAGAGACGATGGGGGAGGTGTAGAAAAGAAGGGTGAGGGACAAAGCTGTTGTCTTTTTTTTCTTTCTTTTTTTTTTTTAACTTGCGTGAACGCACGTGTTTGTTTTCCTTTTTTTTTTTTCCTGACTCCCTCTCGGCTTCCCCGTGGGACAGAATCCTTCTCCTCTCTTCTCCTCTTCCTCTGCTCTTCCTCACATCACCTCTCCGCTCCATCCTCCCCCCTTCTGCCCAGCTGAGGCTACACCTGAGCCCAGCCACGGAGGCTCCAACCCCAGCTGACCCGCCGCAAGGAAGCAGAGGACAGAGGAGGGAAAAGGTGAGAGCAGAGGGAACGATGAAGTATGGAGTATTTTGGAGATATTTTAACGAAAAAAATAGACCAACGCACCTTTTTTTGTTGTTGTTTCACATGGAAAAATTATAATCATGTGTGTCTCGGTGTAGGAGCTGTATACTCTGACTAATTTGAAAAAAATTCACACATACATAAACTGCCGCTGATTTGATCAAATGCCACAGTCAATGCACACACACACACACACACACACTCTGATAGACACACATGCAAAGTGTACTGTGACGTCCCCCAGATCTTTGCCCCTGGCACTTTTTGTTTTGTGTTTTCCGAATTAATTGAGCCAACGCTCAAGTGCAGGGCCAGATGTCACTGCGACCTGTGGGGATTATTAGAAATCTGTTACCCTCATTGTTTATGTGGACCCCTTCAGACCACAACGCCTTGCGTTCTTCCCTCTGAAGTTTAAGGGAGAAACAAGCCCCAAACCAGATTGCTAATGTACGAAATAACAGTCTCCAGGTTCCAGGAATGGGACCAAGCCTGCATATTGACATGTGGGACATTATGGGACTTTTCTGTCCCAACTCCAATGGCCAAGGCCTGTGCCCAATGGCCACCGGGGGCCCCCTGATGCCCTCCCGGTTTGGCCCAAACAACGCCATACTCCTTGGCAGAGCTCTGGGCCTAATGAACTCATCAGCCAGCTGGAGGCCCTAGATGGAGCGACAGGGTGCGCTCAGGGGAGGATGAGGGGCCAGGGGGAGAGAGAGAGATAGAGAGAGAAAGAAAGGGTCATCGGGCTGGGGTGCAAGGTATGAGGAAAGTGGAGGTGTGGGGTGGCTGAAGATAGCTAACGAACACCATAAATGAGACAGGTGCAGCTTCAGAGGAGGGCTGAGGGCCAAGACAGGAGGGTCAGCGGGCAGGAAGAACAGGTATGGGAGGCTGTGGAGAATGAGCAGAACAAGGTGGGATGGCAAGAGAGAAAGAGGAAGGAGAGGAAAGGATGGATGGCTCTAACATGGGGTTCAGATGGGCAGGTGATAACACAAAAGTTCTGAAGTTTCCAGTCAAGATTAAGAGAAGAATTAAATGCACTAAAGAAGAAGAAGAAAAGAGAAGCCATTCAAAGTAACAGAGCTTTAATGTTCTAATTGAAGCTGCAGATCCACTCAATATATAATTCCTATCGTAAATAACAATTTTCTGAGCAACCTTCAAGAAAATGATATACAGGAAGCAATCATTTTGAGTAAAAGTCGAATGAAATATTTGAAAACAAAGGTTTATTCATTCAAATGATTAATCTTAAAGGTAAACATATTTGCTAAAATCCAATAAAGTCCATTTAATTTGACAAGAACATTAAATTTAATATTTTACATTTTTTCTTGAGTCTATTGCCATTCTAAATTATGTACCAGCCTAGTTTTGCTCTGAAATGAAAGTTGCAGAAAGGAATGAAATATGTTTTTAAAAAAAAGTCAGTGCACCTCATGGATTCATGGATAGTGCATAAAAATAATTATGCTAAAAAAAGGATCATAGTCAGGATTTAAAATCTGAACTAAAAAGCTGAAAATTATCCATATATACTCTTGTTTTTCTCATATCTGTTTGGGCAACACAAAGCTAATGATTTAAGTTAAGTTAGACAAATTTCTTAAAAAGTAAGTTGAAACAACAGCTGCTTAAGAACTTGGTGATTATTGCTGTGAGCTCAGATAGAAAATCAGTCTGATTGAATAAACAAAGTCACCGGAAAAACACAAAACTTCAGGCACTGCAGAGCAAACTGAAACAGGGCTTTACGAAGCTACAAAATGTACAGTTGTGACGATCAAAAACAAAAGGGCAGAGGCTGACCAAATGCATTTTCCCACACACAGAAGAAAGTGTACGCTGATGCTGAGAAGAGTGATACAAAGACTGACACCTCTTTTAGGTGCGGATGGTTGACGGAAAAACATGAACCCTTGACCCATACACTGCAGGTCATGTGTTCCCTTAGAGGGAAGGGTCAATGCAAATCAATACCAAGTTGTTCTGAGTGATCACCTTTTTCCTGTGATGACACATTTCTGTCCTCATGGGTATGAAAATGATTTATATTCACAGCCGGACCTTCACAGTCAAACCCAACTCAACACCTGTGGCTTAGTGAGTCAGACATCACTTTCCAACCACCATGTTCAAAATCCTAAATATGGGAATATAGTTTTCCAAGAATGGTTTTCTATCCATGTATTAGAGTTCCAGAGACTTTCAGAGTCAATCCCAAGGAACTGTTCTGGCAGTACATGGTGGAGTAATGACTCATGAGGGCATTTTATGATGCCTTTTTCTATAATTTGCATGTAATATCATGCTAGCAAGAGGCTAGGTTAAAGTACTCTAACGCCAATGAACTTCTAAATCCTTCTAAATATGCTTGTTTAACCCATTTTTAAAACACACAAACGTGAAAAATTGTGGACTATTACATTAGTTCAGCTGCCTGGCAAGTTATGAATGTCAACCTAGCTCCGCCTACCAGCTTTGCCATTTGTATATCCAGTCTCTGACTGTAGCGTGGTTGTTATCACACAGCACTGTTGAGGTCATTACTCAACAAAAGTAATGTATTACACATTACTCTTTACTTTTCTTAAAAGTAATGCAACATGTTTCTGAACTTCTCGCCAGAAGTTACATTACATTCCTTTTGCATTCCTTTTGTGTTACTTCATAAATTGTCACATTTAACAATATAAACCTTATCTACAGTTCTGCAGATGGACACAAATCCCTATCCTACTGTGAACACACAACCTCTCTTTGTTAAAGTTGAAAACTAGAACACAGAGACTGCCAAGAGTGATTCTACAATAGAAACATTTACAAGAAAAAAGTTCCAATGTTACAAATATGACTGCTCATCAGGATCTCGGCTGCTTGGACTCAGCTTTAATACCATTCTGGACTCTTGGCTTGCTTTGTGTTAGCATGCTATCTGTGCAGATGTAAAGATTATAAAGAGCTGAAGTTGTATTAACAGTATAATACGGCTGTTTCTGTACAGAGGCTGTATTTGAGTATTGTGCTGTTGTCCTTTCATGCAATAAAAATAAAAGCAATGGTAAATGGACTGGTTCTTATATAGTGCTTTTCTACTCTATTTTGAGCACTCAAAGCGCTTTACACAACTTGTGCATTAAACCATTCACACAATCACTTCATCCACACACATTCATACTCCGATGGATGCATCAGAGAGCAACATGGTAGGTGACCTGCTCTACCACCTGAGCTACAACCACCCCGTAATGTCATTCTCCTTTATAATCTCCACTCTTTAAAATCTGTAGACCACTCCACCGTTTTCCTCCTTCCATACAAATATGGGAACCAGCCAAGTGTAGCATAAATGTGTTGGAAGAAAAAGGTATGTTTGTTTGCTTTTATTTTTGTCTTTCCTCTTCACGCCACAACCCTGAACTGGGTAAGCGCAGGAAAATGGATCCTCTTAGCATGCAGATAACTGAGGAACCTTTTTAATGCAAGTAAATGGTAAATGGACTGGTTTTATAGTGCTTTTCTACTCTACTTGAGAACTTCCAGTAGCTTCATCCACCATTCATACAACCATTTCTTTTCTATGCTTAAGTGCTTTCTGTCTAACATTCACACTCTCTTGGATTCAGAGCAACTTGGATTTAGTATCTTGCTCAAGGATATTTGGCATGCAGACTGGAGCAGCCAGGGATCAAACCACCAACCCAGTAGATGACCTGCTCTACCTCCTGAGCTACAGCCACCCAGTAATAATGTGATAAATACGTTTTTTGTCCTGTCTTCCTCTCCTCACCCCCAACTCGTCCTGGCAGATCGTTGCCCCTCCCTGAGCCTGGTTCTACCTGTTAAAAGGAAGTTGCTGCTGATTGTTGGGGTTTCTTTATTTTTACCATACAATATAAAGTGCCTTGAGGTGACTGCTGTTTTGTTTTAGCACTATGTAAATAAAATTGAATCAATGTAATTATTGAATTTGGTGTGTCAGAGCCAACACTGGCACACAGGTATAATAATGACTCTGCTTAAATTAGTCAAAAAAGAAAAAAAGTTTTTTAAAAAGCACAGAAAATGAATTGTCATCTTTATTAAAATGAAACTGAATGTTTTATGTGAGCAGAGCACATCTGGGTCATTTGCTGACTAATCTTTGCCTCTGAAGTCATCACACTTAGATCAGCATCATCACCAAGACATTCTCATCCTGTTCACTGCACAATCAACAAACTCATCATCTGTCCTCCTGCACCTCTCACTATTCGTTCCCAAGTGTGTGTCTCTCCACTCCTGATGAGTGAGTGTGCGCGTAACTGCACATTCATAAGAGAGAAAGCGAGCACCTTTGTGTGTCCATATGCGTCTGGGTGGCGTAGAACGTGCTGGGCGCCCTGCTGGGAGCACAGATGGTGCCGAGGCCTGCCACGGCAGCGCTGACGACGGCCACATTCTCACATGGGACCTCCAGCTTTCTGGATCCCACACCTCCTGTTCAGGCCTGAACTGACAAACGCTTCCCCTCCCCATCCACACACACACACACTCACTTTCTTTCGCTCTCTCTCTCACACACACACACACACACAAACACACACGAGGCCAAAGACCAGGCCGCTGCCTATTTCACTAGCCTGGAAGAGAAGAGAGAACACAACACATGGACGAGTTGGCGGTCACACGCTGCCCAGAGTGTTCCCCAGTGCGTGAGCGTGTGTCTCAGTGATGCAAGTGAAGCAAAGGTGAGAGGGGTCGAGTTAGAGTTCTATCAACTTTTTGGCTTCTGGGGCTAAATGATCAGTCGCAGCAACTTCCTCAATGTGTTCTTTGTATTTCTCAAACTGTCTTTTCTCCCACTTTGTCTTCATTTCGCTCACCTTTGTGGAACCTCCTGGCCTGCGTGCCTGCTCTTCTCCATCTTTTCTTTTTCTCTCTCAGCCTCTTAGTTCTCCTCTCTCCCTTCTGCCTCGTGCAGACGCCCCCTGTGGCTCACCGTCCACCTGAGAGAAGCCTCATACATCTCCTGACAAAGTGACTAATCCTTCCCATTTCACAGCTCCATCCCACTGCTCTCTGGGAATGTTCAAAACTGTGTGTATGTGCGTGCGAGTGTGTCTGATAGGTGACAGGAGGGAGTATGTCACACAGGTTCAAGGTGGGGTTTTTTTTTTTGTTGTAACAAGCAGCTCAGACAGCCACAGGGGTCTACAGAGCTCTGACTGATTAGAGAAATAACTCCATTACAGACATCTCATCAGAGTGATATCACCTCCCAACTTCTTGTTGACAGCTTCGTCACCACCTACGTCCACCTACGCACAAACACACACACAAAAAGGCTTGCTTTTAAGTCTTTTCGGCTTTTAGACTAAGCCCGGAAAACAATTTGATCCTTTCAGGTTTCAAATTTGCATCTTATTTCCTCACAAACTCAGCAGCAGTATTCGGCCTCAGCTGGTTGATATGAACCCCTCAAATAATAATCATAATCATAAATCACCGAACGGCTTCCTTCCCGTGTGTCTGCCGGTCTGAATGATTATGGGAACCACAGCAAGAGAGAGTATCAGCCTACGCCAAACTCGTGTTCACAAGGTGATTGTTTCGAGGGAATATCTCAGTCTGAAAAAAGTTTCATTAGTTCTTTATAATGCTTTTTTAGCCACTTAAGGAAAAATGAGTGTGCGCTTGATTTGTTGAAATTTTAAGTATGAGATGACACTGTTCATTGTTTACATTTTCATCATATTACATTTTTTAAGGGGGTGTGTAATGGTCAAAACCTAATGACTTATTGGATTGTTTTATCTTCATATTGCTACAATGTCTGTGTGCAATGTCTCTAAAACTTTCTTTGCATCATCTCTGCGCCCACTGACCTGCTGGAAATGACACGTGTGAGGTTGTTATTAACATGCAGTGTTGTGTCACAACAAAATTTCATTTTCATAAGCGGAAGCACGACTTGACGTGCACACAAATCAGCTCGGAACCAGCTCAGCTTCTTTACCAGCACCGCCATGACTAAAGCAAACATCATCCATTAACTGTTCTCTGGTGACTCCACCACCCTGCAGCTTGCCTGTCTGTCTCCGGAATCACTACATCAGCTGTGGGATGTAATTGCAGCAGGCACTAACAAAACAGCCTTGGAGGGGTCCTTCATGTCTTTGGCCAAGGGCCTTATGGTCTGAGGAGGGGTCCGGACGATGCAGACCACCAAGCTTATACTATCTCCACTTCTTCCATCTGTGAAGTAATTAGGGTGGTGGTCCGTGCGTGTGTGTGTGTGTGTCTGTGGGCTCCAGCTGTCAGGAGGCCTCTGTCTCCTGGTCTTGACATGTCTCCGATACGCCCCGCTGTGAGTCCCTCTGTGACACACACACACTCCACAGACCCGGCCAGAGCCCAAGGCGAGCTGTCCGTCATCTCACACACAAGCATTCCCTCTCTCTCTCTCTCTCTCTGTCATGCACACACACGCTGATTTTTCAGTGATATGGTCCTTCTGGCACTGTGGTAGTACTTCTCTCCCTCATTCACATATTGTGTGTGTGTGTGTGTGTGTGTGTGTGTGTGTGTGTGTGTGTGTGTGTGCGTGAGACAATAAACACGTCGGTGGCTGCGGGCCACGGCAAGTCATCCGTGCTTCCCCTTATCGTTTTAATCACCTCGTTAGGCGCAGCTAGTCCCCACACTTACTGGCCGCTGCTCCTCCTCTGGAACCATGCCCTCCTGACCCGACGCTGGTGGTGCCACAGGGCACAGGGAGGCATGATGGGAGAAGAGAAGAGATCAAGTTTGCTTGATTTGAAGTTTTCCTAAATCTAAATGTCAATATAATAAGGAAAAGAAAAAGTTATGTTTATGTTTGTGTCAATTCTACTCCAAAAACATTATATATGACATAATCCTGGGATATATATGTGACAAGCGGGACAATATGTTGGCATTTATCCCCACTTATATTCTTCATCAGCCATTCTTCCGCTGGACTCAGCTGTTACATCCATCTTTATTGTGTGTCTGGATATCAGGTTTGTTTCTCCGAGGCCCTTAAACTACACTTCCACTTCTCTTTTTTTACAGGGACAGGAAAGAGCTGCAGAACTTGGATAAAAGTCAGCGATGTGTAGGCTATACTGTAAGTCGCATATCTGAGAAAATAGGAAAAATGTTCTCCCTGATGCTTCTTTGCTATTCTTTAATATCAAAGTCCTTTAATAAGCAAGTGTCATCAATCAGGGCCTTCTTGGTAACACCTCTGGGCACTTATTTGGGCAGTCATTGAGTAGCATAGAGCAAATTAAAGCATATTTTCCCCTGCTGTAGATTAGCAGCCAGGATTCTTTGAGGTGCTGTTTTTCTCTTTTATAGTTTCGCTGTTTATTTACCAAATCAAATGAGGATGTCAACAAATGGATATGAATTGTTTTAAACATAAAAAAGATTCAATGAGTGTTAAACACTGTGAGGAAAAAAAATGAAAGGAAGAAGTTTGACTGACAACAGTTGCTTTGATTCTTGTTCTTGTTTTATAACCTAATCCTAATACATCCTCGGACTGGCATGCAGCTTCTCCACCCTTTTCTCTCTCCACACCAACTAGTTTTGACAATAAAACAAATATTTATTTATTTATTTATTTTAATAATCATTAGTACAACAGACCACTGATAAACGCAGGGTGAAACACACTCAGGTGTGTCAGCCAGGGAAATCTAAGTCTCAACCTGTCAACAGCACCAAATTAAAACCATATAAAAAAACAGAGGAGCTGCTTTATTATTTCACCTCTTTACAAAAAATGGTTTCTAATTTTCACAAATCCAAGAAAATAACCAAAAATAAGCAACATTTCTAAAGCATTCTAGAAAATATTTCTTTACAGGCTTGTATCGCATTTAAGTTGACCCCCCCCCCCCCCCCCCCTTCATTTGCATTTAAAATACATATATACATTTATTTATAATCATTAATATTCACTACAAATGTGAGCACGTGCAAAAACTCACAACATGGACAAGTATTCCTTTTTTTCCACGCTTTATCATGCACACATCTCTGCTTTCCCTTTGCCCACTGCTCCCACGGGAGTGAGACCGCTTGAGAGGGGGCTGAGGGGAGTGAGGAAAGAGGGAGGAGGTGTGTGTGTGTGTGTGTGTGTGTGTGTGTGTGTGTGTGTGTGTGTGTGTGTGTGTGTGTGTGTGAGGAGGAGCGAGAGAAGGAGAGAGAGGGGTGAGAGAGGAGGGAGGGAAGGAGGGAGGGGCGGCGTTAGACAATACCATTCCTCAAATATATTCCATCCCCTCCGTCCATGAAGTGAGCCTTTATTAGTCCAGATCGCTTGGATCTTATCTCGCATATGACACTCGGCGCAAGAAGGAAGAGAGAGGGGGGATTATCCGCGAACCGCCTTCCGATCCGCTGATTCCTGACAAGGGAGAGCCTCGCTTATCTGTCCCTCTTTTTATCCCCATCTTCCAACAGGCTCACGGACGAGTAGCCCTGGCTGCACTTTCACCGCTATCAGCCCATCTCCTCTATTGTCTCTCCATCGCTGGGATCACACAGGGGGGCTGACTGATCCACGCTTATCATCACCATCACCACCACTGTCATCATCATCATCATTATTATTATTTCTTTTTCTCCAACTCGTCCGACCTAATCATCTCAAGACTTTTGATGGGCTGTTTTTTTTATCAGCAGAAACATTTCCACGCTTGACGTTTGACCCCGCGTGATCCCATGTTGCAAGTTCGCGGCTGAGAAAAGTCAAAAACTATTTAAAAAAAAAAACCGAAAGAAAGAAAGAAAAGAAAATAATTTTTCTCCTTTCTTTGTTTTCTTTGAATGTTCGTCTCATTAACATCTGATGTTGTTGTTGTCTTTTTTTTTTGTTGGTTCTTTTGGCCGGTGGAATATGAGTTAATTTGGAGTTGAAGCTCCGCTCAAGAGCGCCTTTTAGTTCCCAACAAGAAAAAAACTGAACAAAACCTCCAACCCTTTGTCAAGGTGAGTCTCAGATTTCTGTGGAAAATTAAGCTTTTAAATAAAAACAAATTAAATACGATTTTTTCCGATTTGTTCATTTTTATTATTATTATTTTTAGATTCGTAGATCTATTTTTCTTTATTAACAAAAATCAAGAAAAAAAGCAACTGCTCCAATAATTTGGTGTCCAGCAGATGTCAACATTATTTTACCATCTCCTGCCTTCATGCTGTCAAGTCGCTCCGGCCTCAGCCAAGCAGATGTGTTCATCACACTGTGACAGATGGCCAATTCTGATTATGTTAATTCGCAAAAAAGGTTTTTTTTTCTTTAATTTAAAAACAAATAGTATTTTTAAAGAGTTTCGTCGTTTAAAAAACAATATTTTGCAAACATGACACTTGGAAATTCACATTTGTTGGGCTGTTTTTAAGGCCTGAAGCTTTCGTGAATTAACCGCGAATTTTGAACCATTCATTATTTATGGAGTTTAATTTTATTATGCAATAGGCACAGGAGGGACTGGAGCACCCGCTGTGGGCTTTCTCATAGTGGTGCCTGAGTGCAGGAAAACAGCAAAAACGATGATTTCAAAAATCAATCCAGTTTTTTATTTCATCCAAACGCATGTGACACAGTAGCTCTCTGACTGTAAAATGTGGAATTTAAAATGACCATTAAAAAAAAAAAGCAGCAATGTTTTAATGTTTCAATGACAGATTTTTCCCGTGCACAGGTTCTTGAGAAGGACTGCCAACACCGCAGAATAAAAATGATGCTGAGCCCGGATCAGGCTGAGGCGGACCTCTCCTGGACTCAGTCCGACCCGGAGACGATGCTCAATGGGTTGAAGTCGGCCGGTTGTGCCTCGGACGAGCCGGCGGAGATGGAGGACAGAGCCAAATGCAAAGCCGACCAGCCCCTGAGCAGGGAGGAGAAGAGGAGAAGACGGAGGGCCACGGCCAAGTACCGCTCAGCCCACGCCACCAGGGAGAGGATCCGGGTGGAGGCGTTCAACGTGGCCTTCGCGGAGCTGAGGAAATTACTCCCCACATTACCTCCGGACAAGAAACTCTCCAAGATCGAGATCCTCAGACTGGCTATATGCTACATCTCCTATCTCAATCATGTGCTGGATGTCTAAAAGTGACCCACTCCACCCCCCACTCCGCCCTCTACGCGCACACATATGTGAGAGAAACTGGTTGAGTTGTTGGGAGACTGGACTCGCTCGACGTGCTGGGAGTTAACTGGTTATGGCAAGGTTAGCGGTCAGGGTGGAATGATGCAGGAGATTTTTTTTAGCTTTCAACACCACAAAGCACTACTTTGAATAAAAGGAAGGTCAATTTTTAAGTAATCAGATAATTTTGCAGTGAATTTAAAAAAAAACAATCGAAACTTCTGCTGCAGGGGTAGAAACTGTTGTTTTAAGGTGGACTTGCTTAATTGATTGATGTAAAAATGTCGATATCGGCTCCACATATATATCGGTCTAACACCTGTGACACAGTGTTGCCTTCATCTCACCGAAACTTCTATTTCATTTAATGATATGTAATAAAAAATTTCCATCCAATTCAAGGCCCAAAATCTGCCCAGCATCATCTCCATCCAAACTAAAGCATCACTTCCCCGGATGCTGACACTCTGCCATACCTCTAATGGTGAGCTGAGCCCTTTAGTGCGAGTCCAGTGTTGATTGATGTAGTGGCAGCGGTGCAAAAAGTTACGGGAGCCTAAACTTTCAGTCCAGATCGCTCACTGCAAGCAGCAAGCGCCGAGTTGTTTTGAGCCGTTGGATGCAATAATGACAATTATTTTTTCCGATATTCAGCAAAAGGGGAGGGGGGGGGGGGGGGGGGGGGGGTCTGGAAGAGCCCCCGCAGGCATTCATGCTTCCTTTGCAGTGATGCAGTGGAGGACAGAAAAAATAATAATAATTCGCGTGGGCTGCAAAAAATTCAAGAAGATTCTGGTTATTTTAATTTGCTTCACATTTAATCTACATCTAAAAATGATATTAGCCTAATCTCATCTAATATCATGAATAGATTTCTGAATGCTCCCCTCACTGTGTCACTTTGAGGTTGAACAAAATAAACACGGGGTCTTTCCCCCCCCGATCGGAACGAAAGGACGTAAACATAGCTGCTTTAGATCTAGCTTAGATTTTCCATAAAGGAAGAAAAAAAAACATTTCAATGCGTAAGTGCCACTTATGACATATAAAATTGTGACCTTAATCATGCTTTTTTGTTTCTCCTAAAGTGTATGGAATTATTTATTTAATTGTGTTAATATTTAAGGCTAATTTATTTATGTTAATATCATAAGCTGCCGTCTTTTTTGTATAAATGTATAATGGTTTGTTGCTTCTATATTTTAGGCTGTGAATTTGAACTTGGAAAGTGGTGGTGTTCTTCAAAAATGGCACTTTCTGTTAATCCATTGTATAATTTATTCGTTTGATGTATGTTCGATGCTTTTTTCTGTTGTTGTTGTTGTTGTTGTTTTTTGTTTGTTATTATTTTTCATGTCCGCTGTCTATCGATGGCAACGATAAGCACTTCAAGATGGGGTCTAGTGGCCCCATGAATTTGTTTCCCATTTTTTGAGAGGTTTCTCTGTGAATTAGAATTGGGCTGCCAAAAAAAAAAATCTAAGTAAAAAAAACATTTGCTTCATCGACACTGATTGTCAAATAATTCAAACCACCAAGGGGATACGATTCAGAGCTCAACCTCTTTGTCTTATTTATTTATTTATTTGCTATAACCAAAAAATTATTATTTTGAAAAAAATATTATCTTCAGTGCGCTGATTTGACTATTATTTTATTTTCTGATTAATTGGGTTATTTATTTGTCTCTGCTTTGTATTAGGAAAAGTCAATAAGTAATTTTATAGTGAAAGGGAAAAAAACATATCCTCTATCCAAAGATTTTTTGTCTCTTCAGGGTTGTGTAGGCTACTTGTTGCTTTATGCAGATCTTTTGTAGTAGAGGTATTGTGTGACAGCTGGTTTCTAATGGACAAACTTTTCATATTTTTCGGTGTTATTTTTAATTAAAAAGGTAATACTTGAAAAGAAAAAGCACGTTTTGTATTTTATTTTACTCAAAAAAAAAAGTTTTGAGGTTTTGGAATGTAACAGAGAACTAGGACATAGCCACCGTTAGAATATTCAGCTTATCCTAATGAAGAAAAGCCTACTGGCCTGATGACGTCAGGCTCACGTAACGCGCACGCGCGTACACGCACGATCGGAGTGACATAAGTGTACATGCAAATCATTCAGCATGCATGTAGTGCAAGCTCTCAGATGCTTTCTGGGCGTCTGAGAGCACACACACACACACACACACACACACACACTAGCCTACTCACATAAAAATGTGCATAATGTACAAACACACACACAAAATGAAAGGTGAAACAAGTGCAAATCCAGTTTAGCATACAGATGAAAACTCAGCCTACTGTACACACATGCACATGGCTGTGTGTGTTTGCACATGTGCATGATAAAATAAGCGCACATTCATAGAAGGAAACTCAGTCAGCTGCACACGCACACACTTGCTCTCTCTCTCTCTCTCTCTCTCTCTCTCTCTCTCTCTCTCTCTCACACACACACACACACACACACACACACACACACACACACACACACACACACACACAGACCCAATGGTCAGCAGCTAAAGGCAGTGGTAGCCTACATGTGTGCTCCTGGCTGAAAGGCTCTCTCCCTCCCCAGAGAGGGGGCAGGTGTTACTCCAGACGAGCCAAGACAACCAAATTACTGGCCGTCTGGCACCTCCCGTGGGAAACCCGGCGAGAGAGGAGGGATGGGAGAGATGGAAATTTATGAGTGAGAGAGCAAGTGCTGAGATGTAATATTGCCAAATGGTATGAGCAAAAAAGAGATCCAAATATTTATATTCATTTGCGATATAAATATAGACGCCTATCCCCATCGATTGTGCTATAAAAGGCTTGTAGCTGAGTCGAGTTACAGAAACAGAGATGTGCAAATGCTTTTATCTAAGCCACATTAGATTATCATGAGAGAACCTTTTTTAAGCATGCACAGCCCCAGAGGGAATTGAACCTTTAACCCTGGATATGCCAGAATTCCAAATCAGCAACAGAATAAATAAAAATCTATCTATCTATCTATCTATCTATCTATCTATCTATCTATCTATCTATCTATCTATCTATCTATCTATCTATCTATCTATCTATCTATCTATCTATCTATCTATCTATCTATCTATCTACCTACCTACCTACCTACCTACGGTGGCAGGTGCAGTCACATTTCTCCTTTAAAGTTTTTTTTTTGTAGACACTGAAGGTAGCAGGACATTTTGTTTCCTTTTCAGCTCAAGGGTCTCCTGGGTCTTGTTTTTCTATTTGGTATTTCTCAGTCAGTCATCTTCCAGACATTCTTGCTTTAACTTCAACTGCAGACTGGGAAAGTTTGCTGGCCGACATTGCTAACTCACTAATCAGACTGACACGTCAGTCATTAAATTCAGCATACAGTATATACCTTCTGAAATATAAAAGAAAAACTCATTCATGTCTCATATTCTGAAAAAGACAAAAGTAGTTGATGATTTCAGCTTAAACTGTGGGTAAGGAGTCCTTGGGGGCTGCGCAGAGCTTTGCATACTCATGTCTAAATCTCACTAGAAGCAAAAGTGGCAAAAATACATGGAACAACACAGGTCACTCTTGTTCATGTTTGTGCATTTTTTGGTCCTTCTGTTTAGGCCCTGCCTCTGAGAATATAAAGTCAGTAAAATTAATAAAACCCTCCACTGCTGCCTTTGCTTTGTACTTCTACACTTCTGGTCACTTTGTTTGGTAGACCTTTCTAGTACTGGATTGGACCCTTGACTTCAGAACTGTCTTAATTCTTTGTGCTAGTAAGATTCCTCAGAGATTTGATCCAAATTCACGTGATAGCATCATGAAGTTGCTGCAGATTTCCCATCCAGCTACATGACACAGACAACAGACATTACTCAGGTAGCTTTTCTGTTTGCGGTCAAATACTATCCACTCTCAGTTTGTCTCAACATTTACATGAAATCTTGAGAGTTTGAAAAAGCCACCAGCATGGACTTTTGTCATTTGGCATTTTGTCTGGCTGTCAGGCCTCTAACTAAAGGTTTAGGTTCAATCTCAGTACTTTCTGGATTCTGTAGTAGAAGGATCTTTCTTCACAACCCACACCTTAAGGCTGACAACACATTCTGGGTATCAATAAACAGAACTCCATAATAAGCTTTCGCCATTATGTAAGTAATGCTATCAAGTTGGTCTAAGAAGAAACACACAGGAATGATACATGGCCTGTTTCTTTTTACAGCGCTATTCTACTTTACTGAAGCGCTCTATACAAAATGACACATTCACCCATTCACACAAATGTACATACAAGCACCTATTCACACGTTTCATAATCTGACAAACACATTGGAGCAACTTGGGGTTCAGTATCTTACCCAAGGATACTTTGGCATGCAGACTGGAGCAGCCAGGAGTTGACCACCAACCTCCCAATCAGTGGATGACCTACTCTACCTGGTCGAACAGGTCATCCATCGGGAGTATGAATGTGTGTGAGTGTTAGATAGAAAGTACTTAACCATAGAAAATAACTGCTTGTATGAATTTACAGTTAATCTGAGATACAACAATTACATTGAGTTCAGGAGGGCTCACAGTGGTATGGCTGTAAGCTGGAACTGAAGGAAGATGTGATGAGACAGTGGGATAAGCAAAAGACTTTTACCTTGGATAGCAGGTTTAAGTCTTTTACAGTTTTTCTCAGTCGCTTTGGTGCGTTTCTCAGAACACCATTAACATTTGCACAGCAGTTAGTGCATTTCCCAAAACAATTAGTGCAAACTGCAAAACCTAGTGGATAGCCTGCTAAAGCACGTCACATGCACAGAATTGATTATCCATACCTCAAAAGCAAGTATCCATGTCAATGAAACTGTCAGTGCCATCAAAATGAAAAGTCTTGACACCATCTTTATGAACAAGATAGTCAAATGGCATTGTCATGTTTCCACTATGACAGTTTATAATTTCAGTGTTTCCCATTGCAAAAACAATTGGTGACACCTGAAAATGCTGACGACAGCACTATGGCCTACCTGTACAGCCATCTGAAATGTGCAGTAAAGTCACTGTAGATGTTATGGGAGTCTTGGGAGTAACTGAGACACTGAATACGTACGTCTCACATTTCCATTGTGTAGAAGTGTTTGTAATCCTACAGAATTGTGCAAAAGAAAAATATGCTACAGTCACTTGTTCACTGTAGAATACATGTAAACATAAAATCACCAATTTGGTAGAGCCTCCTCATGAGTGACAGCTGTAATTCACCTGAGATCAATTGTTCAATTTCGGAGACATTTCCAGGAACAATGATACAGAAAGGTATAGGATTTGCTTGACAGATGGCCAATATTTGGCATGTGATAACTAGTTCAACAATTTTGTGTGTGATGACTTAAGCAATGGATGTATGACTATTAGTTTTATTGGGAACGAGTATTCAGCATCCATAGGTATGATTACTTTTGACTGACATGACATAAGCAAATGGAAATGTCAGAAAGCAGCAGGGAAATGTATGGAAGCAACTGATTCATGTCCAAAATCATTTGCAGTTTGTTCAGAGAGAGGAGAAATTGCTACTATGATGTGCACAAATGACTGAGTGTTGTGGAGGTTGAACTAATAGTTATGAGAATTTCAATTCTGATCTGAGAAACGCACCAAAGCGACTGAGAAAAACTGTAAGTAGCTAAAGGCAACAATGAGTTAATATCTCTAGAAGGAACCGTTTCTTATTTTTCAAGCAACTTTAATTTGATCTAAATCTAATGTTAGGCTAGCATAAACAAAGACGCTGCACCTTTTATGCACTAAGTGTACATACGATCCACTTGGCGGGTTTATTTACCATTGTACCAAGTTTGATAGCAACAGGCACTGTTGCTGTGTGTGTGGGAGTGTGTTAACATATAGCCTAAACTTGTGCTCAGCTCAGCCTCTGACCAAAAACACCAGAAAATCTGATTCTTTACTCCACGTCCCTGTTGACTCGTTCCCGCTCTCTGCTCCCTGTACACCCTGGGATATGTGTGTAAACTTTTTTGCTAAGGCTCTTGCTAAACATTTTTAATGAGTTCATGCCTAAACTTGCTTCCCATTTTACCTGAAGTCACAACAACTGTTAAAACACGTCACTGAGGACAAGAACACCACACCTGTCACATGTTGAAAGGACGCGGTCTGCTACACTCAGCTCTTATTACTGTCGACATTTCATTTTGATTTCCACGAGATTATTTGTTTTACATTATCCAAATCTGACTGGCCCAGTATTTCAGAGTCTATCAACGCTTTCATTTTTAAAAAAAAAGGAAAGAAAGAAAGAAAAGAACACCAATATGTTGCATCAACAGATTGTCCTCTTCAGAAACACAAAACAAGCTCTGTGATTCTGGCATGGCGTGGAGACAGACTTCTGCTCAAGCTTATTGAATGGAGGAGTCCATCTGTACATTGCCACGAAGCACTACAAGGCCATTTGTGCTCTTCATCCCAAAAGCTTCCATAGCATCAGTCCTCTTCAATTTATTCTTTACAAACCCCCAGAAGGGGCAGGGGAGAGAAAAGTGACAGGCGAAGCCCAAACTGCTGAGGGCACTGAACAGCCTGGCTGACAGTGTGGCCGGTGCTTGTGTGTGTGTGTGTGTGTGTGTGTGTGTGTGTGTGTGTGTGTGTGTGTGTGTGTGTGTGTGTGTGTGAGAGAGAGAGAGAGAGAGAGAGAGAGAGAGAGTGAGAGAAAGTGCCACGTTTCACCACATCCCCCCACTCTCTTTGCACCGTGTGGCTTATGTAACGGCGGAGGCCGAGGAGTGACCATATGTCAGGAGGTGTGTGCAGACGGCAGGGGATTATACAGGGGCCATTAGCAGCATTTGGACATCCTTCTCCTCATCATCATTCAGGTATAGAGCTACTCAAATCCAGGAGAAGCACACACACACACATTTAATTCTGAGAGCTCACTAGCTCTGTGTAAATTGGACAGGGAGAAAGAGTATGACAACAAACAGCCATATGTTCACAGTACAAGGAACAACATTTGGGGCTTTTTGTGCTGCCTCATTTTTTCTCCCTCGCTTTTATTCTCCACGTCACCGGGTATTATGGAAGTGTTCATGTTCAAGGCGAGAACTCCCCACTGCAACTCCTTCCCCACCCACACCCGCCCCTTCCCCACCTTTCCTTCTTGCTTGCCTCTATCATTGCAGTGTGCTTTTGGGAGAGTGCGTGGAGTGTGCACATCCCTGCCTGTGTGTGTATGTGTGTGTGCAGTATGAAGGGTGCTCGTGCTGCAGAAGTACAAAGCCTGGTCCATGTGTTGAAATGCAGCCCCCGGGATGGACCGTATTATCCCTGCCTACTTCACCAGCAGGGTCCCGGGGCTCGAGCTGGCTCGTGGTCCTTTGTCTCCAAACAGATGGAAATGGGCAAAGGAGAGGAGAAGTGGAGAATCGGAGAGGAGGAGGAGGAGGAGGGAAGGAATAGAATGGATGGAAGAAGGCAAAGGGGAGGGAGAAAGAGTCAGTCTGTTCTCATTAAGTGCTGTATTGAAGAAGACGTCCCCCCACAATGCGTCAGCAACCGTGGATGTTCCCCCTCTCATTCAGGCTCACGCTCGGACCATCTGTACCACAGGGTCTGTCATAAGGTGTGCGTGCATGCATTAGGCCCCGGCATACGGCCCAGTCTGGCGAGTTAAAATGGTGATATTCATTGGGTTTCTATTTGGTTAAGATCGTTTAAATCCAATTGTTGGACCTTTGTTGCGGACGCCTCATTGGATGTGAGTCACTGTGAGTGAGGAGGGGAGTTTATTCAACATCCTGCTGTCCCTTTTTTAAGTCTCAGAGGGCACAGGGACAGAGCCAAGATGTAGATTTCTAATTAGCAAATCCTAAAGACATTAAGGAAGAATGATCTCTACTTTAATCCTGTTATTATATTTTAGTGTGAAATACATTTTTGCTCCTTGTGGCCCTGTTTTGAACTCAAGCCCTCAGGTTGTTGCAGAACTGGGTAGCTAATATTAGTTACTAATTTCTAGTTACTCTGCCACACCACTGTTCGGTGTATAAAAATATGATCCCAGACTCCACAGTGAAAATAAAATTAATCTAAAAAAAGGTTTTGTTCGCTGTTGTACTTCATGGCTCTCCTTCAGGGAACAGAAGTTATAGACACAACTGTTCATTTTGCAGCGCAAAAACACAAAAGATATTAGATTTGGCATTATGAAACACACAGAAATATATTAAATATTCACGTGAGACATAGAACCTGGTCATGTTTTTTCATTTGTGTTTGATTTTTTTTTTTAACTGATGTTCAAGGGCAATTTTGGCATTCAGTGTTGCTCTTCTCCTTGAATTATTTGCAAGGCCGCTCAACGTGCTGGGAGGCAAAAACTGGCAACGAATCTCTATGAATTAGGTACATTTAGAAAGGTAGGGCCTTTTGGACAACATCATTTCAGTTGATATTGCTGTGATGGATATTAAACTTACACTTGTTTAAAAAAAAAAAAAAGAACTTTATTCCTGCAACCTAACTTTTAGGTTTTAGGTTTTTAGTGCCCTGTAGCTGCTCATTTTGTCTGTTGGTAATCCAGCTTTTTGTCTTTTTGGATTTTGTCTTAATTAACTTTATTTGTGTCATTTTATATCAGATTTAATGATTTTGTCTTGTTTGATTCTCACTACATATATAAAATTGTATGTTATTAGTATTAAAGTTTATTAAACCATTACTATATAAAAAATATTAAACCATAGATAATATGAATATATATAACATTGCTCATTTGTTTTTGATGTTAACAATCAGTACTTGATCTTATTTTAGAATCTGATACAGCTGATCATATAATCATTTTAAGCATTGGGCTGAAAGCAACACATTTAAATTGTTATTTGTTTATCTTTATCGTAGAGAATTCTTGACAACCTCTAAAATAACACAGTGACTTCATTTAAGGGCTCATGTGGACTTTCCAGTAAATCTACCCTTCATCAACTTAAAAATAGTGCTATGTTCATCCTTTTGTCTGTCTGAGTGCCTCAAAGAAACTAATGCATGCGTTTACATCTAGCATGTATTGTAAGTGTATATAGCCTACCTAAAAAGTATTGCTTGTTTGGAAAGCTTATTTTTAAAGAAGTTCATGACCTACCTCCAGTATAGAGCAGTTCCAAAGTGCAGGACAAAAAGATTTTCACCCTTTATGACCTGAACAGCTACAGTCAGTGGACCTGAAAGCAGCTGGAAATGTAAGTCTGTAAGTCTTAAAACTGTACTCTTATGTCTGGCTTTTGATTCAGTTGATCTTTATTGAAATAACTTCATTTTATTTGATTTATATCTGCTCATCTGACCTGTAGTTTTATTCTGTTTAATTATTTGGCCTTAAATCTTTTAATGTTTCAGCATCACACCTTCTTATTTGCTGATTATAACTTATTGATATCTGACTGGTCATTTTATTGTATTTATGTTTTACTTTTTAGTACTTTTTAAATATTTCTAATATTTGAACTTTGTTTTTGAATTCTTTTACAGGCATCTTATATTGTACTTACAAGCTATTCTTAATATAACTGAATCGTTTAATCTTGTTTAATCTTAATCTTTAATCTTTTTTAAAAAATTATTTTAAGGCTGTTTGTTGTTATTATTATGTTAATTACGTCATGTTCTGTCTGATTATCTGTTTCCCAGTCTGTGAAGCAGATCAGAAATACACCAACCTTCATGAGAGATGATACACAAATAAAGTCTGAATTGTGAATGCGCCAAAAATATTTTTATGATATATATATCTGAGAGGAAGCCTTGAACTTAAAGTTAATTTGTCACATACACTGAATGAAACAGGCCCCGAACATGGAATCTCATCTGGCTGACTGCGAAGCGGTGTTTCTCTGGAAACTCTGGCATTCATCTCTTTCTCTCTTTCTCTGCATGCATGCGTGTGGTCTCATAAACGGCATCTCTTCCCACTTCGTCTTCATTTTTACGCGCTTTCATTTTTCTCCCCTATTTACCAAAAAAAGCCCCTCTAAACTCATAAACTCCGTGTCTTTGGGGAGGGATCCATCCATCTTCCCAACACCAAATTGAATTGATCTCGGGGGGTGGGATGGGTGGGGAGGTGGGCGCCTCGTTTTCTCAAAAGGGGCCATCTGCGCGCGCTTCCCGCTTTGAATAAACGTGAAAAGTGACAGCACGCGCTGCTGCCGCTGCTCCTGCTGCCTGCCGTCACACGACGCGCGTGCCAATGAGGGCTCCTCGTGCTTTCACTATCACTCATGTGGGGGCGGAGGGGCCGTGTGTTAACTTGAGTGTCCTGTAATTACATTGAAACGTTGCGCTTTATTAATTCTAAGTTAAAATCACAACTTTTCACTTTTAACCGAGGAGTAAAATAATGGCGAATTACAGACAAAATAACACGTTATCGCAAAAATAATGTGCACGTTTCTTCAATTTTATGGCGTTCGTTACTGCAATAATAGAAATTATTATATATACGTCTGCCAGCTGCTTGATATACACTGGTCAGTCATTTGGGGAGTGTAATTGTGGCAGATTACCACTTGGTGGCGCACTAATCTTAAACTACGATGCCTGGAAACTGCTGCTGCACGTGAACTGGATTATTCAAAAATAAAGCAGCTAAATTGTGAAAAGTTGTGAAAACTGTGAAAACATTTTCACTGCTGATTTTTTAAAATCACACGTGTTTTCTTTTAGCTTTCATATAAAGTGACGGAGAATCTAACATTCACCCATGTCTTCCCTCCCCCCAGGCTTGACACAAGACTGGTGATTATTTGGTTCTCCAAAGGGGGGAGAAAAGAGGGAAGCTCCGGGGTCGTGTCCCAGTCATGACCTCCATTGTGTTCTGGAGGGGATGAGATATATCTAAAAGAGTGCTGCGTGTGTGTGTGTGTGTGTGTGTGTGTGTGTGTGTGTGTGTGTGCATTGCATTTCAAAGCAGGACAAAATATTGATTCATATACAGCTGTGCAACTGCTGGAGGCATCTGTTGCCTTGTGGATTGAGCACTGTGTGTTTGGAGACTGAATGAACTGGCTCGAGCCCTCTTTGTCTTATGACACAATAGATGGAGAAGACAACAACAACAGAGAAATGTGAAATCAATTGGTGGGGATATATATTTATCACTGATGTTCTGTAGCCTTTATTTAATTTGTTTATCAAGGTTAGACTGCTATATATAGAAGCTGCAGGGGAAAGTCTAAGTAGAGGTGTTCTACTTTGGGTCTCTCCTCATCAAGCTCCTTACTTTATCTCTTAGGGAGAGTCCAGCCAATCTTCAGAGGAAGCAAATTTCCACTGATTGTTTCAGCAGTCTTGTTCTTATGGTCTCTACAACGAGTTTGTGGCCATAGTTGAGGATGGGAATGTAGATTGACCAGTAAATCAAACGCTTTGCTTTGACACTCAGCTCTCTCTTCACTATAATAGATCAGTACAGACCCATCACTGCAGACGCCACCCAGTCTGTCTTTCAGTCTCCCACTTCACTTTCCCATGAACAAGACCCAAAGACACTTAAACTCTTACACTTATTTCAGCAACTTGTGCTTGACCCGGAGTGAGCAATCCACCCTTTACAGTGAGGACCACTGTATCACACTTTCAGCCCTTTTCCACTACTACCTAGTCAAGTTGGCTCAGCACAGCTGAGTTCGTAGGATTTTCCATTAGGTGGTGGTTCCTTGTATCAGGTATGTTTTTAGCGCCTACTCGGCCAGGGTTCCAAGCGATCCAGGGCAATCTGAAAATATGATGTCAACAGACTGAATGATTGGCTAGTCAGTGGCATCACTTGATGAGTCACAAGAACATCTCTTTCTTGAAAGTCAAAACCAACATTTTTGAAACCCAGCAATGAGGGAAATGACTGCACAAAAACTATACCATGGTCCCTGAGGCTGACAAAAAGACACAGACCAGCAGGTATACCATTGCGTTGACATCCTTATACTACCAGCAATGCGAACCAAGCTCTCACTAAGGCTATACATGAACCGAATGACCCATAGCAATTGGCCACTCACCCTGCATTCCCAAAGAACCCCCACAGGATTCTCCAAGAATGCTTTCTTCAAGTCCAGAATACACAATTTGGCTGGTTGGGCTACCTCCCACACACCTTCACACAAGCTGTACCAGGACAGAAACTGCATTGCTCTTCTTAAATCAGTGGTTTGACTAACAAATCCAATCCTCTCCAGCACCCTGGCATACCCTTCACACAGTGGCCGAGGAGTGTGAATCAGCACACCCTCCAGTCCTCCTTCTTAAAAAGGGGGACCATCACTCCGGTCATCCCAAGGCTCTGTCCCTGACTTCCACAAGATGCTGCAGAGGTGTGTCAACCAAGACAGCCCTACAATATCCAGAGTCTTAGAGGACTCACCTTTCTCTCCTCCTCCCCCTCTCCCCCACACTCTGCTTCCAGGTGTGTCAATAGGGATTGTCAAACTATTCTTTGCACCACCTGGCTATATCCTCAGTTGAGGTCATCAGCATTCTATCCCCATTGCATATAGCATAGCAGGAAGCCAGGTCTCCTTCCTTCCTGAGTCTCCTGATGGTTTGCCAGAATTGCCTCAAGGCTGACCGAAAATCTTGCTCCATGGCCTAACCGAGTAATCAACACCTGAGGTTTTGCTTTAGCTACTGCTAGGACCACATTGCTTTACTCGGCATCTTCGTATTTGTCAGCTGTCTCCAAAATCCCACAAGCCAGCCAAGCTTGATAAGACTCTTTTTTTCAGCTGCCTTCACCTCTGACATCTGGTCGGTAAATTACCACCATAACAAACACCAACCACCTTGGGGCCACAACTCTATATTGCAGCTTCGACAATAGGGCTGTGCAACATGGTCTACACGGACTCAGTGTCTACAGCCTCCTTTGTAATGCTGTTGAAGTTGGATTTGAAGATCTCACAGACTGGGACCTCTGTCAGATGCTGCTAATGCACCGTCATTACCCTAGACTACATCAGGTCCATCCAGCATCCTCCCCCACCACCAGACTCAGCTCACTATCAGGTGATGATCAGTTGACAGCTCTACTCCCTTCTTGTTCAAACATGCAGCCACAGATCTAATGAAACATACACATGTACTATATAGCGGTAGGTCTGATGATACAATTAAAAAATCAATGATCGACCTGCGACCTAGGGCAGCCTGGTGCCAGGTGCACTTGTGGACCCCCCTATTCTCACATATGGTGTGTGTTATGGGTAAACAGTGGTTAACACAGATGTCCACATAAAAAGTCCCCCGGAGGGGACAATGGAGCCCAGCTTGGGTACCTTCAAGCACCACATCCATGGATTCCAAGGAGACTGGGTACACTGAGCAGTAAGTGCAAATGATATGAAGGTGCAGAGAAGCAGTCCTCTTGTCCACCACTGAAAACTCCCAACGTGAAGGCACTGAACCACTACAGTCCGTCCTGCGAGTGGCGGGCCCACAGACCGACCCATGTATTGCTTTAATGCAATTTCCAGCCTCGGTCCATCACCCGTGTCCCTCGATTGTTTCTTCATCACAGGGGTTTTTCTGAAACCCATTATCTGGTCTCTCACCATGGATGAGTGGATGTATTGTTTGTCTTAGAAAAAACAGCTAACAGGAAATATCTTAATGCACAATAACTTATTTTTCTTTAATACTTTATATTGGTACTTTTAGTAAGGTTAATACTTCTTCCACCACTGCTGAACTGTTAATCCACAGAAGTGTGATTATCTCTAAAACTGAACAGCCAAATGCTCAGGCGACACTGACTATAGCATCATAACATTCGTGTCTGCCTTTATCAAAAGAAGAGTAGTTATCTGGAGTGCTTGTTTACATTCTCTTTTCAGAGGCTTACCCAAGGCCTCACTGACTTCATTGTGTTTGTTTCACTAACTGTGTCCAAGCCAGATTGCTATCGCTCCACTGCTTTGTTTTTTTGTTCTGAGTGAGTGACTGACATCATTGACGACTGTTTACCTTTTTCAGCATCATGAGCTGTGACAAAAACATTGCCTCTCTGTGTAAGTGGGAGGGGAGAAAAGACATTGGTGCTTTTGTAAATAAACAAATACATTTAATATATCAATAAATCACAGGAAAAATATCTTTTTAGAACTGTGCTAGATTTTCATATTCTGCCCATTTAGTTCATGCAGTTTTACATTAAAATATCTAATTTTAAATCTTTCTTAATGTTGTGCTATTTTGATATAAATACCTGCAATTTTCACTTAAAAATCCAGATTAAAGAAGGATATTATATTCAATCTACAAAAGCACAGAAAACCCCCAAAACAAACAAAACAACAACAAATTGAAATTATTGTATTTGCGTTTTCCAATATAGCCCTATGCTTAACATGTCTTACAAAAGTTGAGATATACAGTAAAATATTAAAAATGAATTCAAAAACAAATGTACCCGGTAAAAAACAACAACAAAAAAACAACAAAAAACAAATTGCGCAAATAAGCGATTCATTTGTAATATTGTTGCATATGAAGAAACAGAGATAAGAAGTTCAGCACTATGAAAAACTGCCAGGTCTCTTCCTGTTTAAAGTAAGTTCTTGCTCCCCACTGTCACTAAACACTTGCTCACAGGAAACTGTCACAGTGTAGAGGTTCTCTCTCTATTACTACCACTGTGGATGGATGGATGGACTAACTGTACAAATAGTTAAGTCATTTAAAATTATTTTCCTTACAAATGTTCTAAATTAGTTTCTCATGTTATTTGCACAGTATTTGTGTATTCAATAAGCAGCGCTATTATTTTTAAGATGTTTTGTTTTAAATGAGAGAAATCTCTGCATACAAAGACCAAGGCAAGGACTACTGAAGAGCTAAAATCCTACACTCACAGTTAAAGTACAACTTTTCAACTATTTTTAAAAGCCAAACAGCTAATCAACAAATCACATAGCAGCTCAATGCATTTAGGTGTGTAGACATGTCAAGACAGCCTGCTAAAGGTATAACCGAGCAATGGATTGGAGAAGAAAGGTGATTTAAGTCACTTTGAGTCTGCCATGTTTATAGGCTTCAGATAAGCTAATCTGAGTATTTCAGAATGTACTAATCTCTTGGGATTTCCCACACAATCATCTCTAGGGTTTAAAGAGACTGGTCTGAAAAAAAGAAAGTCTCCCGTGAGTGGATGAGAATACCTTACTGATGCAGGAGATGCGACAATGGCCAGATTACTTCATGCTGATAAAGAAGACAAAAGTAGCTCAAATAAGCACTTCTTACAACCAAGCAAGAAAGTGAAAAAGAGCATCTATGAACACACAAGGTGTCAAACCAAAGCAGATGGGTTACAGCAGCAAAAGACCGTGCTGCTGCCCCTCCTGTCAGCTAATATTTGAAAAGTCTCTTCTAAATGGAACAGTAAACAATTTTTAGAAATGTTGCCTGGTCTGATGAATCTCGATTTTTACTGCAACATCTGGACGGTAGGGTCAAAATCTGAAAGCTGAACATGAAAGCATAGATGCAACCTGCCTAATATCAACGGTCCAGACTGAAGCTGGTGATGTAACAGTTTGGGGCATAGTTTTTTGGCACACTTTGGGCCCCTTATTACTGAGTGTTGTTTAAATGCCAGAGACTTCCTGGGTATTGTTGCTGATCGCTTTATGATCACACTGTACCTATCTTCTGATGGGTGCTACCAGCAGTAAAATGCTCCATGTGACAAAGCTCAGATCATCTTAGACTGCCTTACCAGGGTTTTGTTTATCTCACCAGGTTAAGGAGACGACGCATACGCCACAAGGTTCATGCAGCGACTGGTGACTGAATCTGCTCTGGACCGTTTGTTGCCTTCCACCTGCTCTCTTCTATTTTCCTCTCACATTATAACTGTTTCTATCATAAAAAAGGTGAAAAGATCTGAATACATTTTCTCAGTCTAAACTTTGTACAATTTTCAACTTGACATCCATTTTCTTCTTTTTATCCGATGCAGGATTCCAAGATAGCTGGAGACTCTCCCAGATGTCATAGCACAAGAGGTGGCTGGACAAGATTCCAGTCTGTCACATGTTTAACCCACTGAGATGGACAGCTATTCCCACCTTTGCATCTATGGCTAATATAGAATGAGCAGTTAACCTAACATGCATGTGTTTGCACTGTGGGGAGAAGCTGGAGTACCTGGAGAGAATCCATAGAGATCCCGCAGGGCTGGTGAATTTGAATATAGGACCCACATGCTGTGAGCTGACAGAGCTAACCACTGCACCATTGTGCCACTCAAATCACTTTTCAAAGTACTGCATTCTGTGTCCAACTGTTTGTGGAAAAGTATATGTTTTTTTGAAGAATGAGATATTCTTTAAGGGTCCATTTTGCTATAAGTCTCTCTTTTGTTTTTGTGTCTGGCAACAACCAGGACTGTAAGTCTCTGTGAGAAACGGTTTCTTTTTTAGAATTCATCAGCAGCTCTGGAAGGATGTATTTGAGTATTTCCTTAGATCTTTTATACCACTTTGGCTTACCTACAAGCTTAATCCTGTGATGGCTTAATCCTGTAGAAGTGGGCAGAACTATCTCCAATTATTAACGAACAGCTGAAAAGGTGTGTCTTGTTGTATTAGCTATTTATCATTAAGTATTTTTTAAAGTAAAAGTATCATTATTAGTATTGGCAATACTTGCTCTGTATTTACTTGGTACTGGATGGATATTGAAATTCACAGTATCACACAGCACTATAATCCTGACAAGGAGAAAAACCTCAGTGTTTAGCAACTCTGTGAAACAACTCCAGAGAAAGAGAAAAACAGCAAGAACCACTCATCAAGATCAGCCAGAAATCGGTTCCTTTCTACAGCAGTGGTTGACCAAAGCAAGAAATGGGAAAAGGCAACACAAAGTCTGCAACAAAGACTACGAGTAAATGATAATTTTTAAGTTTTTGGCATAATGTGTTCCCATTACATTTAGTCTTTTCTACACTTTATGCTCAATAAAGTGTTTTACACTTTGTTAAACAATGGTGATTTTAATCCATTGTGCTGTAAAATCCAATATGACTACACATTTTAAAAATGATTCATTATTCACTGTAAAGTGATGCTTAGTTTTTATACTTCCAATTAATCCCAAACAGAATAATAGAAAATGGAAACAAGAATTTCAGGAGGATGATCTGTCATCAGTTATGTAACTAACATGTGTGAAAGTTGTCATTTTCACATATATTCCAAGAACCTCCTGTTTTCATCAGCTTTACTGACCATTTCAACAGCTAACAACACTTTTTTTTTCTACAAACATTAAGTCCCTCTGGACACCGCAGTTTTCAGTGGGTGAAACATTTCATTACTTATCCAGGAATTTACTAAGGCATTTTTTATTGCACAGTTCGTTATCGAATGCTTTATTTCGACTCTTCTGGTCCTTCATATCTTATATATTATTAAACGGCTTATGCAGCAGGTTCACTTTAATTCGGTGTTTCTGTGATCTTTGCAGTGGCAAACTGGGGGCAAAGACACCCCCCTAGCGCCATGTATCCGCACTGCACCCCCTCACGCCGAGAAGCACTGCCCCCTGTGAAATTCCTGACTGCCAGGGTGATTCCTACGGTTACCAAGGGCTGCTTCCTACTGTAGCTTACCGTGTGCTGTGTGGCAAACTATTTTATAACCTCTGGATAAATTATCAACCACGGGAATGATATCCCCAGCGATAAAGGGTGAGTTATGATTTAATTACACCTGAGATTGTGTCGGCCATGTGTGTTCTGCAGATGTTAGTGTGCGGGCTCAGCAGTGTGTGAAGCTCAGTCTTATAGCCTATAACGTCCTGTCTTGATTCCAGTCGCCTACAAAAATGTGTGTTAGCGTGCCTACCTGTTTTTCCATACAGACAACAAAGGCAGTTATCCGCTGAATGTGTGTTTTTAGAGAAAGACTTGGGAACACGCCCTTGCTTTTTTCCTACCTGTATGAAAGGAAATATTTTTAACTTAATTTCAATACCCTTAAACTGCGGTCAGACCCACGCACAAATCCACACTCGGAAAGTTACCCGTATTTGTTCATATTTGGCCGCAGTTTGGAGTTTCTAATCGTCTCGGATCGAGTAGATATACATATTTATTACTGTCGCTCTCTCAAACACAAACTCCCAGAGCTACTGAGAGAGAGAGAAAAGTGAACTATGTTTCATACGGATGGCTGGATCCGCATAACCCCGGCTGGTGCACCGCAGCTCAGCTGTTAACTGTAACCTGCGGCGGCAGAGTTGTCGCGGACGGATACATAATGACACCTCAAGCCTCGAAAAGCAACCAGTAAACCGAAAAACACCCAGTTCGCCCGCCTGTGACCACTGCAGCACGCTTTGGGTATTCAGCTCGTCGTAAATATGGGCTACAGAGGTTAGGGAGAGCAAGAGGGGGGCGTCCGAGGCCACGGTAAAACCGGGGAGTTTCCTGCCACTATAGGTCCGCCTGCGTGCCGGGTCACAGGTAGAGGTTGGGCGGGTAACCTTGCTCAGCAGCTCCACCAAACCGAAACATGACTTCTGTTTAGCTAAATGGTATCACTTTCCCTCGTGTAGGCTTAGGCTAGGTAGCTTTTGCTTTCGTGTGTGACTTGCTAAAATACTCCACGAGGGGAAAAAAAGTCTAAATTAAGTTAAGCAGGTGCTTATGTGGCACGTGCAAGTTAGGTGACTTCTAATTAATAACCTGTAATGGTTTCTGTTGAGCTGCTTTCATCATCAGTGGTTGCCTGCTCTGTCTACAGGCCAGTGTGTGATTGACAGAAACTTTAATTTCCAGTGAAACACACCAGGCCATCCTTTGCCATGTTAGTTTAGACAGGGTAGCATCTAATTATCAGCTGCTGTAATAAAAAAAAAAAAAAAGAAAGCTCATTACTATGAGCCAAAGACTGCAAACTGTAATAAATGATACAAAACGGAGCAGAACAACAGATTTGTGGCACTTAGACTTGCTGAAGTACTTGTTAAACGACTAACCACTTGGTTAGCCTTAATAAAAAAGTTTTATATATAATTACAGTCAGTCATATAAAGGCTGATGTTTTCACACAGTTTCTGAAATTTGTCTAAATAAAAGCTGCATGAGTGATGCAGTGAGATCCCTGACCGACATTACATTGTGACAACAGCTTCCTCTCCATAAATTATGTAAGACCCTCATCATCATAAGGACTTTATATTCACAGTGCACATGGATTCTTTTTCATTTCCTGCTCTAGAACAGTGTCTCTGGTTTCCTCAAAGCTTATCAATGGTCTGTCTGTCATATGTAAAATGTGTGTTTGACAGTGCGTCTGTGTATACAGCATATTTGGACCTAATTCTTAAGCTTGACATCAGAATTACTTCTGTAAAATAACCATGAACTCTAGGCATTGCATTAGCTGGTTAGAAATCAGTGAGCTCTGCAGAATTCCTTACATTGCTGGGGTGGTTCTGATAAACAAGAGGCTCAGCCACTTTACATGCACTGCTGCAGTATAATGTGATGTGCTGAATAGCTTCTATTTAAATAGTTACACGAGCTGTTCAAGTAGAATCATAGAGGAAACAGGGCTTTCTCTAAGAAAAATAAGATTTGTGTAATCATGTTAATTTATGTCGTTCATGTGAAGGTGGAGTGATTTTTTTTAAATTCTTTTTACTTTTCTACTGCTTTTAGTACAACAATAATGATTGTGAAATGATTTTTTTTAAAGTATGCTGGCATTTTCACATGTCCAGTGGTTGAAATAATAAAATATTTAAAATGTAGTTAATAATTCATAGTGACATTTTGAGACTTATTGTCACTATTCTGCCTGGAAGAAAACAAACCAAAGAAAATACTGTAGTTATTTATGAGACCTCTAAACGACTCGGTGAGTTTTGGGGAAAGCTTATGGTTTGTGTCAAATTAGTCCCTTTCGCAATGATAACCATGTTTTGAAAAGCTTATCTTGCTTATCTTGCTGACTGAAAGCCCTGAAGGCAAACCTCTCATATGTGTGGTCTTTTTTCCCCCTTGTCTTACAAAGCCATGACATCACAAAGAGGTAACTGATCAGTTTAAACGATTGTCCTGGAGCAACGTCAGATACACAGGTAACCAGATGAAGTGTAAACAGAAACGCCTTTTGTAGTGACTGTTCTCGTTTACAACAGCTTCTTTAAAGTGTGAGACAAAATGGGGTTGAAGAGGATCCTAAATTGGATATATTTAAAGTCTCACATCAGTGAGGCTTGCGTTTCCGAAGATTAGCAGAACATCTGATTTTCATTCTGCATAATGGGAATTATTTTGCTTTGACAGGATAAAACGAAGAAGTTCACTACTCCTTCATAACCTATTGAAACTTTTTTTTTTTTGACCGGCATATTAATGTAGGGAAGCACTTTGAAAACAGAATTTTTTTTAAAAGGGCTGCTTCCTGTTAAAAAGGAGGGAGCAGTTGCCAGTAGCTAATTTGTGTAATTCAAGATGTAAATAGTTTTTAAAAATTCTTTTAAAGTAGGATTGGGCACTTCATTCATTCCCACAGCATGTCTTTGTCATGTCTTCCTTCTCTCACCCCAACTGGTCACGGCAGATGGCCCCGCCCCTCCCTGAGCCTGGTTCTGCTGGAGGTTTCTTCCTGTTGAAAGGAAGTTTTTTCTTCCCACTGTCGCCGAAGTGCTTGCTCATAGGGGGTCATATGATTGTTGGACCTTTCTCTGTATGTATGATTGTAGGGTCTACCTTACAATATAAAGCGCCTTGAGGCAACTGATGTTGTGATTTGGTGTTGTATAAATAAAATTGAATTGAATAGAGTCAAAAGTGAATCGAAAGCGAATACCACCAATCTGTAAAATGTTCCATTAATCACGATTTTGTTTGAGGGCATATTGCCCAGCCCTATTGTATAAACCAGGAGCTTCATATCAACTAGATAATCTGACTGTAGCTATTGCGTTCATCAGAAGTCAGTTTATTGACTGACCACCGAGGACCAGCTCATTGCGGTTGCCTAGTAACACCGGCACAAAACTGCAACAGGTAAAGGCCAGCTGTGAATCAAGCATAAGGTGTGGAGTCGGTGTCAGTGAGCCTGCCACTCTGCAGCAGCGCGAAATGTGCACGTTGAAAAAGTGTGAAGTCAGAAATCCTCAGATTCCAAATAGAGCTGGGCGATATATCGAGTTTTTAAAACATATCGATATATTTTTATACGAGATATAAGATGTGACAATATCCTTTATATCGATATAGTCTATGTTACGTTATAATTATAGTTGTGGAGCCGCAAGTTTGCCTCTCTTTCGTCCACTTTTGTCTCTACGCAACGTTACTCCGCCTCGCCTTCACTGAAGACAACTCCCCCTCCTCCCCCATCGCTTCACGTGCAGGCAGCGACAAGACGGACACGGCAAATCTCCGTTAACGAGTTACTGCGCATCGCCCCATGCGTGGGGCTGGACGGCGTCAACGTGCTAACGAGCTAAACATGCTAATGAGCTAACAGCGCTAACCCTAAAATCCTTTCATTCTCTCAAAAGTTGATAGCGCGCCTTATGTATGAATTCTGGTTGTGCTTGATGGCCGCGAACCGATTTTATGTGGTACACGGCGCTCAGCAATCTGTCAAAAATGTTTGAGTACGACTTTGGTAAGCTACGGAGCTGCACCGCTTAATAGATTGTCGGCGCATTACGGCTACCGAGGAGCTTCGCGGAGTGATACGTACTGTGCATCAACGTAATATTACCGTATTGTGTGTGTATAAGGACCATAAATGGCACCTGTAAGAGACGTGGTTATGAAGCGGATTTCAAACTCCAGGCTATCAGTCACACAGTAAAACTTGGGAACAGAGCAGCTGTGAAATCTGTCTTTGTTATTACGCTCAGCGTCTTTTAGTTTACATTTTGACTGCACAATTGTGAGCTCTTTGTTTAGCACAAAAACAACATTGTTTTCTTTTATTTATGGAGCATTATTATTTAATGAATTCTCATAATTTAATTTTGAGTAATTTTTCATGTACATCTGTGCTGTATGTTAATAAAAGTGCCTGTGTGACATCTGGGACACAGCTTTGACTAAGAACTCTCTTTTTGTTCTTACTTTATGGCTTAAAAAAAAAAAATCGAGATATATATCTTATATCGCCATCCAGCTAAAAAATATCGAGATATGAATTTTGGGTCATATCGCCCAGCCCTAATTCCAAATATGAAATGCTCGTGGAGTCTGTAAGTGTCTGCTGCTGGTTCTCTGGCTCTGTTTTCATCTCAGTGGTTTTCTCTGGGCTTCACTTTCATGACACTTGGGGATGTTGATTGAATTCCACAGAATTAATGGCCCTCATTTGCTCAGTCATAGATGACAACACAGCGAGCTTGTGACCGGGGCCAGACTTCCACTGCGACATGCTTCCCTCGTGTCCCGGCACGCCTCATGACTGCAGCCGTCATTGAGCTGCCTTCTCTCCAAGTGAAGTGAAGTCGGTACTTTGAACTGGGAGCTGCTTGGGTCTTATTACAGCGAAGGGAGATGTTTTATCATGGTGGTAATAGAGGCAGTGCTGCGAGGGCCTTGTGGCTATGGAGCAGGGCGGCGAGGGAGAAGGAATGAGCTGCGTGCTGATGTTGGGGAGCAACTGAGCATGCTAATTTGTATTGTAATGAATGACAAAAACATCTTTGTGTAGAGATTATGTCAAAAGTCAGGTTATCCAGTTATTTTATAACTAAGTGATAATCCCCAGTTTAGCACTAAGGCCATCACATGCTGAAGAACTGATTAAACACGGGGCTCATACATAATTAGCTCTTAATAACGTCTTATAGGGATGCACAAATTGTGACAGTCTGGGCTGATGGAGATGTTCATCCACCTGTTAGAAAGTCTGTCAGCGCGTCATCACATCATTTTTTTTGACCTTTATCAAGCACAACATTGATGAGGAGCAACACATAAACCTCTGTTATCAGTAAATACCTCTGTAACCGCATCAAATACTGATACTTGGTCAATACTTCTGTGCATCCTGAGTATATTTCCTCAAACCTGCATCACTCAGAGATGAGATGTTCACTACAGATTTGGCCCTAATCATTTCAACCAATATGCCGGGAACATTCGACCTTTTAAACTTGTGGTTCAGTTGGGTTTTGTTGTTTTAAAGCAAAGTGAGTGTTACTGAGTATAAAATTTGGGTTGAAACAGTGCAGGAATCAAAGATTTGCCATAAAAGGCTGTGGGATTTCAGGATTAATCAGCGCTGGGTGTGAATGATCCACAGAGCTTTGCACTCCTGCTCTGTAAAGGGGAAGAACGGATAAGCAGGCTGCCTGAAAGGAGGTTTTGAATGAAAACACGATAGATAATCTTGGCTGCTTCATTAAATGCCTAATTTGCTGTTCAACACTGGAAAGTGCCATTTCTGCCTCTAACTTGGCTCCTACTCGTATAATGAGCATGCCTTCGTGGTTTAGGAGGAAATCAGCTTGCAGCAAATCACCTTGTTGGTTCAGTGACTTCGGCCCGCATGAAAACAACAGGTTCTGTACAGGCTGCATGTCTCTTCGTCTGTTGCTGTAAAAGTTCATTGTGTGCTATGGGACCAGTAATTTGGTAGGTTGTGAGTGAGCTGTGTGCTTCCTGGAGTTTCCGTAAACAGCTTCACAAATGTCAGTCTCACAAATAATTGTTAATCCCCTCAAGATGCAGCTGTAACTACTAAGTGCTTCCAATTTGATGTATTAAAACATCACATATTTTTCTTTCAGGCTGGTTGCTGTGAAGCTGTCAGTCAGGTCTGCTCAGGACTAGACACCCAGACTGAAAATGACCTTTTCGGGGACCCTTAGTTCTATTCTAAGTGAACTCTAGTTTGTGAAAAGGCACAGGATATGTGATGGCATTTGTATGAGAATTAACACGTAACATGTTTGTATAGTTTACTTACTTCATTGCTATAATCAGTCTACTCCTCTTTTCTTATGATCCTACCAGTTTATGACATATTAAAGCTAAGAGAGTTCCATTTATTTCACCTTATTTCAGATCACTATGAAATTATTAGTACAGCTGATGATCTTCATCTGGAAGATCATCAGTCTTTTTACCACTGATAATTTTATCATATACAAAAAATAAATTACATCTTTAAATATTACATCTTTCAGCAGACTAGCATAATTTAACCGGACATTAACGATGGCATGCCTGCTACAGAGCAAGATGCAGACAGTATTCCAGATGTTTTGAGTCACAGTTTGCATTCTGGATTTTAGATTTGTTGCACCACGAACAAACGTCCATCAGTCCATAAGCATCGTCTTACAATGGCTGGAAGATATTCACTGTGGCTCGTGTTGCACGTCTGCTATTATAACTATTACATATTCATTGTAGTACTTTCCCTGGAAGTTATCTTAGCCTTCCAAACCACAACATTCTCATTAAAATACATACTATGCATTTTTTTTAAAGTGAATCTATTATGCTTCCCCTTATTAGTCAGCATACCTTTACCATGTTATGTTCATAAAACGTGAATCCTAATGCAACAAAAGCTCAGGCTTCAGACTGTTTTGTACATTTTTTGTCTTCTCTTGGATCTGTACGATGTCGGTTAGAGCAGCTATCCCTGATATGATCGCCTCTGGCACGCAGCTCTGGTTGTGAATCAACAGCTTCACCCATGTGCTGTTGAAATCACAGTTTTCAAACCATAGCCAGTCAGAAGAACCCTCGCTTAAAAACTGGGTGGTCTCACTTGTCCTCTTCTTGATTTCTCTTATTCTTTTTTTTCATGTATGTTTCACGTAATCAAACTAATTTTAATATTTGATAAATATAACCAGAGTGAATAAATGATGATTTCATTTATTAAAGGAAAAAAAGCTATCCAAGCCTAGCTGGTCCTGTGTAATTGCTTTGCTTATTAATATTAACCACAGTTTTTGGGAAGCTGAGTTCAATTTCACAAGCCACACCCAGGCCTGTTTACTGCCAGACCTGTTGAATCAAGAAATCACTTAATTAGAACCTGTCTGACAAAGTGAAGTAGACTAAAAGCTCCCAGAAAGCACAATATAAAGAAATGGATGAGAAATTTGGAAAGGGTTATTTGATTGATTTGAAAAAAAAGCTGAACTTTTTGTAATGTTATAAATTTTTCATTATATCTGGTAGGGCTGGGCCATATTATACCGTTCACGGTAATACCGGTATAATGTTAGGCAACGATAGGAAAATGAAATATCGCGATAGAATGGGAGTAAAACGCGCATGCGCAGTGCCTTTGTTTTCATACGCACATGGCCGATTGTTGAGTGAAACAGATGAACCAGAATTGGTTTGTAAAAATGGTGCAACTTCCGTGATGTGGAACTGGTTTGGTGTTTGTCCGTCAGATACACAACAAAGCACATTTTTTTGCAGAACATGCAAGCGGCCGTTCTAAGATGCTCTTAAATCTGGGAGTAATCTGGGTCCTAAACTCCGTATGCTTCAGGTCAAACAACACTGCAGCATCACTTAGAGTTAAAAACTGTCTAAATTCTTTCATCTTTAATAAAACGATCAGCATTGCTGCTTTACCAGGTGTAACTATAAAGTTTAACTTCCAGGCATCCATGAAAACAAAAGTTATTACATTTAACGGAGTTAGAAGTTAGCAGGAAGCTAGCGGAAGTTAGCTCGCTAGTTTCGCTAGTTACCTAAGCATGATATTGCATGTTCTGACTGAGAGATTTCTGAAAAAAATCAAACGTACAGCTCTGCTATCACTTCCAACATAAATGAAGACAGGAAACTAAACAGCAGTGACGTTTGTAGGGTTACTGAAGTTGGGCTAGCTGGTATATAATGATGTGCTACGTGATCGCTAGCGACACAGCTATGTTAGCATAACATAAACAGTGAAGCTGGAGGACGAACACTAACACTTTTCCACTTATAAAAGTTAACGTGAAGGTTCTTCATGGTTAGAGACAAATGCAATCGCATGGCAGGATGCTGTAAACGGACCAAACTTCAGTCAGGAGAACAACTGAGATAATCCATCCACAATACGAGGTTAGTCATTAATATACTGCAACAACATGGGAATAGAGCAGCTGCCAGAGAATTCAACATTAATGAATCAATGGTACAGAAGTGGAGGAAGCAAGAAGAATGAGTTTAATAAAGTTTGATTTATCTGACTGCTTTGTTTCGCTTAATGTGCCTTATAATCCTGTGCACCTTATGGTCCGAAAAATACGTACTGCACACTGCAGTTTAATGTTGCAAAGCACCTCTTTTTAACTTCAGTGGATATTATACATGGTTATGCTCAGGATGTGTCAGCCCATTTCTACTGGAAATGCCTTTTGGTTAAACTTTCAGCAAGGAATTTGCATTTGCACTGTTACATTTTTATAAAGCTTTAATGTACATAAAAACCAGCTTCTTGTTTAAGTGAAAATAAATGGAAGGTTGTCTTTTTGCGCTAGTAATGTTGTGGAGTTGTATTTTGTCTCGCATCAATTATATCGTCGGTTATATCGTTATCGCAAATTTTCAAATATATATCGTGATAAATATTTTTGGCCATATCGCCCTGCTCTAATAGCTTATATTAACTCTTGGCTGATATTAATGTGACACCAGCCTCAAATAACATAACAAGTGATGTGGTGCTTTGGTTATGGTGAACCATGAGAAATATTTTTGATTCTGAATAATTGCATCCATCCAGGCTTCCATACCATATCCTAGCTGTGTCCTGGAATGGTTTTATTAAACAATAAAGACACTAACTTCAAAATTACTTCCCCTCAATTGAAGTATGAGACATGGTCAATATAAAGTCAGTAGAACTCAATCCATCCATATTTTGACAGACACCAAACCAATTAGGTGGTTGGAATAAAACAGAAGCCACATCACGTTAGGTTGATGCACGGAGCGTAGGAGGAGTTGCTGGCAGCAGCACATGCACTAACGTTTGAGGTACTGCAGTCACACACACATGTTAGGAGTGCGAGAGGGTTCAAAGAAAAACTGACAACAGAAAATGTTAATGAACTCGAGCAACAGTGTTACCGAACTTGGTGGGGGACAAACTGTAACACCAAGCATCATCTAAGACAATGCCATAAACAAACACCCAGCACGCCCCTGCGGGCGGTTTTATCCTTCAAGCTCGGGTCCTCTACCAGAGGCCTGGGAGCTTGAGGGTCCTGCGCAGTATCTTAGCTGTTCCCAGGACTGCGCTCTTCTGGACAGAGATCTCCGATGTTGTTCCCGGGATCTGCTGGAGCCACTCGCCTAGCTTGGGAGTCACCGCACCTAGTGCTCAGATTACCACGGGGACCACCGTTACCTTCACCCTCCACATCCTCTCGAGCTCTTCTCTGAGCCCTTGGTATTTCTCCAGCTTCTCGTGTTCCTTCTTCCTGATATTGCTGTCATTCGGAACCGCTACATCGATCACTACGGCCGTCTTCTTCTGTTTGTCTACCACCACTATGTCCGGTTGGTTAGCCACCACCATTTTGTCCGTCTGTATCTGGAAGTCCCACAGGATCTTAGCTCGGTCATTCTCCACCACCCTTGGGGGCATCTCCCATTTTGACCTCGGGACTTCCAGGTTATACTCGGCACAGATGTTCCTGTACACTATGCCGGCCACTTGGTTATGGCGTTCCATGTATGCCTTGCCTGCTAGCATCTTGCACCCTGCTGTTATGTGCTGGATTGTCTCTGGGGCATCTTTACACAGCCTGCACCTGGGGTCTTGCCTGGTGTGATAGACCCCAGCCTCTATGGATCTTGTGCTCAGAGCTTGTTCTTGTGCTGCCATGATTAGTGCCTCTGTGCTGTCTTTCAGTCCAGCTTTGTCCAGCCACTGGTAGGATTTCTGGATATCAGCCACCTCCTCTATCTGCCGGTGGTACATACCGTGCAGGGGCCTGTCCTTCCATGATGGTTCCTCGTCTCCCTCCTCTTTCTTGGGTTTCTGCTGCCTGAGGTATTCACTGAGCACTCGGTCAGTTGGGGCCATCTTCCAAATGTATTCTTGGATGTTCGTTGTCTCATCCTGGACTGTGGTGCTGACACTCACCAGTCCCCGGCCCCCTTCCTTCCGCTTAGAAGGATAATCATGTGCTAACAGCTGTCTAAATGACTCGGCTAAAGTTAGTAGCATGCTTGTTGTTTTTGTCTTTGCACTAGGATGATGTCGGCGTAAATGTGCAGTCATATTCGTTGTGTTCCCACTAGTGCTTTCAGGTTAATCTCGTTGAAATGACCTTAACGCCACAACATGGCAAATCTCCGTTAACGAGCTACCGCCGATCGCCCCGTGCATGGGGCTAGACGGCCAACACGTTAACGAGCTAACTGCGCTAACACACTAGTTCCCACCCATGTAATTGAGCATTGCATGGCACATCCAACATACTGTTTTACTTTAGTCCATGACTCGCTTACCTTCAGGGTCATACGTCACATGAAAACCAAAATAATTCCAAACGCCAGATCTGAATGAGAGTGGGGGAGGTCCATGTTGCAAGGAGAGCTTAACTTCTGTCTCGCTAGCTTGCCCTGTGCTCTTCCTTCTGACTATGCTGTCTGTGTTGAGCGCTCAGTGGATCTGCGCTCGACAGTGCAGCCTCAGCGGAGTAGTCAAACGCAGATTCACTGAGTGCTCCACACAGACAGCATCGTCAGAAGGAAAGTTGATAAAATAAATTACAAATGTTGTATTGTTCGATACATATGCGTACCGAACCGAAAGCACTGTATCGAACGGTTCAATATCGATACGAATATCGTTACACCCCTAATATATCTATATATATATATATATATATATATATATATATATATATATATATATATATATATAGTATGCATATGTATCGAACAATACTAAATTTTTCATTTATTTTATCAACTTTCCTTCTGACGATGCTGTCTGTGTTGAGCGCTCAGTGGATCTGCGCTCGACAGTGCAGCCTTGGAACTATTTTGGTTTTCATGTTACGTATGACCCTGAAGGTAAGCGCATCATGGACTAAAGTAAAACAGTATGTTGGATGTGTCACGCAATACTCAGTTACATTGGTGGGAACTAGGTGTTAGCGCAGTTAGCTCGTTAACGTGTTGGTCGTCCAGCCCCAGGCACAGGGCGATCTGCGGTAGCTCGTGAACGAAGAATTGCCGTGTTGCGGCGTTAACGTCATTTCAATGAGATTAACGCTGACAGCACTAGTGGGAACACAATGAATATGACTGCACATTTACTCCGACAGCATCCTACTGGAAGCAGACAAAAACAACAAGCACACATGCTACAAACTTTACCCGAGTCATTTAGACAGCCGTTAGCACATGATTCTCCTTATGGGGACCTGATATGTTTAATATGCTGCTGAGAATATAGCCCAGAAGAAGCGTATAGTATAGCTTTTATTTTGGAAAGAGACATTTCTCTGTAATAAACTCTCTTTTCCAAAGATGAGTGATTTCTCGATCAGATAGATTTATTATTTTATCCCTTTGTTGTTTCAGCAACATTAAATTTAAAAACTGTACTTTTGAGTTAAAATATATATTTATAATTTTAATAAATGACAAATTAAAAAGGCATGAACAATTTTTTTTGTATCGAAAAAATACCGCACCGTGAAACCAAAGTATCCGTGAAACCGAACCGTGAATTTTGTGTATCGTTGCACCCCTAATATATATAAATATATATATATATATATATATATATATATATAGGGGAATTATGCAAACCATAGCATATATTGATGGATCGATTATCAACTGATATGAGAATTTTTGTGATAAGACTGTTTCCACGTTGACAAGCCCTAGTCTGAAGCTCCAAAAGTTTCTAGATCGAAACCTGCACTGAAACTCTGAGCAGTGGCTTGGAGCGCAAACACAAAGATTTATGGCTGATTTATGGCTCCAGTCGGCTTGAAGGTGATGAGAAACTGAACAAACTGTCTCCCTGTTATTCCACATTCAAAATTCCAGGCAGAGGAGTCACTTAGCCAGGTTTAGTGCACAAACTACACTCCCTATCTAACACTTAATGGGGACCACACACACACACACACACACACACATTTCTGGTTCCAAAAATACACTCTAAACATCTAGTGTGACCCATTTCGAAGGAGAATGGTGTCGGCACATCTGTGACTGTGTGAATGCATCCTTGTCTGACTGTCATTGATCCCTAAAAATACTTTGAGGACTGCAAAACTGCATATCTGGATATGCTAATCCTGTAAATCATTTTTAAATGTCTGAATCATCCTCACATGATGACAAATCCTCCCTCAACTGGCTCTCTGCAGTCTTGCCAGCCTGCTGCATTACCCATGCATGCAGTATTCTGTCATGGACTCACATAGAAGAAGTAGGGTTTCCATAAGCCCCAATTTTTGATGTAATTTCTGCCTCCAACAGATCAATACCAGTTCTTTCCAGTATATTTACTGGCCAGACTTAACAGGTAAAAAGAAAAATCCCAGAGCTCTTCTCAACAAGCAGGGATTTGAGTAACAAGTAGTACATCAAAGTATCGATCTTGGGTAAAGTTTTAAAATGACAAGTCAACACAACTTTTGAAAGGAGCAGTTTAACATTTTAAATAAACCCACCCTCTTTCTTGCTGAGTCTAAGACGAGATACTCGTCATGCCTATAGAAGCTAATGCTGGAGTCACCAGCTGAGTAGCTTACTATAAAGACAGTATCAGGTGGAAACAGCTAGCTTGGTGTAGCCCAAACTCAATACAGTTTGACTAAAAGCACTTTTAAAGCTCAAAATGTTACATCCCATTTGCCTAATCTGTACAAAAAACCCAAAGCGATTCAGGACTTGTGTTAGGAAAAACAGCAAAATGCAGTTTCCACATTATGGCTACTATAGAGACCCAAAAACCAAACTAAATAGCCAAAACATCTGTTTTATTACGTGTAGTTGTCAAAATCTATGTTAAATCTATACAACAGTCATCTCAAGGGGGCCTGTATATTATAAGATCAACCTTATAAGAGCGAGAACTCCAATGAGCCAAAAATCCCCTATTTGCAAACACTTGGCAACAGTGTAGTAAAAGAACTCCCTTCTAACAGGAAAAGATCTGCAACAGTGCCTTGAAGGAATGTAGAAATGTAACTACACGTTGGGTTGACGTAGTCTGCAACTATTACAATACAGGAATAAAAATCATAGCATCAATGTAAGGACTCAATAATGTCTGCAGGTTCCTGGAGGGAGATTGCTGAAACTATCGGAATGGATATAACTGAATATACAAAGATGTGGAAAAACTTGAGGGATAAATATGTTTGCCCCTGAGGAAAACTTACCACAACAAGGAGTGGGAACCCAGAAAGAAAATTAGTCCCAGCATTATATTGGTCTTTATCATGGCTAGCACCGCATATAAAACACCAGGACACAACCTCATGGTAATTAACACAATGCACCAGCACACGCATAAATGCCTGCAATGACATCAGCCACTTGCTGGTTACATCATAGGCTCAACAAAGATTCCTCAGAGAAGTCTAAATCAGGCCATATGGTCAACCTCTGGCTTTAACCAGCATGGCAGCAACCAAAATGTTAATGTTGAGACTTCAGAAAGCAATGGATGAAGTCACAGTGGCTATATTTGTCTTTTATATACAGTTTATGATCACAGGAACATTTTCTGTAGGAAAACAGGCATTACCCGAGGCTACTAGCGGCTAACACTCAGAGGTGTAAATACTAGGAATTTTTTTCAAAATTACTCTAACTACTCTTAATTTCTACCTAAAAGTATTAAAAAAAGGTTTTCTCCAAATCAAAAGCAACTATAAAACCAAAAAAACTTTATTCTGGTGGCTCAGCCAACAGCTTGCCAACCTTGGTTAAGTGGTCCAACCTAGTGCTCTCCTGCAGACTACATCTACTGAATGATGTGCGCTAAGTGAGCTGGACATGTCGCAGGTGCATTTCCAATACCTGGTTTAATCCTCTTAACAGTGAGGGCACGCAGCTTCAAGAGGGATTAATTGGGTTAAATGAGAGCGTGGTCCAGGTTCAGTCTGAGTGCAGGCACGGGAAGGATCAGCCGGGTTAAAAGCTGATCGATTATTTCCTGCTTCAGTGCATGCAAAAAAAGCTGAATCCCTTCTCTTAAAGAGGGAGGCAACCCGACAGATTCTTCACAGTAATCCAAGACCCCTGCTGAGCTGCCGGCTTGTCTGTTTGCCCTCGAAAACACCCGCAGCAAGCAGTGGGAAAAGAGTAGGGGCTATATTATATCACTGCAATCAAGCATGAAGGGTATAGACTCTCACAAGGCCCTTTTGTGCGCTTTGTGAAAACATATCGTTCAATTAAGTGACTCAAACCCATCAACTAAACTCTGAAAAATAAATGGTAGAAAGATTGTATACACTCCAGTCTAATATAACCTAACAGGTACAACAACCTGAGCACATACATAGAATATAAACACCCAGCAGACATTAGTGGGAATGGAAACAAACAACCTTGCGTAAACAGCCCAAGAACATACTTTCATCTGAGAGCAGAGTTCCTCTGTGGCCACGAGACATCTGCTGTCAGCCACCAGCTACACAGTGCTGCGTAGCTGCCCCTTTCCCATCACATCCAATAAAAGCTGGCAGCATGGCAAGATCTGATTATTACCGGCTTCAGTGAACACATGTATGTAATTTAACTAAAAGGACTTTGGCATTGTAACATAGCTCAAAGATCATTTTCTTTGTTTATCCTTTAGACAGCAGACAAAGAGTGCTCTTTGTAAACTGAAATTTAGATGAAAATCTAGCTATTGTGTTTATTTTCAGCGTCACGTTGTTATTCTTGGACTGAACCTAGGATAGAGTGGTGGAAAACGGTATTTACCCCCATCTTCATTTCTTAGTTTTTAGCATATTTGTCACCTAATTTTAATATGAGACAACAAAAGTTGTCCAAACGTGCAGAGTAACTGAATACGTCGTTCAGGTGCTAAAGCAGCAAAGGAGCCCCAGACCATCACACTTCCACCACCATGTTTGAATGTTGGTCTGATGTTGTTTTTATGAAATGCTGTGTTAGCTTTATGCCAGATATTAGAGCTGGGGCCTGTTCTTCGTACCGCGCTAAGTGAGTTAGCTGGATTAGATTGTTGACGATTTCGCGTGATCCTGGATCGTTCGGTTCCCCGAAGCCCATCCGGGACTTGCTGTCATAGCAACAGAGCCGTAAGCGTAAACCTGCTGGGGAGCAGGTTTACTTTATGTAAACAGGATTAGATCACGGCCACGCAGGTATGTCCGCTTCATTTATACAAAAGCAACAGCGATATTCCACCACTGTTTCACCATAAATAAATAACATCAATGTAACTAAAGATAATGCAGCACTTGATCCTTTTATTGATGTCACACAGATACATACAGGTCATTCCCTAAAAAAGGGAAATGTACTATTAACATTCTATTACATGTATGTGATTATTACAGATGTAATTCATATTTCAGAGTAGTAATTGTAAATTACTTCGTGTAATCAAGATGAGAGACCACGGCTATAAAAGCGAAGGTGGATTTGGGAAGTCTGTCGCAGTCATATCCTGTCCATTTACGCGAGCAACCCATTGCGGAAGGTGCAAGATTGATAAGGAGAGTCCTCAGAATTCAGCGTATATTGCGGGACAGACAGGATCCTTTAGCTCAGCGCGACAGTGTGCTCACTGTGCCAGCCTCTCTCTTCACATGTTGCCTCCTGTGAGATTCCTGACACCCCTCCCCCACCCATCACCTTCACTCAATACCAGGTTGAGATGCAAATGAGGAGACTTCACTCAGGCAAGTCTGCTGGACCAGACGGAGTGAGTCCCCTTGTCCTCAAGGCCTGTGCCCCCCAGCTGTGTGGAGTCTTTCATAAACTGTTTATGCTGAGTCTGAGTCTGCAGAGGGTCCCGGTGATGTGGAAGACATCATGCCTCGTCCCTGTACCAAAGACGCCTCGTCCCAGTGGCCCCCAGGATTACAGGCCCGTGGCACTGACCTCCCACATCATGAAGACCCTGGAAAGGCTCATCCTGGACCAGCTGCGACCCATAGTAAGACCACATCTGGATCCCCTTCAGTTCGCTTATCAGCCTCGTCTCGGAACAGAGGACGCCATCATCTACCTGCTCAATCGTGTCTACACCCATCTGGACCAGCCGGCGAGCACTGTGAGGGTCATGTTTTTTTGACTTTTCCAGTGCTTTCAACACCATCAGGCCGACCCTCCTGGGTGATAAGTTAGCAGCGATGCAGGTGGATGCTTCTCTGGTGTCCTGGATTGTTGATTACCTGACAGGAAGACCACAATATGTACGTCTCCCACAGTGTGTGTCTGACAAGGTGATTAGCAACACAGGGGCACCACAGGGGACTGTCCTCTCCCCCTTCCTCTTCACCCTCTACACCACAGACTTCAGCCACTGCACAGAGACCTGCCATCTTCAGAAGTTTTCTGATGACTCTGCGGTGGTTGGATGCATCAGCAGGGATGATGAGACAGAGTACCGGGCTGTGGTCGACTCCTTTGTCACGTGGTGTGAGCAGAATCATCTGCAGCTCAACGTGGCAAAGACCAAGGAACTGATCGTGGACTTCAGGAAGACCAGGAAACACTTGACCCCTGTTTCAATCCAGGGGGTCAGTGTTGACATTGTGGAGGACTATAAATACCTTGGAGTACACATTGACAATAAACTGGACTGGGCTAAAAACACCACAGCACTTTACAGGAAGGGCCAGAGTCGTCTCTATTTTTTGAGGCGACTGAGGTCCTTCAACATCTGCCAGAAAATGCTGAGGATTTTCTATGAGTCTGTGGTGGCCAGTGCGATCCTCTATGCTGTTGCATGCTGGGGGAGCAGGCTGAGGGTCGCAGATGCCAACAGACTTAATAAACTGATCCGTAAGGCCAGCAATGTTGTGGGGATGGAGCTGGACTCCCTCAAGGTGGTGTCGGAGAGGCGGATGCTGTCCAAGATAAAGACAATGTTGGATAACACCTCCCACCCACTCCATGACATGTTGGTCAGTCACAGGAGCTCGTTCAGTGAGAGACTGAGATTACCGAAAAGCACCACTGAACGACACAGGAAATCATTCCTGCCTGTGGCCATCTCCCTGTACAACGCATCCACTTAACACACTGTTTGCTGCTACAACTACACATGTTTCTTTTCCAAAAATTTATTTATAAGTGACTTATGTATGTATGTATGTATGTATATATATGTATATATTGTACTATTCTTAGTTAGCGTATTGTCTGTCTTGTCTTAATGTTGGTTTAAAATGGAGCACTGTAACAAAAAATAATTTCCCCCAGGGATCAATAAAGTATTCTGATTCTGATTCTGATTCTGATAGAGAGATATCGATTTTCCCGTGAGGGTATTATTCACTTAACCAACTTGTTGACGAGGGGGTGCAGGACCACCACCTGTCTTTTTTTGCTCTGCCCTTTCCTTGGTTGCTGTTATAAACAAACAAACAGATTATTTCAGGGTCTCTTTCCAAGAGACGAAAAGCAGTATAAGTGATAAATATTACCATTCTGTAGAATATTCTTATATTTCACTTTTACTTGTTCCCATGTTCTAGTGGGTCCTGTTGTGGCTCTAATGTGAAAGGGGATATAATATAACATATTATAATATAATATAATGTAATATAATATTGGATAATATGGTGTGATATGATAAATCTACCCTACCGCCTACTGGTGTTGGCCAGAGGGGCCGATGGCGCAATATGGCAGCCTGGCTTCTGTCAGTCTGCCCCAGGGCAGCTGTGGCTACAACCGTAGCTGCCTCCACCAGTGTGTGAATGTGAGAGTGAATGAATAGTGGCATTGTAAAGCGCTTTGGGTGCCTTGAAAAGCGCTATATAAATCCACTCCATTATTATTGTTATTATTGAATTACTTACGAGTTTGATTTGTCAGCAACTTTCTGCCAGCCCTCTCTCCTTGCTTTTGCAGCCTTTGCAGTGTTCCCTTGCGTTTTAATTAAACTCTGAAACTCCTGAAATCCCTCACTCAAGAGTTCTTGCTCTGCTGCCGAAAAATACCGAGCGCGCTCCTTCGACATTTTCGCCGACCAATCAAAGGGTTGCCGATCAATGTTTCTACTATCGATGCGTAGCCCCTGTTGGGCCACCCAGTGATCTCACATTACTTCATCCAGCTATACTAATCGTCAACAACAGGTGTGTTCGGGGAACCGGAATAGCGAGCTCAGAGTTAGCGCGATGATTTGGTCTTGGATGTTTCATTTGATCTTGGATGTAGTAAGCGACGTACGAAGCACAGGGCCCAGGGCGATATGGCCAAAAATATTTATCACGATATATATTTGAAAATTTGCGATAACGATATAACCGACGATATAATTGATGCGAGACAAAATACAACTCCACAACATTACTAGCGCAAAAAGACAACCTTCCATTTATTTTCACTTAAACAAGAAGCTGGTTTTTATGTACATTAAAGCTTTATAAAAATGTAACAGTGCAAATGCAAATTCCTTGCTGAAAGTTTAACCAAAAGGCATTTCCAGTAGAAATGGGCTGACACATCCTGAGCATAACCATGTATAATATCCACTGAAGTTAAAAAGAGGTGCTTTGCAACATTAAACTGCAGTGTGCAGTACGTATTTTTCGGACCATAAGGTGCACAGGATTATAAGGCACATTAAGCGAAACAAAGCAGTCAGATAAATCAAACTTTATTAAACTCATTCTTCTTGCTTCCTCCACTTCTGTACCATTGATTCATTAATGTTGAATTCTCTGGCAGCTGCTCTATTCCCATGTTGTTGCAGTATATTAATGACTAACCTCGTATTGTGGATGGATTATCTCAGTTGTTCTCCTGACTGAAGTTTGGTCCGTTTACAGCATCCTGCCATGCGATTGCATTTGTCTCTAACCATGAAGAACCTTCACGTTAACTTTTATAAGTGGAAAAGTGTTAGTGTTCGTCCTCCAGCTTCACTGTTTATGTTATGCTAACATAGCTGTGTCGCTAGCGATCACGTAGCACATCATTATATACCAGCTAGCCCAACTTCAGTAACCCTACAAACGTCACTGCTGTTTAGTTTCCTGTCTTCATTTATGTTGGAAGTGATAGCAGAGCTGTACGTTTGATTTTTTTCAGAAATCTCTCAGTCAGAACATGCAATATCATGCTTAGGTAACTAGCGAAACTAGCGAGCTAACTTCCGCTAGCTTCCTGCTAACTTCTAACTCCGTTAAATGTAATAACTTTTGTTTTCATGGATGCCTGGAAGTTAAACTTTATAGTTACACCTGGTAAAGCAGCAATGCTGATCGTTTTATTAAAGATGAAAGAATTTAGACAGTTTTTAACTCTAAGTGATGCTGCAGTGTTGTTTGACCTGAAGCATACGGAGTTTAGGACCCAGATTACTCCCAGATTTAAGAGCATCTTAGAACGGCCGCTTGCATGTTCTGCAAAAAAATGTGCTTTGTTGTGTATCTGACGGACAAACACCAAACCAGTTCCACATCACGGAAGTTGCACCATTTTTACAAACCAATTCTGGTTCATCTGTTTCACTCAACAATCGGCCATGTGCGTATGAAAACAAAGGCACTGCGCATGCGCGTTTTACTCCCATTCTATCGCGATATTTCATTTTCCTATCGTTGCCTAACATTATACCGGTATTACCGTGAACGGTATAATATGGCCCAGCCCTATAAGCTATATATTTGTTCTCCACTCCACAGAGTTTATAGCTGTTTAATGTCAGGTGTAGGCAGACAGGCTCAGTGTGCAGAGTCAGGCAGAAATTAGATTTAGTCTGATCTACCTGTGTATTTCATCTCCCTCGGAGTAGTGTGTGTGTGTGTGTGTGTGTGTGTGTGTGTGTGTGTGTGTGTGTCCTGCTGCTTTATTATGTGAATGTATTTACAAGCACGCCTCAAGCTGTGACTCACATCTTACTACAGAACTGTGACTTCCATCAAATATGAATTCTGCAAACATTAATCTCCTGCTAAAACCAGACAAAGACCCTGTATATCTCTCAAGCTATCGTCCAATATCCCCTATAAATGTAGGCCTTAAAATAATCTGCAAAGCTCTCTCAAAGAGACTGGAGAAAATAACCCCCCTCTTAATTCATCCTGACCAAACTGGTTTCATAAAAGGTAGGCACTCATCAACAAATACACGTAGATCACTTAATTTGATAGACTACTCATACAGTAAAAACCTTGAAACTACAATATTTTCTTTAGATGCAGAAAAAGCATTTGACAGAGTTAACTGGAAATTTCTATTTGCAACTTTACACAAATTTGGTTTTGGATCCTCTTTCATTAACTGGTTAAAAATATTATACAATTCCCCAACAGCTTGTGTCAAAACAAATGACCAAACATCCTCCAGCTTCTGTCTCCTGAGGGGCACCAGGCAGGGATGCCCACTCTCCCCTTCACTGTTTGCAATTTTTATTGAACCACTAGCAGCAGCAATTAGACAGAATTCAGTAATTACGGGCATAAAATGCAAGAACGTGAAACATAAAATCAGCCTTTATGCGGATGATGTGTTACTTTTCTCCAAAACTCACAAACCAATATCTCTGGGGTGATTGAATTGATAAACTCTTTTGCAAGAATATCAGATTACTCAATTAACTGGTCAAAATCTACAGTCCTTCCGATTAATTGCTCCTTCCATAATTTTTCTTCTACACCACTGCAATTGGAAAAATATTTGGGTATTAATGTTTCTCCCAAGCTTGCAGATCTAACTAAATTAAACCATATCCCACTTTTAAAGAAGGTAGAAGCCGATCTGGCTAGGTGGAAATGTCTACCCATATCAATTTTTATAGCGGTTGCCGCTATAAAAATGATGGTCTTACCAAAAATAAATTATTTATTCTCAAAGATCCCAACTAAACCGCCACAAGATTGGTTCAGATCTCTAGCTTCATACATGTCCAAATTCCTTTGGAAAGATAAACCCCCACGTATAAGCTTAAAAACACTACAAAATAGGGCTGCTCAATTAATCGAATTTTAATCACGATTACGATCTGGGCTTTCAACGATCATTAAAAATGACTGAGCCGATTATTAGCCCCTCCCTCATGCTTTACTCTCGCGCTGCTCCGTGTGGCAAATCGAGCGCACCTCTCTGCATTTTGAACACGCGTCACAACAATTAAGAGGACCCGAGGGATGCTTGGAAAGCTAAGCAGAAGTTATTTGGAGAGGAGAGTGACTGCTGTTGGTTGAAAAGAGGTAAAAAAAAAAAAAAACTTCAGTAGTGTGGAAACATTATGGATTCGCGGAGTCAGACGTGGATCAAGTAGACACAGTGTGTAAACTTTGCTACGGTGTCGTAGCTGCACCACAGAGCAACACTGCAAAGTTCACTAAACATAGATGTTTACATTTTTAATTTATTTCTTATATTGCAAACATTTGCACTGTTATCAGTATTTGCACACTGTTTTATATTATTTTTTAAAGTCATTATTCAATACATTGTTATTGTTAACCCTTTAAAGCCGGTCAGAGCAGCACGCTCCGTTTTGTGTAACTATTTTTAAATCCCTGTAGAACCTGAACCATGTAAGCTAGCGCAATAATTTTTTTGCATATGAAACTTAAATCTTATGCCATCAGCTTGTCCTAAGTCACGGTTTCCTTCCACATATAGCTTTGCAAAAATTGCATAAAAAGCGTTTGCAGGAACAAAAACATAATACTCCAGAAACATGCTTTGCCGATCCGATCAGCTGTTCATAACACTTCCCACATTGAAACAGACGTCACCGCTAACTATCGCATGTCCGCCATTTCCTGCCCGAAACCGGAAGTGACGTCATTTTCGCAGAAAATGTAGTTTTTTACTTGTAGGCCTTAAAAGCCTGTACTGGTGTTTTTATAAGTCATGTTTGACTTTTCTGAATAGTTGCTGGGATGCTTAGAACTCGAATTGCACTGCTGGAAATATTTTATTTTGATGCACATGCTGCTTTCTTTGCAAATTTGCATCATAGGATTGTTTTTCGTTTTTCCTGCAGTATATAAAAATTGCTGTATATCCAAAATAAAACTATGAAGACACTCAAACTAAATTTCCTGTTGTTGTAAACTATTTTTTGTATTTAAAGTTTTGAGGGATAAACCTCTTAAATTTCTCCAAATAGAAATATATGTAAAAAAAAACAAAAACGATTTTCAATTCTTTTGTAGTTTATTGCACTTTTTTGCAATTAATGTAGTTACTATGGACTTAATACATACATATTATGAAAATATGGGCTATAACAGTTGTATTGATGTATAGCAACTTGAAATGCTCCCACAAATGGCACTACAACATGTAAAAACATAATATAAGCTCTGGCAGACTTGGTTCTATGGTAGGTCTTAAAGGGTTAAATAAATATCGTCAAATAATCGAGATCTCAATTTCAGTGAAAATAATCGTGATTATCATTTTTGCCATAATTGAGCAGCCCTACTACAAAATACCAAGGATAAAGGAGGATTAGAACTACCTAACTTTCAGCACTACTTCTTAGCCAACAGGCTTCAGTTTATCTCAGGATGGCTAAAACATACCTTCTTAGATGAACCTTGGCTAGATGTAGAACAAGCACTTTGCAATAATCTAGCGATTTCAGATCTACCATTTATCAGCTCAAACATCCAACGACATGAATGCTTCAAAAGCGTCAACATCAGCTCTTCTCTGACAGCATGGTGGGAGTTTCTAAAATTGATGGAGCCTTCATTAATCCCATGCAAACGTACACCTATCTGGAAAACCCTGACATATTACAAAACAATAATATGATAAACTTTTCAGATTGGAGTAGTAAAGGAATCAAATATTTAGAACATATATCAGAAGGAACAGAATTTATTTCATTTGACAGACTAGTTACACAATATGGGTTCAACAAGAAAAGATTTTTAGAATATCAACAAATTAAATCCATAGTAAAAAATAAATTTAAACCAGGTCAAGTTTAACTACAAACACCACCAAGTGTGGTTCAATTTCTTAATCTTAAAACCCCCAAATTACTTTCCAAAATATACAGAATGCTTTCTAAAACAGATGAATCAATATCACTTCCTATTGCAAAATGGGAAGCGGATTTATCAGTTAACTTAGACCAAAACTTCTGGTCTCAGATTTGCTTAAAAACCTTTCATCTAATTAGAAATCCCAGTCTTCAATTAATTCGATACAAAATACTACATAGAGTGCACTGTACAGGTCATCGGATGTTCAAGATGGGCTTTACGTCTACCAACAACTGCTCACACTGCCAAACCAACTCACCGGACAATTATATCCACGCTCTTTGGTTCTGTCCACCAGTTCAGACGTTTTGGCGCGAGATATGTGAGGACTTATCAAAGTGTCTGAAATGTAACATTCCAACTTCCCCTTTAGTGTGTTTGTTGGGCAGCTTAGATAATGTCACTACAGAAAAGAATATAGCCCATATGGTTTTCACTGCCCTATGCATAGCCAAGAAAACAGTCCTCATGAACTGGAAAAATAAAACTAATCTTAATTCTAACCAATATAGAAATCTATTATCTATTAGATTACATTAGTCTTGATACAGCCTCTGCCACCACATCAGATCAATTGCTCTGGGCTCCTTTGATCAGCTCCATCACCTAGTGGGGGTGGGGGGTCATAGTTTAGTCCCATCTTCGCTGTTGTGATTGGTTGGGGGTAGAGATAGGCTTAGGGCGTCGGGGGGTTCCCCAAGAACATCTTCCTTGGAGGGCTCAACCCGGGGTAGCGGTCATGGCCTATTAAGGGCTCTGTTGGCTCTTAGGTGACGGTTTCCTCGTGGCTGCGTGCAGCGGGGCTAGGGGAGGGTCTGTGCTGACGGACGTGGGTTACTGACCTGGTAGCCTGGCTGCCCTTCGGTGGGCCCGGACGGGCGTGAGGTTCTGGGGGCGCTCCGTCTCTGGGCTGGGGCTCTGGCTGGGCCTCGGGGGCTTGGGTCCTGGTTGGTGTGTTGTGGGTGGGTGTATGGGGGCCCAGTCCTGGCGCAGGGTGCTGCCGGTGCATCGAGCCACCTGGGGGGCTCTTCAACTGGTGGGGGAGGTTATTACATCTTGCAGGAGCTCTCCTCTCTTCAGGAACTCACTCTGCAGGAGGGGGAGATATAGGAGAAGTGGAGGAAGATCTCAGCCTGGGCGTCTATTGTCTTGTATAGTCTGGAAGATGAGTGGATGACGGGGTGGGTGCAGTTTTCTCTGAGGTGGGGTTGGGTAGGCTGTCCCGGGCTCTGTGGGGCCGGGCGGCGCTGCTGTACTGGGCCCCAGTCCAGATGGGCCTGGGCCCCCTTTCCCTGGCAGGTTGCAGAGTATGGGGGTGCCTACTGGGGTCAGCAGGTGAGCTGGCCCCAGGGAGGGGTCACCTGCCCCTCCCTTCCTTCCCTCCCCATCTCCAGCTGCCTCCCTCTTCCTGCTCCACCACAATCACCCACACATGCAGGGCCTTGGGGTAAAGATGTATCACCAGAGTGCAGGGGAGGCATCCCCCCCTTCTGTCCCCTTCTGGCTTCTTGTGCCTCAATTTTATCTCACAACTTAGACATTCACATTACTCACGCTCTCATAACACATACATATAGGATCTTGGGGGTGGGCACGCTACACGCAATCCAAAAGACCATCAGGGTGTACAACCTCACCCCTGGCGTCGTTGCCCACCTCTCAAACCCTCCTGGGTTTTAAAGGCACCTTAGAACACACATGCATCAACACCATATATGAGTGGGCGGAGGGAGGTTTGGAGTCTTCACACACCCCCGTTCTCTGCGGCCTGTTGGAGCGGGGGTCTGGAATGTGGGGCCTCCCTGCTGCTGCGGAATCGGAGCGGTCTGCTTCTCCCCACCCCAGGGAAAAGGGTAGCACCACCTGGGTCTGGGTGCAGTTTACCCTCCAGGGGCAAGGGTACCTAGACCCGGGGCTTGGAGTACGCTTGGGGAGTGTGATTGTGTGTACAGTGTCTCTCTATGTCTGTCTCCATGTTGGGTGAGTGTTGAGTAATTGCATATGAGAGATGAGGGTGGGAATGGATGTTTGTATCTGTGTGTGCCTGTTTGTCTGTGTCCATATGTCAGGTCGGGTATCAGATGCCACCTCTCTGGGGACATCCCAGGTCCTCCAAGGTATGGAGGCCTATCTCCCCCACCACTTCCCCTACCAGTGGCAGACGCCCTCAGACATCGGTGCGTTGGTGGTTCTTTGTGTCCGGGGATGGGCGTCTAGGTACACACCGGCTCACCCCTTGGTGGCTGCTTATCGGGGCCTGGAGCCTGGGGCTTGCTCGGGCCACTTCGGGGGTGGGGTGCCCTTGGCCTCTCGGCCTGGGGCTCGGTCACTCTGGCACAGCTGGCTGCCGACAGAGCTCACGGGCACGTCACTGCAAGCCCTTCTAGCTTCTGCTCGGCGGCTGCTGAGTGACCCCTCATCTGGGGCTCTCCTCAGCTCTTTCCGGGATAGTGGCGCAGCTGCCCCTCTGTTGGTCTTCCTTGGTCTCTTGTGTTCTGAGGGCCTCTGGATGTCTGGAGTTTTGATCTCCTCCATACTTGCTTCATGCCCTGGTGGACGGGGCTGTAGCTCCCCAAACCCTCTAGCAGATCATTACACGAAGGAACCTTTTAAAAACAAGCGCGTTCATGCTCACAGTTGTACACACGGGTGCTCACACACACAAACTACACCCTTTTTGGCTCCTACCTCAAAGCACACTGTGCGCTGTCGATCTTATGTGCTGCACAATAATGTTTAATATTTAGTATTTACAGTTATATTCCCATATATCATCGTGATGTTGTTTATTCTATTGCTCTCGTTTTCTTCTGCTTGTTTTCTTTTTTCATTCTCAACAGGTGAAATTACAAAAGTATTTACTGTTATCTATTGTTAGCTAGTTTATTGTGATGGTGTTGTTTTTATTATGTTGCTCTTTGTTGTTTGTTTTCCCTTCTGGTTTTTTATCTCCGTACAGGTGATCCAGGTGTTTTGTTTTTCTTTCTTTTTTCTTCCCCCCTTTTTCACCATCTCTTCTCCCCTCTATTTTTCTTTCTCTCCCTCTCTTTCTTTCATTCTTTCTCACTGTCCTATCCCCCAGTCATGTCTGTCCCGTCTTTAAAAAACGAAAATAAAATAAATACATAATTATAATAAAGGTCAATCAAATGGACCAATAAGGCAAGGCCATGATGATCCACTTGATAAAGTAAATCCACTTGGCATCTTTCTTGGCCTTCAGACAACAATTCTGATGGCTAAAGATCCAAACGGGACAGGCAAAAAAAAAAAAAAGAACTGTGCTTTTAATCTGACTCTGAGCCAAATGTATCTCACTCTCCACACCTGTGAATACAAACTCTAACCATTCCAATAAAAGGCGTCTTATATTCCCCGTAATGAATCCTTCAAACCTTCTACCTGCTCCGGTATATGATTTTAATCTATTGTTTTTTGTTGTCATTTTGCTTTTTTAAAGTGCTGGAGCATTTTTAGAGCTATGTGATCTTCTTGAGGAAGATTACCCAGTGAAATTCTGAGAATTATAATTGATGCAATCACTGTTTTGTTGAGGGCTTTGGATAAAGGCATCAATATACCTGAACAATGTTTGTATATACATCCACCCATCCATCCATCCATCTTCTACCACTAATCCAGGTTACAGTGTCAGCAGAGACCTTACTGCCCTCTCCCTGACCACCTCATCCAGCTCGGGACACTTGGGCCAAGCAATATCACCTCTCCAGCAGGTCCTGGATCTGACTTGGGGCCTTTTCCCTGTAGGACATGATTGGAATACCTCACAAAGAAGGCATCCAGGAGGCTTGCTAGTCATATATCCAAACTTTCTCAGCTGGCTCCTTTTAATGTAGGGGAGTAGCAGCTTTACTCTGAGACCCTTGTGGCTAGCAGAACTTCTCGTCCTTTCTCTAAGGGAGAGCCTTAGAGATAGCCCAGGCACCCGTTGGAGGAAACTCATGTCTGCTGCATGTATCCATGGTCTCATTCTTTTGGTCACTAAACAAAGCTCATGATGGATGTACTTCGACTGCTTTGCTTTCACATTCACGATTACCATTACAGACCAATACAGTGTCTGCATCCTGCATCACTGCAGAAGCAGAACCAGCCCATCTGTTACTCTCTACTGGACCCTTTTCCAGATGAGACACTTTTCAGTTTCAGTTTCACAGTTTCAAAAAAAAAATTCCATTGCTATTGTTTGACCATTTTCTTTTTTTTATATTATATCAGGATAATCCCCATTACCACAACACAACCCATTACCACCCTACAACCTTTCCCATGCATTCCTACTAGTTAAAGCCACACTTGTTGACTTCTTCATTAGGTATGCCTGTGCAATCTAGTTCAAGCAGGATAAATTATAATTGTACTTTATATTTATTATTAAATCCACACTGAGGGCACTTGGTTGAGCTGGTGAGGCATATACTATAAGGCTGCAAGGGCCTGAGTTCACTTCCTAATAGTCTAATCCTGGGTTGACACAATTGTAACAGGAGCCGAATTTGTGTTTGTAGCATCCAGCTATTGAAGCAGAGGAAATACCAGGACAAAGGGGGTCTTGCATATGAATCCAGGATCCATATATGAGACTCCAAATCTCAGAGTTCTCAGTGACCTCGACCTCAAGGTGGTCAGGTTTTCTTGTAAATGAGGTAACTCATTAAGCAAGTCCTGTAGGAGTTAACTTAAAAGGCTAAGGGGTAGCACTGGGGGCCACCAGTATTTTTGACAGTTTTTCTCAAGCCAGGATTTTACAGATATCTACAGACATGTAGGTGAAACTGCTGTTTGTGTGAATTTCCTGTGCTATCACAGCTCTTTGAGACTCACTTCCAAACTGGCAACACCTCATTCTCATTTTGACGTCTCCTTCGAAAATAAGCCTTATCTCTATGGCACTCTTTCTGTATTCATCACGGAGCTTGTCAGTGCCGGGCATAAATTGTTTACTGTGTGTCACAGACTTAAGGCTGCTTCAGAACAACAGTCGCCAGTCTAATGGGAATAGGAGCAAATTGCTGTTTCGGGATAGCGGCGTTTCTTTTATCTGGAATGCTCAGTTGAAGTGTAACCTCTTGGGAACTGCCTTTTATGGGAAGTGTTGTCACTGTGCAGGTTTGGAGCTAGGAGGCAGTGATTGTCATGCAGCTGCAGATAAACGTCGGCACGCTGAGCATTTATGCACTAGAGGAAAATAGATGTGGCGAAAAAGCTTGTGACTTGAATGCTTGATTTGGGTTTTCGTCTCTATCGCCAATAGATGTGGACAGGTTTTCCAGAGACTTAACATTTTGAATTTAAATTTTCCTGTCTCCCCCTGTCCCCTCCTTCCACTCTGCAGGTTAATGTTTCCTTACCGGGCGCCCCCAGGGTCGCTTTCAAGCCTGACTGCTGATAGCTGACACCTCTGTCATCCTCCTGAGCGATCTAATCGATCACCTCTAGCTCGACAAGACAGCACACCAGGTTCTGCTTCGTTCTGCTGGCGGTTGAGTAGAGCAGGCTCTGTGTTGCCCTGAGCCCAGCTATCTCAGCAGGACTGCATCACCATGGATACAGAGTCCACCTACTCGGGATATTCCTACTACTCGGGGCGCTCCCGGGGATCCCACAGACATGGGTAAGTCCTGCCAGTTGGTTATTACGGTTTTTCCTGACTCTGGTTTACGTGAAGTGTTGGTGTGGGCTGCAGGATTTCCCTCAGTAAAACATGCCTGAGCTGGTGCCTATTATGTGAAGTTGAAGTGATAGTGGATGTGATACGATTACTACTGGTTGGTTAGTAGATATAGATGTAGTAGATGTTAACAGCAAAATCAGTTTTTAGGAGATGGATAGAAGAAGCAAGGATTTTTACAGATGTCTTGGAGAGGACGGTATTACTACTTTGTCCCTGTTGGAGCCTCTGGGGGCTCAGTAAATCAGTGGATCTGTTGTACTTTCCTTTTGTGATTTTCTTTCTGACTCTGAGCATTTGTTTTCCTGTCCAGTTCTGTGTCTTTGTCCACCTCCGTAGTGTCACCTTTTGTGTATCTGTGTCTGTCCCTCTGGCCAAACATGTGTGGAGCCCACAGCTCCTGGAGGCGCATTAGTCTGTCAGCAGCCAAATGACTGTGGTTGACAGGCCTCAGGAAGGCAGCAGGAGACAGGTGCTGAAGAGGCCTGACTGACTGGCTCAGCGGATACATTGAGACTCAGAGAGGAGATGAGAGTAGAGAACTGGAGAACAGGATCCTGTTCCATAACAGCCCCTCCCAGGTCAATGACAGTCCCCTCCAGCTTGTTTGCCATATATCTTTTGGAGTACTTGTGCCTGCCTTTCCCACTCTAGCTGCCACCTGTTGCTGTTTAAGGGATTTGTCATGCTGTCTGCAACTTTCTGCCTCTGTCCTCTTCACACTGCACCCCCCTCAGCCCTGCCCTCCTTATCTCTTTCCTTTCATTCTCCTCATCATTAAACATTTTGCTCCCATGTGGCCAATCGTGATATGAAGGCAGCAGCTGCCCCCGCTCTCTGTGATCACCCTTCTTCCCTTTTCTCCTCCCATTTTTTAAATGTAGTCAATGCTGCTCTTTGAGGATGAGAAAGCGCAGGGATATCACTCGCTCCCTGGTCGTCTGCATTCCCCAGGGCACCAATGTGTCCTTGTAGCTCAAAGTTAAACTGAGCAAAAGTGCTCTCACTTAGCATGGAATCAAAGACAGTGGGGAGAGGTCAGTGCTTAGGAAAGTGGTGGAGACCTGTGTTCTCCTATTTCTTTTGCTGCACTCTTTCAAGTGAGTGACAGCAAATTGGAAAGAGACATATGGGCATCCCTGCCAGGCGCCATTCCGCTCCCTGCTCCTCCGGTCCTACCGTGACTGTGCCAAAGCCACCGGCTGGCCTCTAATTTAATGTAGAAAAAACTAAATTGTTGCCTTTGAAACCCCTTGCTGTTCTCGCGGGAAGGTAATCTTTTTACACCAAGGGGTGCCATGCGTGAAGCTGCTTCGGATCGCTGTCGTCTAATTACCCTGATGCCAGGAACAGATGCAAGCATGTGGGAGTGGGCTCACTACTTGTGTGCATACAACCATAGAAATAACAGATAAGAACAATATCCTTATATATGGGTACATGTGTGTAATTTGCTAGGACATGATAGAAGAATGGGATTTGCTTAGAGTCTGAGTAACAGAAGTTGCAGGATTTTTGGAGTTTTTTCCCCCCTCATTGGTAAATGGTAAATGGCCTGTATTTGTATAGCTAGTCCCGCCTAGGGACCCCAAAGCGCTTTACACACCCAGTCATCCACCCATTCATACACTGGTGGAAGCAAGCTACAGTTGTAGCCACAGCTGCCCTGGGACAGACTGACAGAAGCAAGGCTGCCATATCGCGCCATCTGCCCTTCTGGCCAACACCAGTAGGCGGCAGGTGAAGTGTCTTGCCCAAGGACACAACGACCGAGACTGTCTGAGCCGGGGCTCGAACCGGCAACCTTCCGATTACAAGGCGAACTCCCAACTCTTGAGCCATGATCGCCCTCATTTCTGGCTTTTTACCCCTTCCTGTTGCAAGACATCTTCTATTGGTGTTGTCAACAATACATTCCCCTGTCCCTCCAATAATTGCAGCAGCAGATCTGTCTGCAGATCTGCTGTTGCCATGTTTTTGGCACAAAAACATGCTGAAGACACCAATTTCTTACTTGCTTTTAGTTAATTAGTGTATTTCTGTATTTAGAGCATGACATTAGCAGTGAAACAACCAAATTATGCACATGCACAGGTTTAGCTATCCAAAGCTTTGCTTTGCTTCTCTCTCCCCAACCGGTTGCAGCAGATGGCCCCGCCTCTCCCTGAGCCTGGTTCTGCCCGCGATTTCTTCCTGTTAAAAGGGAGTTTTTCCTTCCCACTGTTGCCAAAGTGCTTGTTTGTTGGGGTTTGCTCTGTATTATTGTTGGGACTTTACCTTGCAATGTAACTTGTGATTTGGGGCTATATAAATAAAACTAAACTGAGATGAATTGAACGTGTTTGTAGATTGCAGTACTTGAATCACCATTTTTCCAACAGGTGCAATCCATAATAATTGCTACTCAAAATAGGCTGCTTCTAAGTAAATCCTAACAATTTGTGTTTTTACCTGCAAATATAATAATTGCAGCTGCCCTAAAGAGCTTCTCCTCTCATACTTTCAGAGCGTGGAGTTTTGATGCAGAGCTAATTTAACTTTCTTCAGTTTTGCTCTCAGAACTTCTCCAGAGCTAGGCTCCTTCACTTATTCAATTTTAAGCATTTAAATGACTATAGACTTGCAAATCACATATTAGCAGCTGTTCATGTGTAAAATTGGTTCTTTTGATTGGTTCTTTTGCTGTAACTCCAATTACAGAGCAGCACCCAGTATTCACACAGGACAGAGTCACTTCAACTAATATTAAGTCATAGTTTTAATACCATTCAAAGGTTCCTGCATGATATTATTCTTAAAGTAGAGCGGTTTACTTTTTGTTTCAACTGGAAGGTTAAGATTGGATCAGAGAAACACAAAGACTTATCTCACTTAGTGCCCATTCAGCTCAGGTTTAGACAGCATAGCAGAGGCTTCTTGTGACTCATTACCTTGTCGATTAAACAGGAGGCCAACAATCTTCAGAATCATCTAATGGTAAGCTTATGGTTAAGTAATATAGCTACCAAGAAGCTTAATGAATTCAGGCGTGTCTAGGCAACAATATGTTGATCTGAGCACCATGTACTGTCTTTTTTTATAGCTGAGAACTAAAAAAAAAAAGAGAGATTTCAGCAGACAGACTTTTGCTCTGTTTTTACACTGTGTTAAAACTCACAGATAATAAATAGGTGTAGATTCAGATGCTGAATACCTTATATTCCCCCCCCTCTCATAAGGAATTAACAAGGGGTTGCTAAAGAATCAGACCTGCAATCAGGATTGAGAAAGGCATCAATGTTCATCCTTTCTCACTGTTTTGTTTGGGTTGTTTGACCCCCAATAAACTGACCTCAAAGTCTGGGCTTTATTTCCCAACTAAGACATGTTCAAAGGGAATTTGAGACTATGGATATGCCCGTAAACGTTTTTCCGAGGCTTTCTTGACCTTTTAAGCTGCTGTGAAAACATCAGATCAAGTATTTATATGGTATCAGTTCACAACAACTGCCTCAAGGTGATTCATGTAAGATAAAGACTGTACAGTATTAGAGAGAGAGAGAACTCTTACAATTAGATGATTCCTATAAACAAGCGCTCGGTGATTGTGGAATGGAAAAACTTCCTGAAAGATTTCAGGAAGGAGGTAGGGGCAGCTACAAACCATGACCAGTTGCGGTCACAATTAGCTGGAAAACCTTGTTTCCCATGGGGATTTTGGTCATCATTAGTTCTTTGGAAATGAAGTTTCTGGGACTTGTGTGTCAGTTTGAATGAAAATCCAAGTTCACGTAAGACAGAGTGGTGATTGTTTGCTCACACCACTGCTAGCTCAGTGTGTGATGTGCTGGTTTGGACTTGTGTCACCATTGTCGCTGTTGGTGGTGGCTGATCTGGACACTAGTGCTTTGGCTCAGATTGCTGTGTTGACACAAAGCTCTGTGCCGCACAGGTGTGTGGGTTACTCTGCCAGCCAAAGAGAGGACAAATTGGTCCACAGACAGTTTGGCATGCCACCCTAGTTGGCTGTACTTTTTCACTAGCCTCTGTGTGAGGTGGAGAACACACTCGTCCTCAGGTGTTGGAGGGAAATACTGCTTCCAGAGACAAACTGGCAGGACTCTGCCTCATCCATTGTCAGTTTTCCAAAAAGCCACACCCATTTCAGGGATACACGCTGCAAGTCAAATCCCATTAATCAAATCATAGCAGCACAATTTTGGAATATCAGTGAGCCAGCTGCATGCTAATGAGGCAGGAAGAGGATGTGGTAAGAGAGACAAAGGGGGAGGAGGTATCCATACAGTGCAGTAATCCCAGGATGTTGCTGAAGGGGGAATGAGAAAATGTGCTGGAAGAGGGGAGAGGCTGGTACACAGATTGGTAGGCCAGTCTGCGAAACCACTTGCTGGGCTGTCCGCAGGCTTGCTCGCCTCTGTGTTACTTTGCAAATTGCATATTTTATTGCATTCTTAATTGCTTTTTGTTCAGTTTCTGGGGTTTAACTGACATTATCTTTTATCTTATTATTTATGCATCGTCTGTCTTTTCCAAGCAGTTGAGGGTCAGGGTTGTTTTTGCTTTTTTTTTTTTTTAAACTGAAGATGATTCCCCCCAATTTCTAGAATCTGAATAAACAGATCTGACCAATCAGATCACTGCATTTGGCGACAAATTTAGTTTCAGTTTGTCACAACTCGAAAGTTCAATTTTTCTGGTTGCTAGAAAACATATGTAATCCCAACCGGCTGGCGAGTGGTTTCTGGAGGTTGCTGGCTGTCATTAGGTGAAAATCAGTTGCACCAAAAAGCTCCTTGCTTTAGAAACCACAGTTTCCTGTAATTTGCATGGAAGACACCAACTTATTTGCAAACTATCACCATTTATTCTCCAAACTGCAGTGAAGCTCAAAGGAAACTGTAAAGAGACAGATGTAAACTGAAAACTGAGAATTCCAAGTCAGTCTGATTTACCATAGAGTAACACACATTTGAAATAAAGCATTCATGAATTAATAATTGCTTATGTCATAAATTTATTTATTTATTAGTCAAATCAGTTACAAATGAATGTTTAATGTATTTTACTTATTAGATATTAAAAAAACAATTAATTATTTGACAATTTAATATATAATAAGAGCAATTTTAAATACATGAATATATGTGTGTATAAATGTGTTGTGGGATTTTACAAACTGCATTCATAAAGATGGCTGTCATGTAAAAAATAAAACTGCGCATGTAGTCTCACATATAGTCTAGCTTCAGACAACAATAATACAGGGAATGATGGACTGATCGGTATCATTGTAATCACTCTTTTTCAATTATTTTAAATCGTAGGTATCAGAAGGTTATGTGGTAACAGGTGGACTCCTGAGACTGTTTACAGACAGTGTTTCCATAATTAATTATTATTAAAGGCTGTAGGTTATAGCTATTGTTTTAACTGTGCTAGCTGATTCAGGCTTCATTTAAAAGGAGCAGATTAGCTTACTAAAAATGGCAGCCCACTAGTACTGATGGGATGTAATCTTTTTCCAAGCTAACATGAGTCTTAAAGAGTATGGCTACATGCAGCGATGCTAGTCTTAGCCACATCTGCGTGTTACCTTCAGCAGATGGTCAGGTGATTCCACAAAGTGCACACTTCAAGATCGGGGCTCTCTTCAGTTAATGTCAAGGCAGAGCTATTGACACAAGCAGCAACCTAGAAAAACCCGGTCAGCCATCTTCATCATCATCTCTCTAACCAAACAGAGAGCTCCTTACATCACATTGCATTATTAATTTGCATTACTTTTTCTCCAAGGCCAAGAAGTCACAGAAAGGCTAATTGGAGACATGGAGACATAGGAAAAGGACATGGAGTTGATAAGGAGGAGTGGAATCTTGATTTTAAATATCAAGAAAATATATTGTTAATTTGATTTTTTCTTGTTCTGTTTACTTATTTCTTTTTTTGAAAATGTGTTTATCAAATCTGAATTAAAAATGTGTTTTCAATAAGACTAAATGGTTGGGGAATTTTCCCCATTAACAGAAGTTGCCAGATGGTTGGTGACTGGCAGACATGTGTGACTGGGGACATATTTGGGGGGGGGGGGGGGGGGGGGGGGGGGGTCTGTTTTAGGAGTGGATGTGAAGGTTTTCTGAATAAGTAAAATAAAGTGATTATTATAATTATGTAAATGATTCTTTTCTTTTTCAGTAGAAGAAATGTTTGATTACTTCTCTAGGTGGTAAGCCCGTTTACGTGACTAGTTAGCATAGTTTTTTTGTTTTATTTTGCTCTTAATGTGACTTTCTGCTCCTTTCCACTCTTCTTTTGTAGCTGCTACCTTCTCCTTACTTGTCTCCCAGACCTCCTTATTATTCTGACTGTGATCTTGAAATAGGATCTCTGCTTTGTGAGCCCGGCTGCTCCTCCCTGCTTCCTCCTCTACAGCTTTTCTCTCCAATTAATAAGTATAATCAGCGCTGACGTTTGACTGATGAGCGCTCCCTCTGGAATAACCATCACCACAGCAATGACACTAGTTGTAATAATATTTAAAGTAATAATGATTGTGGTAATATATTTAAAGGCCTACATTCACCTCCTAATCTCCTGGATTTATTAGATAAGAACATGTCAGTCACTTTGTGAACTGGATTGCTGCAGGCTATTGAAAATGAGCTTTCTCTCACTCGGTGCAGGTTTGAAATGTTCGTCGCTCTCGTGATTTTCTGCAGGAAAGCAAGTCCATATTTAAAAAGGAAGGGCAAGAATAGAGGCGGAAGGCAGACTGGGCTACACCCTTTAATGAAAACACTTGGATCTAATGCAGCTCTTGCTGGACCATAACAGCTCCACTGCTGTCAGTCATACGGCTTCCTCCATTACCAAAGGCAGGATATCCTGTACTTTATGAATATGAATGGTTATTGTGTGACAGTAGTGTTCAAGGGTCACTTGAGTTTTTCTTGCATAGGTCACTGTAAGGTTGATGGTGATGGTTAATGTGTAACAGCAAAGATTGAAGCTGATCGCATCAATATTTCATATTAATATCAGAACAAATAAATATGTAGAATCCAAAGTGTGCAGTTCCTGTTGATTCTGCAGGCCAATTGAGGATCTTTTAGGTCATTGTTTTGGTTTTATAGTATATACACTTGCTAAATTAATGCTAATGTTTCTCCGCATTTGATGTAAATAAAGAGGTCAGAAGGATCAGTTCATGTGGGTGTCAAAAGGACTGCTTGTGTTCTTGTGTGTCTTAATAGAAAGCAGGACACAAAAGCCTTCTCCATTGTGGAAATTAGATTTGTTACACTTCTGTTCCAGTGCTGCTCCTGCATAAGAAGTGATTACGAGGAAACAACAAGCTTAGAGACTGCAGGAAACTCATTAACATTTAGCATGACAAAGAATACAGCATCAAGAACAATCCTTCTGTCTTTAAAAGAAGGGGAAGACAAGAAAAATCATGTAATTTCTTCTTTATTTGCCTGCATATTCAGTCAGTAATCTTGCTGAATCTTCATACCTAGGTTAGATCCGACAGCCTTGCCTCGGCTCTGGTCTTGTCAGTCTCATTCATTGTCCAGCAAAGGTTCTCAAGCATATGACTGCTCACATAAAAGCTGAACAAAGCAGTTTATTTGTACTGTATTTACTGTATTTTAATCTGGAAGTGTTACTAAAATTAGAGCATAACGTGTGTTTGCCTAGGAGAAAGGAGACGGATAAGGGATTAAAGGGGCTGCAGAGTGGGCTCGGTGCCATGTGGTGGTGGTGGTGATGCTGGGTGGAGGATGGAGAGACCTGCCGCTCTCGCTCTATACCAGATTACTGTAGCGCTTACATTGCAGCTGACATGGTTGGAAGACCTCATGGACAGTGATTCAGATATTTAGGCTTTATGCTCACTCTGCACGCACTTGAATTCTAGAAAACCAGAATGTCTTCAAATTCCTTGTTGTGTAATTCAATTCTGTTTAATTTCTATAGCACCAAATCACAACAACAGCCGCCTCAAGGCGATTCATATTGGAATGCAAAGACCATACAATGCGCTCACTGATCGTGATTTTTGCTTTTTACTTTCTCTTTCAGAGAGCGAAGCCGGGACCGGCACAAGTCGCGCAGCAAAGACAGCCGCTCGGAGAAGTCTGTAACGATTAACACGCCGCCTGCAGAGCCGCTGCTAGGCGACACAGCTGTACGGGGGGAGCAAGTCCAGGTACGACCTGCTGCAAACACAAGGCACTGCACAGTCACTACCGTGCTTCTTCACAAACCTCTCACACTTTTGATTCACAGCTTAGTTTCCACACGTTCAGCACATTTACCATAGATGACCTCTCAACAGTGTTGCTATAAGTTTGACGGAGGGCTCTGCTGCTGTGATTTATATGTAGAATTTGGAGCACAGGAGACTTATCACTCGCACTCAGAATGAGCTGGAATGATAATTGTGTTTATCAGCCTGGGCTGGGACAGGCCATCTGGTATTTCAGGGCAAAAGCCAGGAGGGCCAGTCCATTTATGTCAAGATCTGGGCCGTCACTTTCCGGAAGCCTGTTTCTGAAAATATCTGCAACAGGGTATGGACGCAGCAGGCTTCCTCTCTCGATGGCGAAGCTCTGATAAATCCACTTCATTAAAGGCAAACGGCAGGCGCTGGCTCAGTTCATGAAATCCACCAGCACTGGGTTGGTAGACGCTTTCAGTGGCCCCCTCTGAAATGGTCTAGGCCAAGCCCATGCAGCAGCTAAGCTGGAAGCTAAGCTTTTGACTGTTAAAATTCAAAAGTGTTGCCTCAGAAATCATGCTGACTGGGAGTTCCATGATTGCGAGCTCAAAATATGGATTATGTGATGGATTATTTGATACAAGATAAGTATAAGGTAGGCAACATCATAGGTTACACCAGCTTAAATGTTTGCTAAACATCTGGTACTATACACTGAACCATCTGGCCTTTGGTTTGTTTGTGTCTAACAGAAAGTCTACTGACTCATGTTTAATTTCACGCACCAGGCAGACATTTGACTATGTTGCTTGGATTCAGATAAAAGGTCGGTAGATCAGATAGCTCTGTGTAAACTGGGCCGGTTGGCTGCAAGCTGTCATGTCGAGACATGAAATTCCAGGTAGCACTTGAGCAGTACACGACTTCTTAGTCACAGTGGAAGACACTGAGTAACAGCCGGTTTGTTTTCTTGTTTTGTGTGGTTTTTGTGATCCAGAACATAATTCATTGAGTAGAAATAGTTGTAGTTAAGTACTTCATTGCACAGAAATATTGTTTTTGGAATGGCTGATAGACAAAAATATTATTACATCATCTGCGATGTAATAAAGTCATTATTGCTTTAATAATTGCATAATAATTACAAAAACCTTTAAAATTGTGCAGTGGGGCACATTTAAACTCAGGTTCATTACTTTTATCAGCGTTCTTCTGAACGTGCTGTGTTATAAATGGTGGAAACGAGTTTGTTTGGATGTATTTACAGAGTTTCGGTTGTATTAGTAGTAGTGATACATCCCTCTACTAAACAGCATACATCACTTCTCAGTTTAATCCCTGTCCTTGCTTTTAGTTTTTATTCACTGCATGGCAACATAATGCAGTATGAATAACTTGTTAAGTCATTTACTCACAGCTGCTTCATAACGTGCATAAACACTGCTGTAATCATGTTGTCAGAGGGAGCCTCTCCTGATTTCTTCTGATTGCTACAAACAGCTTCGCTTCTGTTCTGCGGTTGCTTGTTAGCATCTTAAAAGCAAATTATTCAACAAAGCTTTTAAAGAAGGAAATACTTCTACTCCTGTTTTGTGTTTTGCCCCAGCCATAGTAAACATGATGCAAATATCACATTCCAGAGTTGCAAAGTGCAAGTAAGAGCAGATGGTTATTTTCCCATAGGCAGTGATGGTGACTCATTGTTTTGCTTTTTCGTGGCTTGGTCGGACATGAAATTATGTCAGTTGCACAGGATAGAGAGACACAGGTCTAACGTGTTAGTAAGTGAATAATGTTGATGTGCTTTTTACAAACCAAATAAGCTGTAGACTTGTTAACAAAGGTCAAATCAGATTGAATTTTAATTGACTATGATTTCTTTTCATCGCAGTTTAAGCCCTTTTAAAATTTGAAGGTTTAAATGTAGCATCTGTGCATCTTGATGAAAAAACTGGTGACCCCTTGTGCTACAGTCACACTAGGAAAAAGTAGTTGGAGACTGTGGTACTACTGGGCGATTGTGGCTCAAGAGTTAGGCGTTCGCTTTGTAATCGGAAGGTTGCCGGTTCGAGCCTCGGCTTGGACAGTCTCGGTCGTTGTGTCCTTGGGCAAGACACTTCACCCGTTGCCTACTGGTGGTGGTCAGAGGGCCCGGTGGCGCCAGTGTCCGGCAGCATCGCCTCTGTCAGTGCGCCCCAGGGTGGCTGTGGCTACAATGTAGCTTGCCATCAGCAGTGTGTGAATGGGTGGATGACTGGATATGTAAAGCGCTTTGGGGTCCTTAGGGACTAGTAAAGCGCTATATAAATACAGGCCATTTACTGCAATTACTGCAATAGCGTACAATGAACTTGAGGAACAACTTGAGGAAATTTGCCACCTTTAAAACAGCTTTGGTGTCTCAAGATGAAGTAACACTTAGTCTGCAGCGAGTTTGTCACATTGTTTGTGATGAAATGCAAATTACCTGAAATAAACTGATGAAAATCTCACATCATCTACTGGCAGAAATTCACACTAAACAGAAATTTGCATTGACTGCTTACGTTCAGAATCCATTAACTGTCTGCTTTTCAGGTTGTTTTTTTTAAATTATGGACCGTGAGATTATAAGAGTTTGCAATGAGGAATGTCATCATTGGAAAACTAAAACATAATGGACCTTGTCTGTGCGGCCACACACAGCGATAAATTTTCCATATTTTTAGTTTTTTCAGAAACAAATTTGTTGGAGGTCATGTAAGAATGTTTTTAAAAAAGACAGTAACATTGGTAAGGCACTGATTTAAAATTGATTCTGTCATTTACCGAAACAGAAAAACCACTAATACTAATAAGCGAGAAATGCTTTCATCTGAGGCAATGGAGCCTTGTGACCTGCCTCCTCAAGGCTCCATGCAGTCTGCATTTCCACTAGTTCAAACGCATTGCGAGCAGACTGTGTGCTGTGTGCTACTCGAGAGAAAAGAGAGTAACTGCTCAGCTTAGTAGATGATGGCAGCTTATAATGTCTGATGTCGCACGGAGTCAGAGGACAGAGCCCTTTACTTCATCCACACTCGCCTCTCTGTGCATACGGTGTTCTTTATCAGTGGGTTCAGTCCTAAACATCTTCAAAACTACTTTGGGGGATCAAGATGGTGATAAAATGGCAATACGAAGGAGTCAGTATTGAATTCTTCTGTTTTACTTTTAAAGGTCAAACTGTCAAATACATTATTTAGGATTTAGCCTTTGTTTACGTGAGAGCGTTTAGTGTTTTAGCCAAACCGTGTGAAACAAGTGGAGTTCATCACATGTGCCGCTTCACCAGATGACTGGAAATGATGTCAAATGCAAACATGCACTTTTCCTGTGGCGAGACTCGTTTGCAGGAGTCTGCATGCGCGGCTGTTTGTTTTTTTCATCTGCATACTGTGTCTTATTTTAACAGACAACAGGATTTGCCACACAGCACAGCCGTTCTTAGTATTTAGCTCTTCATGTCTTATTCATGCCGTGGCCTGCAGTAGCGCTGCTGACAGGGCGGGGAGTGTTTGGCTTTAGTTTGAGTAATCAGGGCAACCAATTCTACTGAGAGCAAGGCTCAGTACAAATCCCTGTGCGCGTGCTCGTTGCGCAGGTCTGCTGTCTCACATATGCCCCCCGCTCCTCGTCTGCATGCGTCAGTGTGATCTCAGAGTCTCACAGTGCAGCACTGCGCTCATTACTCCACTGCTGAGACTTAATCAGAGTCTTGGCTGACAGAACAGTACATCGCTCCGAGCAGGGATGTCTTCGCGATCCAGCGGTAAAGTTTCCGATGGCTGTGTCTGTGATGTCTCACCACAGGAAGTATAAAAGAAGGGAGGTTTACATGGAAGTGCTTTGGAAAGCATAACTGGAGTTTTAAGCAGGCGGAGGGATGATGTGTTTTTGTTGATGTTACTCACTCAGTTTATATACACTTGTTTTATTTGAGCTTAGTGTGAGAGTCTTTGCTGTTTTTTACTGTTCTTTCTCCTGTCTTTGCTCTCAGTTTCCTTGGGTGTACACAGAGTGGAGGAGGTGTGACACAGGTGTCACTGTTAGTGCATAAAAGCTTTCCAATGAGAGAGCGGGTCATAAGAGGAAGTCACACACTGGTGCAAACAAACAAGCACGAGTTGTTGTGGTGGAAAGCATGGATCGCCGCCAAACTGCTGACCCTTTATTGTATTTTGCGTATATTCAACACATGTTTACTGTGATTACACGGACATTATGCACGAGTAGGTAATGGGTAATAAAGTACTGATTTGTAAATAACCTGAGCTTATTATAATATTATGATGCAGTTTATTTATCACTAACTTGCCAGCACATTCTCTTTATAAGATATAACGGGTATTGGGGACAACTTGAAAGAGGGAAGGTCAGAGGTCACATGTGACGTAATATTTGGATACAAACCATAATATAATATTTAGAATGTCCATACACCAGGATCACTTTCTAAATGTTGCCAATACAAACAAAGGCAGTAGAATTTAAGCATAATTTTAAAGATTTGACCTTGAAGAGGAGGTCAGAGGTCCAAAGTAGTGTGATAGAGTTTCCATATATCATTTCTTATATGTTGTCAGTGGAAACAATGGCAATAGGAAACATAGTTTTAAATAACTCTATAGAGCATTATTATCACTTTGCACTTCAGATCAATCCATTGCCCTTCGGGTCAGATCGTGGCTCAAGATTTGGGAGTTCGCCTTGTAATCGCAAGGTTGCCGGTTCGAGCCCCGGCTCGGACAGTCTCGGTCGTTGTGTCCTTGGGCAAGACACTTCACCTGCCGCCTACTGGTGTTGGCCAGAAGGCGCGATATGGCAGCCTCGCTTCTGTCAGTCTGCCCCAGGGCAGCTGTGGCTACAACTGTAGCTTGCCTCCACCAGTGCGTGAATGTGTATGTGAATGGGTGGATGACTGGGTGTGTAAAGCGCATTGGGGTCTCTAGGGGGGGCTAGTAAAAGTGCTATACAAATACAGGCCATTTACCATTTATACGGTACTTTCTGTAAGCTGACAATACACGCCACACTTGTAGTTTTTTTTTAAGTTATAAAGCTTTTTGTCAGCTTTCAATAAAGAAATGGTTAAGTTGACCCTGAAGACCCTAACCCAGAAGGAATGACACACTAAACAGTACAAAAGCCCTGATTGGCAGAGGTAACCAGTGTAGTTTTTTCTGAAATTTTCAGGTGGCGAAGAGTGGTATCATACAGTGTCGATGGGAAGTGCGCTGTGAAATGACACTGGACGCGATCATGTTTTGCTTGTGTGAGAAATTGTGTCAGTTTATGCTGCTGTTATTGTTGCACGTGACTGGATATTGGAGTGTGTAGTATGCAGTAAGTGGTGGATTGGAGTAGCTGAGGTCAGTGTGGCATGGCAGCTGTGCAGCTTAGGAGTGTGCTGCGGAGCTGCATTGTATGAAGTGTCAAACAGAAGAAATGTGATATGTTTAAACCGTAAAGCATTCTTTGAGAATTAGCACCTTCCTTTCAAAGCTGATGGAGAGAGCACATGGAGCCAGGTATCATTTTACATGTTTATGTGCAGGTCAGGGGAAAGAACCTCACATCTTTGCACACCCTTCATAGCTTACACACATTTAGCCCAGTAATCACCTTATAATGCTTTCCTCTAGGGTTCCTTATGCGTCTCTCTCGATGTAGCCAGTTCTTTGACGTTGCACGCTTCCCTTCTTCATCACCTTCTGTCAGAATCCACAACTTGCTCCTCCACCTCCCGCTCTTTCACCTTTCGCTCACCCTCCCTGCAGCCTGGTTTATTCGGTCCAATTAAAAGCAGCTGCTTTATGATCTCAGCTGTCCCCCAGCTCGAGCTTCAGCACGGTCAGAGTGACACAAAGAACAGCGCAGGTAGCTTCACTGCCACAGACTCTAAACCATGTCAGGTTCCTGGAACAGGCGGAGTGCTTGGGCTGGTGTTTTGGATTCCTACTCTGTGGTGAGTGCCACCTGGCTCCGTGTCCTGTGAGAGAGAATCCCACAGAGCTTCATGGTTATCCCAGAGCTTTGTGTGTGTGCGTCTGTGCTTGTTGTGAGCTGCATGGGTGGGGAAAGAGAAAGGGAAAGACGTGCTCTTCTGCTGTAGATTTGGAAGATGATTTTTGAGGTGTTTTGGTGGTTTTTATGCCTTTAGTGAGTGGACAGGATTCTTCTTCTTCTGTTAAGATGCTTAGGTCCATGGTTCTTTTGCCTTAGCCCATTTGGGGAAGTTTAATAGCACAGAGAGGTGAACTTTGAATAAACATGCAAACTTGTTCTTGCCTGATTTGCTATTGCTTTAGATTAGCTTTTGTATTCTTTAGTTTAAGGATTATCTTTTTTAAGCTGTAGTATGATGACACATTGTGTGTCACTGTCAAAAAGTCATTGCAGTATGAATGTTTTTAAAGCTGAGTCACATGGCTCAGCAGTATGCTCCTAACAGGCTGTTTCTAGTCAGTCAGAAGTGGTCTCTGGGCTCCATTTGGGATGCTAATGTTCACTAGTAGAAAACAGGCCTAAAACAAAATATACTAGTGTGACTGATCTGTTGCAGTACACTGCATAAATGGGCACTTCTCTAAACTTGGGTGTCTTAACATGGAGGTTTATGGGGAATTACTCACTTTTAGAGCGAGCCTCAAGTGGCCTTTTGAGGAACTGCAGTTTGTGACATTTTTGTGCAAGAGAGCCAAAGTACAGCACAAGCGTCATTCTGAGAGACACACACGTCATTCTTTAGTCATTAGCTTTATCTTTAAATGTCATATATACTGTATATATACTCTATTTAATAGCTCAGAGGCAGCTAAGTGTAACTGTATTCAGAGTTACTGAAGCAGGAGACAGCGTTGTCTGTATTTTCAGCTGTGTATTAATACACATGTGTTGCCCCGGTGAATATTCGCATTTGCACAACAGAGAAGAGGAATAAGATGAGTCTGATTTTTTTGGACATACAAAACACTTGTTATTAAGAGTTGTTCATCTTTTTATTTGTGCGTTCAAAAATATTTAGAATCTAACCCGACCTTTATTTTTAAGACATGCCATCAGTCGGTTGGATAAACTCGTTTTGTTTTACTTTGCACACATGCACTCTCTCACACATTGACACACATGCCAGTGGCAGCTCGGTGACACCACAGTGCTCACTGGGTCAGAAGCAATAGACGGAGAGTGGTGCTGAGGCAAGAGATGAACAGAGAATGAGGAGGATGAGAGAGGACGCCTTGAGGGGAAGAGGGAGGAAGGAGTGGGAGAAACATATCTTTGGGTGGATGGCATTGGCATCTAATTGTTGCTATTTGTTTGCCATCATCAGTAGGCTCAGATATTTGTTTATTGTGCTCGTCTACTCCTCTTTCTGCTCCTCTCTTCCCTTCTTTCTCAAGCCATCAATCCCTTTTATCCCCCCTCCATCCCTGCTGCTGTCAAGACAGCCCAAGCAAATGGCTCCTCTCTCCCCCACTTCCCAGCTTCTCTTCCTCTCTCCTGCTCCTCGCGGTCCCTCACTCTCTGTCTTCCTCAATAAAGCCCCTTACATTATGTGGCAAGTGAGCACACAGTCCCATACAATACCTCCTGAGGCACCATGGGAGAGATTTCTATATAAAGACGGATAAAGCGAAGGGCTGGGCTGCAGATCGGGCGAGAGTCAGGGAGGTCACATACACACAATAGCAGTCTGAGATGGATGAGGGGAAGAAAGAGCAGTAACTGAGTAACGGGACAAGGTTAGGTTCGGTAGGCGAGGATTTCAAGATGCAGACACCAGCAGTGTTGGAGGCGGGGGACGTATTGCAGGTGCTGGAGGTTTGTGAGGCTCCGGAGGAAATTAAAGAAGTTATTGTCACCACATTAGAAGAAGGTTCTAATACTAACTCGACTCCAGTGACCAGCTGTGGAGCAGGAACTAAACCAAGCCAGGTAAGGCTGACAGGTCTCTGCGACTCAGCAGAGACGACGCTCTGTTGTTTTTAGCAAGCTGTGTTTGCTTTTCATGCTCAGTGTGGCTTTATTTCCTAATGCAATCATTTGCATGAGTCCGGACACACGTCCAGTCAGGTGGAACGTGTACTTCACGGTATAGCAGGCATGTATTTGGTGTGTTGGTCTGCTGTAACATTGAACACAGCTGCACCACAGTATTCTTGTAAATGCAGCTGATGTGGAAAGAACACTAAAACATTTGTACAGTCTAATGGCCATTGAGCGGTGGCACGCTTGGCATTTATTTTGACTTAATATAATCTTTGCTTTCACTGCGCAGTTCTATGTGCCATCAAGTAGGAAATGAATTTTTTTGGTCAATAGCAAAACCAAAGCAGAAAGAGTGCAGCTCTGCTGGGTTTCCTCCTCAGGCAGCAGAAATGGTGGATGCTGGAACAACCACAGCAACTGTTTGAAGTCTACCTGACAGAAAATATAGCTCTGCTAGTGGAGGAGGCAAAGAAGAAGAAGAGGGATCAAAGTGAGAAAAAACCAAAGTAAAAACAAGCTGACTCGATGAATCTGAGACTTGAGACTGTTCAAGAGGCTCATTCATTTGGCACTTTTTCCAACTAGAGAAATACGTGGCAAAGCCTGACTAGTTATTTTTCCTATTATAGGAAATTCCTATCTCAGTTTTTCACTGGTAGCATAAGGAAAGCTTAGTTACCTCTTCATGTCAGGTATGACAAACACATGTAGGCATTTCAGAACAGTTCTAGCATTCATTTGGACTCGTGTTTCTGATATCTGTTTCTGGTCTTCACCAACTTTTTATCTGTGGCTTTTTATCTGACAAATCCTTCATTGTGTTTATCAGCTAACGGCTAGCTTTATCTGGTTGTTTGGTGCTATGTGGAGTAGGATGGAGGGGTAAATGTACAGCGGGTATTTAGATCTTTTTTGTTGAAAACAGTTGCCATTGTTAACCTTGGTCATGCAGACGAGCAGGTGAAAGTAGTTATTAAAAGCCTTATTTATGGCTGGCATGTACTTGAATCTTGATCTGAAGCTAAATGACTGACACTGTGGCTTTTGAGGTGGGGATAGGACTCTATGAATCATGTTTCTGCATCCACTCTACAACTACCCCCTCATGATTACCTGACATCGTGTATAACCCTGTTAATCATACAGCAGTTTGGCTCTTTTTCATGTGCCACTCAGCTGTCAGTCTCCTGTTGTCTAACACTCCCTCCTCTATCCCGCGAATTAGTCAAAGAAACTTTTTTAAGTGCTTTGCTTCCTTGTCCAGACAAGTTGTTGGCAGCCGCACACGCTGTCCGCACTTTAAACAAAGGAGGTTTTAAATTGCTGTGAAGAGCTCTTTGGGGCAGCTTGATGCTATATTTTACACACACACATGCAGACACACACACCTTGCCTCCCAGGAGTCAGTAGAGTGCACTTGTTCCTGCCCTGAGTGAGGGGCTTTGTTTGCTGCCCACTTAGAGCTGAACAGAAAACAGGCTTTTAGTGAACATTTGATTTACTGTGAGAAACAATAGCTGTTATTTATACTCTGGTGGACCTAGAAGGCAGAAAATACTCAAGTGAAAGCTTTGTAAAAGTGTCCTGGCTGACACGGCATGCACTATATATATAAATATATATATACACCTGTGTCAAACACACATGGAGCTTTCTGAGTCTGTTTTGCTCTGTTATCACTCTAATCATTTCTTAACTACTCCACTACTTGCAGCAGAAAAAGGGAAGGCAGCTCAGAGTTTAGGTTATTAGTGAGCTGGCAGGCTGAGTTGAAAGCTTATGGCAGTTATTTCACTTGTAAAGAATTTCTGCAGGTGCAAAATGTGTTGGTTTCTCCCACTTATACAGCAGAAATGGGTTGATGTCTCACCCAGTAGGGCTGAACGATATATCGCATTTGCGATAATATCGCGACATGATCAAGTGCAATTTTCTAACCGCAAAGGCTGCGATTATACTCTGGACATGTCCAAATTCATGGGCTGCATCCTCCTGAGGCCGCATTTGTAGACCGATTACGTCACAGCGACGCGCCGAAGGCTGTCCAAATTACTACCATATCCCAGAATTCATAGCGCGGCCCAGCCAAACTCCAGTTTCCAGCAATGGCGGCCGCTACTAAGTTTTAAAATTACTCATACTAATCTTTCAGGGTCACAAAATAAACTTTTAACATATTTTCAGGCGAGAAAGTAGTTGTGTAAACATCAAATATCTGCTCGGTTTATCAAGATATCCCATATTTGCAAAAGTGCTTCGACGTTTTCAGAGGCGTCTGCTACCCACCAGCTCGACAGCTAGCCGGGAGCTCGAGGGTTACTGATGCGGCCGAGAACGGCACAACTCCCGGCACATCATTTTCAGATCACCGCGGAGTTTCGCTGCTCGGGTTAAACGTAATATATAAGTCACTTAGACAACCTAAAAATGTTATTGTTGGGCTTTTTTCAGTGTTTTGTTTGTTCGTGAGTAAATCGGTTTGGCTGAGATTAAAGTTATTAGATTAGATAAAATAAAACTTTATTAATCCCCCGGGTGGGTTCCTCCTTGGTTTTCACACAGCTGACTAAACGTCAAACAGAAAACTTATTAAACAGAAGTATGAGACAGTCGAGAATTTACACCAGTGTCTGGTTATATTTTAGATAGCAAGAAGCAGACGGCCGAGTTTATTAAACTCCACCGAGACAGCGGTGACGCTAATCAGAACTAGACCGTCCAATTTCACGCCTTTAAACTTTAAAGGCGTGTTTGTGTGTGTGTTTATACAATTGCTATTATGTTTGCACTTTATGTGTAATGTTACTGACTGCAGAGATCAGTAAGATGTGTGTATTTTTTATTTATTAGTTTTATTTATTTAATATTATTTTTTAATTGAATGACTGTCTAGTAGTTCACAGATGTCGAAAAACTGAGTGTGGTAAAGCCACTGATTTTTTTTTATGTATATTTCTGCAATCTGCACATTGTACTGACTTTCATTTTAATGTTTACACCAGGGTTCCTTGTCAGCACTTTATGCTCAGATGTTTGTAAGCTAAAAATAAACTATTGTGTATGTTCAAATATACTGTTGTGATTGAAGAAGTTAAATAAAAATGTCAGTCATCAATTCATGCATCACCTCATGTCATCATAACAGAGGTCTGTCTTCCAGGAAAGAACAGTTTAAAATTAATGTAATATAGTATTGGCCATACTATATGATGTATTGCTTGTCTTTGTTTAATAATACAGAAGACAAAGACCTTAAAAAATAATCGCATATCGCATCGCAATCGCAATATTGGGGCAAAAAATCGCAATTAGATTATTTTCCATAATCGTTCAGCCCTATCACCCAGGGCCACTACTTTGGCAAAAACAGCTGGAACTGTCACACAGTTTCACATCAAAAGCACCCCAGAGGCCTTTTGAGCAAAGCAGTTCAGTAATGCAATACGATGCATTCAAACACGGGCTCGTGTGCAGCTCAGATCAGCCTCTCTGGATGCGTTTAAAGCTCAGCAGATACGGTATCGTGTTGCAACACTTAGTTTGCTGCCTCACCAATAAATTTCTCTTTTCAAAGAAATGCTTTCAATGTAAAAACTACACCTGCTGCACCTGCCGTGCTTTCCATAGTGTCTCTACTCAGCTGATTGTTATGTCTCACTACATTGTTTGCTGGGTGAAAGATTTGTGCTTTGTTGGAGGTTGCTGAAGTACCTCTGTTTTTGATACAGAGTTATCATTAGATCTCATTCTGGGGGTTTGTCTCATTGTCGTGACAGAGAGAATGTAAACGTGTAACGTCTCTGTCACAATTTTGTTAGTGATTTTTTTGATTTTTTTCAGTACCAAATTCAAAGGTTCTTGGCTGACGAAGGGCAGATTGCTGACTTTGGGTTAGGAATGAGTTGCTGCCTGAAGTTGATGAGTTAAAGTATCAGGGTTAAGGCGGGGGAAGAGTGAAGTGGGAGATTAATTGCAGTGCACTGTTCTGATTAGTTGTGGTAATTAGAGCTGAGCATGAAGAACAAGACGTCTACTTTCTGATCTTAACCTATCACCGTGAGCTGTGTTCTGTGACAAAAAAACCCAAGACACACTGAAAAGAATCAGTTTCTGTGCCGGCCTATAAAAACTTCAGTTTCCTGCTGGAATAGTTGGAGGTGGTGGCTGGGAAGAGTGTGGTCTGGACACTTCAGCTTAACTCCTAGATCCTGATGAGTGGCACAGTAGACGTTGGATGGATGGAGCAAGGGCAGTGGTCACACATAAACAAAAAAAAAATAAAAATTAAAAAGTCTATTGGTGGAAAACAACTAGTTTTGATTGGCTGGAAATAAAAAAATCTTCTCTTTTTCTAGAGTATTTTAAAATCTCTCAATCAGGGTTCAAAATTCTACCATGTGCTTCTTATCATTAAGTTAAAGGTTGTTTCATTTTGGCTGCACAGTTGAGAAACTGTTACTGGCAGTTCAGGAATGTGTGGTTATATTTGTAAAGTTGCAGCCTGGAGTTATTCCCGTGCGGACACGTCATTTCAGATGTTTTCGTCATTGTTTGTCACCCAGTCTGCATCCAACAAATCACTGCAGATGTAGGACAAGAGCAGACCTGACAAGTGTTCAGCTGCCGTGTGTGTATGTAGTCACAAATGGAAGATGTGTTGGTCTCTCCGTCTGGCCCTTGAACTGGCCTGGCTTTGCCTGCCCCTCTGGATCAGTCCCTTTCCTCGTTTAATTGGCTTTCCTATTGTTGAACATTCTTGTCATGCTCCTGCCCTTTTCTTCCTGCGTCTTTGTTCCCTTTCTCTTCTCACTTTTCCTCTCTGTTTCACCTATTTTCATATGATGAATGGGTCTGGGCCTCCTGCGAGGCTGCCGGTACTGAACCAGATCAGCCTGTGGTGATTGGTTAATCCCATGATGAAATGTGGGTCACTGATGTCTATTTTTAGTCACGCTGGCAGAGGGAAAGCCCAGGTATGGTAATAGGCATCCAGCAAAAATCCAGCTCCAAATTTTAGGAGCAGTGAGCCGACTGAGGGGAATGTCGGCAGGTTTGCTTTATTTTAAGTTTTGCTGATTTAACAGTTCAATGATTTTTGTCTATGAGACCAAGAAGAAAAGTGGAAACACGTCAGTGGACATCTGTTTTTCCTTTTCTGTTTTGGGGGTATGTGATGATAGAGTTCTTGATGGAGTAATTTATGCGGTGTGAGATTCAGGTGCTCGAGGCAAGGGCAACGTGCGATGAGTGTACAACAGCCATGAGGCTTGAGAAGCTGTGATTCATGTTTCCCCCTGGGTGTTGTCGAAGTACACTGTGGTTAGAGAGGCAGTCTTCCTTACAGCTAATGCCTATCGATTCACTTCCTCACAAACACGCACACGGCATGCTTGGCTTGACTTAGAGAGCGAGCAGACAAGAATCAGATGCTCTGTACTCGGCTCAGCATGGGTCAGCGGGTCAGTGGTTGTAGGTTTTCTCATTCAGACACTGGAACATTTCAAAATTAAAGCTGCCCTCACTTATCTTCTGTGCTGCTGTACATCTGTCTTAATCTGAGCAGCAGCAGTTTAACATTGGCTGTAATAGTAGACTAAGCAGGGGAAGTTCATATAGCACATTTTTCCATACTTTAGGGGAAAAACTGATGACGTGTGATGTAAAGCCCCTGTCCAGGTACACCGGTTGTCAGTCTCTGCTGATATCTGCCAGTGCAAAGACAAAATAATGACTTTAGCTAACTTTAGATCTCAGCTGCGGATAATTGCTTCATGTGAATTAAAGACCTGTTGCATAAGTCTCCACGGAGAAGCTGAGGGCTCTCCAGTCTGTCTCTTTCATTATTAATGAAGTGGCTGCAACTGTTCCACAAACAATCTGCACTCCTGTTGAGTGGACTAAAGCCTGTTTTATTAACGGTTGTGCATTTGCTTTGTGCTTTGCTATAGTCTGTTAATCTCCTTTAACTCTTAGGTTTAATCAGCTAAATCGATGTACAGAGTTCATCTGTGTCTGCTATAGTAAACAGTCGTTCCAGTAGTAGTATTCTGCAGTTTCTGGGGAATAACTGAAATTCAGTGGAGAAAAAGGACTTTTTCCACTTTGTTAGATATAAAAATACATCCACTGTCAGGCTACACATGTTCGTAAGTCTTACATTTAGTTGCTTATCATATTCAGTTCAATTTATTTATACTGCGCCAAATCACAACAACAGTCGCCTCAAGATACTTTATATTGTAAGGTAGACCCTACAATAATACATACAGAGAAAAACCCAACAATCGTGTAACCCCCTATGAGTGAGCACTTTGGTGACAGTGGGAAGGAAAAACTCCCTTTTAACAGGAAGAAACCTCCAGCAGAACCAGGCTCAGGGAGGGGCGGGGCCATCTGCTGCAACCGGTTGGGGTGAGAGAAGGAAGACAGGATAAAAGACATGCTGTGGAAGAGAGACGGAGATTAATAACAAGTATGATTCAGTGCAGAGAGGTCTGTTAACACATAGTGAGTGAGAAAGGTGACTGAAGAAGAAATACTCAATGCATCATGGGAATGCATCATATGATGTCCGTTTTTATGACTGTAGCGGGTCAAACGTCAGACCATCTTGAGACTGCTTTCAGTGTTGAACCTCTTCAGAGAGAGACCAGTGAAAACAGGTGCCTGGGTGGTCCCCTGTGAGTGTTGGCGCTACTAAAAATATACCTCATGCATCATTTTTAAAGCTTTGTTGATGCTGTGGGGTTGTTTTTCAGGAGTTGGGCTTGCCCCTTTAATTCCAATGAAAGGACCTCTTAATGCATCAGCATACCAAGACATTTTGGACAATTTCATGCTTTCATGCTCCCAACTCTGTTCCAACATGCACAAAACAAGGTCCATTAAGATGTGGATTAGGAATGGGATGTCGCTCATGTTACTATGCGTGTGAAGGCAAATGTGCAAATACCTTTTGCTAGAATAAAAATCAGGCTTGTTTGGTGATATTAAGGTAGTTCTAGACCAGCCTGATCCTATGATAAGGCTGCCCTTGTTGTTTAAAGCGCTATATAAGAACCAGTCCATTTTCCCATTCATCTGAAAGGTCCTGATAAAACCTTTTTACCTTTTTCTCTCATCATCTTGGCTTGTATGTGGGTGCAGACGTGGTCTTGTAGTGGAATTCTCTTATTAAAACTTGAGTATGCAGATTAACTGCAAAGTTTTCACCCTGAGGCCAGTGGGATACTTTCTGTTCCCGTGCAGCATCATCATCCTTTCAACCTCCTCAGTGGAATTGTTCATAATGTGTCTCTCCCATCTCTACAAGTCTCAGGCACATGTTATGGATATGAACCCGAAATATGCATTATAATCCACATTAGGTGCAGCATTTCTGGCCGATTGGTGGGTAAATCTGTTACTGAATTTACTTATAGCTGATGGCAGTTCATCATCTACCCTTTTTTTGCTTTTAGAGGCGGAACTCAGCGGCTCGCATGGTCATGTTAGAGGCCTGTTATGACTACAGCGTAAAGAGTTCTTATCTTTGTTATTCTAGCAGCTCTGCTCTGACACCGCTAACCATCATTATCTGCGGATGCAGTCCAGCCCAGACGTCAGCGTGTAGCCCAGTTGGCAGCTTGTGCTGTTAGCTTTTTCCACTTCCCATTTTTAGTCCCTTCTTTCTCACGTGCTTGGAAAGAGTCTCTCTTTTCTTTCAGCTGATGCTTCAGTCAAAGGTGAAAAACCACTTTAGAATGCAGTAACAGGTGATATCCATCTACAAGTGTATGTTAAGCTAAAGAGAAGTGGCTCAAACAGAGGGGAAAACCATCCATCTGTCAATCCATCCTTTTTTTCCTTGACTAAATGATGTGAATAGGGATGGCTTCAGAAGGCAAGTACCATCCAATGTTTACTAGAAATGGAATGCATCTTATTGACCGCTCACTGCAAGACACCCTTTAACCATTTTCCAACATCCACGGCCAGCTTACAATCAGTCTTTGGACTGTGGGAAGAATCTGGAGGGCAAGGTTGTGTTTTTTTAATGACCTTTGACCTTTGTATTTTCACAGGATGACAACTGGGGTGAGACCACCACAGCCATCACGGGCACCTCGGAGCACAGCCTCTCTCAGGAGGACATCGTTCGCATCACAAAGGATCTGGAGGACAGTGTGGGGCTCGACTGCCGCCGTTACTTCACCCGGACCCTGGCAATAATCTTAGGCCTGCTGGTGTTTCTCACGCCACTGGCCTTTCTGGTGCTACCCCATATCCTCTGGCCAGACAAGCTGCAGAGCTGTGGGACGGCCTGCGAGGGCCTCTTCATCTCTGTGGCCTTCAAACTGCTCATACTGCTGCTGGCTGTCTGGGCGCTCTTCTTCAGGCCAGCGCGGGCAGGACTCCCAAGGGTCTATGTATTCCGGGCACTACTTGCTGTACTGGTTCTGCTCTTTGTGATCTCCTATTGGCTCTTCTATGGAGTCAGGATACTCGACTCACAGGTGAGCTAAGAGAGGGGAAAACTGTACGTATGAATGAAAATTCATTGAGTACTACACACACATACGCACAGAAACAAAGGTTTCAGTAGCATGAGTACTGCAGTCACATTCATTTTTAATGCCATCAGAAGCTCAACAAAGCCACAAACAGCTAAAACACAGATATTTGATTTCCCAGTGCTGTGTGTTTACTCTGTGAGCCATAATTTAAAATCCTTGTAAGTCCCTGATTGAGAATCCCTGTAGGAATACACACTTTCAAAGGACGGTGTTTCAGCCGTCCTTTGAAACGCTGCTAAATATTTATATGCTCTACATCTAGTCTCACATGTGTTTATGCCTGGAAGACTATTTTAGGCATAATCTGTGCTTGGAACTGTGTTGGGACATATTTACTATGCAGTTATTTTATTAGATTTGTGTTTACTTTACATATAAAGTAAATCGGTCACAAACGATTCCCAAAAATCCTAACTGTTGATAGGACGAGAACTACCAGGGTATCGTGCAGTACGCCGTGTCGCTTGTGGACGCTCTCCTCTTCATCCACTACCTGGCCATCGTCCTGCTGGAACTGCGGCAGCTTCAGCCGTGCTACTCCGTGTGCGTCACACGCTCCACAGATGGCGAGACAAGGCACTACAACCTGGGACAGCTCAGGTAAGGAGCACAGAGTGACTCAATTAAATGTAGACATTCTCTTCTTTTAGCATCGTCTTTGAATAAATTTGTGTTTTTCATGACGTTAGTTCGAGGGTAAAGCATTAACAGTGTGAGCAAGAGGGAGTGTTTGAGGTAGGTTTTTGAGGGAGTTCTTTCCAATAAAATGCACACATTGACATATTTGGCAGCCAGGCTTGCCTCTAGTGGCCATCAGGGGAACTGCAGTTTTGCAGTTCCATTTGCCTTTTGGTTTCATTTTTCTGGCCTACTTGTTCTCAGAGGGTTAAAATGAGATGTGACACTCTTTGCTATCGTAGCTTCCATGTCAATCGGACTGGAAAGAAAAGCATATTTACATCCAAATGTGGCTCAGCGAGCTTTCAAATGCTTTGCTGTTGCTGATGAGAACTAAAAAGTCAACAACTTTATAAGACTTAGTGACACTGTGTTAGCAACCAGGAGAGAGAGGAAGAGATCAAGGGGAGATGAATTTAGGGAAAACAAAAGACGTCCGTGTGGGCGAGATGAAGGCAGAGGAAAGGACAGAAACTGGGGCACCTCAAGTTAGAGAGGTGGGAAAATAAGAGGCTAATAGCTGCTTACTAGCACAGAGATGGGAGTAAGAAATTCATGTAGGAAAGTCAAGAAAGAGAAGAAGATGAATATTAAGGAGTCATTAACACATAGATAGTAGAAATGATTATTATAAGGTAGAGCTGAAGAAAATGTAGAATGTATGAAAAAGGCACAAAGACAAAGTGCCTGATGTGGAGAGAAAACCATGCCAGAAGGAAAGAAAGGAGAGGGTGGGGAAGACTTCAGAGAGGAAACTCCTCAGAAAAGAGCTGCAGACACAGGGCGGAGTACATAGGAAAGCCCGGGAGACTGGAACAAGGAAAAATCTAAAGGAGGGACCAAAAAGGAGAATAGAGAACAAGGAACTAATAGTTAATGGAAAGGTTGTGCTGACGAATTGTAAAATGTTGTAAAGAAAGAAAGAAGGTGTGTGTGTGTGTGTGTGTGTGTGTGTGTGTGTGTGTGTGTGTGTGTGTGTGTGTGTGTGTGTGTGTGTAGGAAGGAACCGTCAAGACCAACCTTTTTATGACTTTATCGTCTCTGAGTAAAAACAGGAAGAGACCATTTTCAGCCAGACCCAGCAGCTCCCCCGTTGCTCTCTGCTATCAATACACAGCCCTTAGTCTGACATACCTTTTGCTTTTGGGTATCTAATAAAACCTGACGGATTTATGGATGGAGCTTTTTTTATGACCGGATAGGTGAAACACTATCTGTATACCGTATCTGCACTTATATTTTAAGGTTTATGTCTTCCTGCATTTTTGCCCATGGACTTCTATTTGCATATCCAGCCTCAAAATATTTAAAGATGTTTTTATTCATCAGCCAAAATGCACACTGAGACAGAAATAACTGCAGCAAGTCCATACATGAACGTGCAGTCAGTCTTGCATTAGCATTTTCAATTATGTTTATCTGGCTAACTCGCCGATTGCCACTAAATAACATCTGATCATATTCATGCAGGCGTCCAGTGCACCCGTTATAATTGTTACTCTGCTGTTTTATTTTACCTATTTACGCCTCTTGTCAACTCCACCACCAAAACTACTTCATGTCTTTTATTTTGGAATTACTGGTTTTGCTCAGATTTAATATTATTATATAGGGCTGTTCGATATAACGATATATACAGTGGGGCAAAAAAGTATTTAGTCAGCCACCGATTGTGCAAGTTCCCCCACTTAAAATGATGACAGAGGTCAGTAATTTGCACCAGAGGTACACTGCAACTGTGAGAGACAGAATGTGAAAAAAAAATCCATGAATCCACATGGTAGGATTTGTAAAGAATTTATTCATAAATTAGGGTGGAAAATAAGTATTTGGTCACCTCAAACAAGGAAAATCTCTGGCTCTCACAGACCTGTAACGTCTTCTGTAAGAAGCTTTTCTGTCCCCCACTCGTTACCTGTATGAATGGCACCTGTTTGAACTCATCATCTGTATAAAAGACACCTGTCCACAGCCTCAAACAGTCAGACTCCAAACTCCGCCATGGCCAAGACCAAAGAGCTTTCGAAGGACACCAGGAAAAGTATTGTAGACCTGCACCAGACTGGGAAGAGTGAATCTACAATAGGCAAGCAGCTTGGTGTGAAAAAATCAACTGTGGGAGCAATCATCAGAAAATGGAAGACATACAAGACCACTGATAATCTCCCTCGATCTGGGGCTCCACGCAAGATCTCATCCCGTGGGGTCAAAATGATCATGAGAACGGTGAGCAAAGATCCCAGAACCACACGGGGGGACCTGGTGAATGACCTGCAGAGAGCTGGGACCAAAGTAACAAAGGTCACCATCAGTAACACACTACAACGGCAGGGAATCAAATCCCGCAGTGCCAGACGTGTTCCGCTGCTGAAGCCAGTGCATGTCCAGGCCCGTCTGAAGTTTGCCAGAGAGCACATGGATGATACAGCAGAGGATTGGGAGAATGTCATGTGGTCAGATGAAACCAAAGTAGAACTTTTTGGTATAAACTCAACTCGTCGTGTTTGGAGGAAGAAGAATACTGAGTTGCATCCCAAGAACACCATACCTACTGTGAAGCATGGGGGTGGAAACATCATGCTATGGGGCTGTTTTTCTGCCAAGGGGACAGGACGACTGATCCGTGTTAAGGACAGAATGAATGGGGCCATGTATCGTGAGATTTTGAGCCAAAACCTCCTTCCATCAGTGAGAACTTTGAAGATGAAACGAGGCTGGGTCTTCCAACATGACAATGATCCAAAACACACCGCCCGGGCAACAAAGGAGTGGCTCCGTAAGAAGAATTTTAAAGTCCTGGAGTGGCCTAGCCAGTCTCCAGACCTCAACCCCATAGAAAATCTGTGGCGGGAGTTGAAAGTCCGTGTTGCTCGGCGACAGCCCCAAAACATCACTGCTCTCGAGAAGATCTGCATGGAGGAATGGGCCAAAATACCAGCTACTGTGTGTGCAAACCTGGTAAAGACCTATAGTAAACGTTTGACCTCTGTTATTGCCAACAAAGGTTATGTTACAAAGTATTGAGTTGTATTTTTGTTATTGACCAAATACTTATTTTCCACCCTAATTTACAAATAAATTCTTTACAAATCCTACCATGTGGATTCATGGATTTTTTTTTCACATTCTGTCTCTCACAGTTGAAGTGTACCTCTGGTGCAAATTACTGACCTCTGTCATCATTTTAAGTGGGGGAACTTGCACAATCGGTGGCTGACTAAATACTTTTTTGCCCCACTGTATCGGATGACGATATAAAAATGTCTATCGTTTGTTTCATGATGTCGCAAAATAAACTGTTTACGGCAATATTTTTTCATCGTTTTGATGGTCACTGTAGTGGCTATATAAATTTCTTAATGTTCTCTCTTTCTCTTATATTTTATATAACCACACGACTGATGGACAAGCGCCTGTTTTTATGCGTTGTGGTTGGCAACAACGACGGTAACAGCATCGCGTGTCCGCTTGTTTATGTTCCACATAAACCTTTCACAATAAAGCTCAAGATCCTGTTGAGACTTTTCAAAATAAACTGAATCACGTGAAAGAGCAGATTATTTACGGATGAGAATTAAAAAAGAGCCACTAGGTGCTAAAAAAATAAACCTTAGACTCAAACATTAGAACAGGCTTTTCACCGCAGCACGCTGTGTAATAAATGCTCACAAAGAAAACGGCGGCCGTTACAACTTATGTCTAAAAATGTATAGTTTCATACATCGGTTAAAACACTCGACTCCAGCTACATGACGCGCAGCTGGAAACACTTCCCGCAAGTCGAGCTGCCGGAGATTCACAGAATTTACAGAACGTGTTACATTTTTGTGATTTATATCGTTATCGGGACGATACAATTCTTATATCGGGATATGAGATTTTGGTCATATCACACAGCCCTATTGCTCTAAGTGTTTAAGGGGTTATTTGTCCCAGGCGTTCATTGGCACCATTTTGGAGCATTGGTGCCATTGTTGACTAACAAATTGAAGAACTTTGCACTGAAACACTCCATCCACACATCTTCTACCATTTATCCAGATGTGGGTCGTAGGCACAGCAGTCTAAGTAGAAATGCCTAGGACCCCTTTCCCCAACCACCTCTTCCAGCCCTTCTGGGGGGACACCAAGGCATTTCCAGGCCAGCCGAAAGACACAATCTCCAGCATGCCCTGAGTCTGCCCTGAGGCCTCCATCCAGTTGGACATATCCAAATCGCCTCACTCAGGAGGCATCCTAATCAGATGCCCACACTACCTTAACTGGCTCATGTTGATGTGGAGGAGTAGCAGCTCTACTCTGAGCTGCACCCAAGTGACCTATCTCCTCACCCTATTTCTAAGGGAGCGCCGCCGCCACCACCTTTCAGAGGAAGCTCATTTCTGTCACTCATATCCACGATCTCATTCACTACCCACAGCTCGTGGACATACAGTAGATGAGGCTACACTAAAACTGAAAACTTTGGTACAGCATCCACATCACTGTCTGTCAAACATGGAGTAGCAAAGGGTGGCTACTTTCAGGAATCTACAATATAAGACATATTTAGAGTTATTTATTAATTTTGCTACATAATTCCATATATCTTGCTTCATATATTTGATGTCTTCAGTATGTATCTACATTGTAGAAAGTAGTAAAAATAAAGAAAAACCATTAAATGAGAAGCTGTGTCCAAACTTTTGACTGGTAGTGTATGTTCCTCCACACTACGTTTCTAACGTTAACCGTGTACCGTGTACATTAACCTCATGTTTTACCTGAATTGAGAAAGGATGTATAATGTAAATAGAATTGGTCCTAGCACAAAACCATTTTTTTGTTTGGAAAAGCAGGATGGAAATTTTTTAACTGTTTTTTGAACATTTCTGGCTCTTTTCAGACTTTTTAAAAAAAAGTAATCAGTAAGCTAAAATGTGGGGAAAAAAGAAATAAAATTGCTAAGCATCAGCAGGAACAGGTCAGACAAGTTAAAGCGTTTATTGGTCTGAGCGGTGTGTTCGCCGGTTGCCTTGGGGGTGTCGTCCTTTTGTAAGCCTTGCCATTCATCCCTGCACGGCCGGCAGCAGGCCCAGCCTCGCTCTGTTGTCCGTCTGTGACTGTAAACACACAGCTAATTAGTGCTCCCTACAGACTGCAGCGCGGCATCTGGTCAGCCTGACGCGCACAGCCATACACAAACGGAGGCACGCCTGTGTGTGTGTGTGCATGGATAATTGCACCATATACATGCAAATGACAGATTTGTGCACACATTGCCTCAAACACGAGCAGCGTATCATACAGAGAATCCCAGACACACTAGTGGGTGTTATGTTTTCCCAGCCAACCTCTCGTGTATGTTCTCTATTAACAGGCGGTGGCTGGTGCTGCTCACATTCCTGCTTTTCTGGCATCCATCCTCAGCCTTATCATAATGAGGACCCTATCCTGGGCCCTCAGGCCCCGGTGGCTTGTTTCTGTCTGCCTTTGATGCCAATCTGAGGGCCAGAGGAGGTTTTTCTTTTTTTTTTTTGCTTCGTTGTTTGACCGGATGAGTCGAATACAGAGTGCATTCCTTACCAAGTTGTTAAGAGAGGAGTGGTTTAAACACATTCACAGTTGGGGGGACTTCCCTCTTACCGAGCATTCCTGTGCATCAGAACAGTGATCAATCACCTCGCTCTCAGAGGATCTGGTTTATGATTGAACTGCAAAGTTTTAAGAGAAGGTTCTTTATTTCCTTCTCTGAGTTTGCATTCTCCTTGCTCTGTGGGCCCAGTTGAGCTCCTCGGTTTGAATTGCTTTGTGTCATGTTTGCTCTGCTTAATAATTGAATGAACTTGGGAAGAAGCAGGGACTGACTCACTATTTACGTAAGTTACAGCTAAACAATGGTGCTGCCTAGTGTGAGTGCTTAATGCAGCACAGGGCTGTCTGGGTGTTATCACACTTTCTGCTGCCTCTTTGGCGAAAATGAGCGCCGACTCCACTCGTGCTAAAATAATCAATACCCTGTGATTTATTTGTTTTTCTGCAGCTGGAGATCCCATTAGAGATTATCTCCTAAAATCTTCAGAGTTTCTCTAAATGCGTATGTACACTTTCTTTTTGAAATATCAGTAAACAGTGTGTGAGCCTAACACCTGATTGTATAACTAGATAAAGAATTTTGTGTTAATTTGCTGTGTTTCTGGTCTTGAGGGCTTTTAGGCAACTCTCTGCTTCTTAGGGTCAGAAACATTCAAACAGAAATCAAGAACAAAGTGCTGTCTCACTTCCAAGTTATTGAAGTGGATGCAACAGGGTGCTAATCTCTGAGAATGATCACAGAGTCAATATTGATGCCATTATTTCTCGGTGATCTGGCAAATAAGTCCACCCATCTCATTCCCTAACTACCCTGCTGCGATCCGACAGTGCCGATCACTGCAACGCCGTGCCGCCGGGCAAAGAAATCATCAGACTGAAACTGCATGAATCCTATGCTAAATTTAGAGAATTAAGCTTGTTTGATTAGGAAATTGGCAAGACCACGCTTGTTTATTTTAAAGATCCTCCTGTTCAAGCATGTTGTACAACCTTTAGCTGTCATCTTAGCTCACTTAAACTTGTTTTGTTTTTCAAAGTCTCAATGAGATTAGTGGCAATGAAGGCAGCCCAAATAAAAAAGTCCAGCAAAAACACTGTCTCGAGATCTGTATCTTCACCGTGTTAGAGGACATAGTGCGAATGTGGTGTTTAGTCTTCTTCACTTTTCTCCAGTGTGTAACAAATCCTATGGATCGACATGAGGAGACATCCTCTGTCATTGAGAAGTATTTCTTAGAACTCTGCTTGCCTCTGGTGATGTTAGTGTGAGCTCACATACATGTGACTGTCATCAGATGGCAGAGCGGTAACAACGAATGACTTTTTAATGCTGCCTGGGTGATTTCCAGCTCTCTGTAATACGTCACATGACGCATTATTTAATGTAAGGTTTGCTTTAGAAGCAGGAATGTTAAAGGTCAGAAAAAGGATATAAGAGCTTTCATCAGTGAGTCTGTATTCATTTTGCCTCCTTTGGGATAATAGGAAGCGCATGCTGCAGACTAGCACGTGTTGTTGTTTGGGTTTATTAAGTTAGAAGAATGACACAGGACGGCTCACACAATGAATGAAAAGAGTCCAGTGTTGAGCTGTAAAGTCTTGTTATGTGCTAGTTAACAGCAGCATCTGCTGTCCTCCTTTCAGCCAAATGCAGGGTGTGAAACTGAGCCCATGATGTTGCTACAGAGTTGGTACAGTTGTTGAGACTAACTGTGAGTTAAAAGATATCATACGTAACATTTAGACTAATTAACATCTATGACAGAGTTATACTCATGATCATTCACACTCTTGTTGATACCTACACCAAAATCACTCGTTAACCTAGTGAGCATGTCTTTGGACCGAAAAGCCCCACAGGTACAGAGAGACATGCTAACTGTAAAACTATTGATGTGAAGCTATAATGTTTTGATATAAAACTGCAAACCTTTTCCAATCAGCGATCACATTTTTGAACCGTGACACGAGAGTCGGTATTTATAGTCAGCTGATATTAGCATGACTGCTGTAATATATTGGTAAACGCAAGTAAGGCTGTAGTGTCGCTGCTTGAGTAAGTGTGTCGTTTTGGCGTGATTTACCTTTTTATTTGAAAGAGGAACCACAGAGGAACTATATTATTATCAAGCCAGTGATTTATGACCTTTATCGTGTGAAAGTACTTTACCTGTGTGCAGGACCTGGCATGCTTAGTGATCCATGGTATAAAGTATCAGGGTCTGGGTTATACACTTCGAGCTCACTTTGAGTCTCTGGCTTCTCTTTCATGCTCGTGACTCCTTCTGTCATCTTTGCGCCTCTTGTAACCTCAAACCTCACTTCCTTTTCTTGGTTGGCTCTTAAACACCTGTAAGGCAACCTTCACCCTGCAGCTCGTAGTGGCCCCCCGTCTGATGTTTGTGAACATGCAGTTATCACCTGCTGCTGCTCACCATGTACATGAACAATTATATAAAGGTATAAATGTGAATAGCACTCCACGTCTCTTCTAGCTCTAGCTCTCCTTTTTTCCACCTCATGATTTGTCTTTTCCTCCAGGCTATAAATCACCCTGCCTTTTCAAATCTTACGTTTGCCAGGACGAGCAGTGAAAATAAATTGCATTAATGAGACATCGAGGAGAAGCAGAAATCCGATTTTCTGTCGCAGTCTTCAGCTCTGACTAATGCATTAATGTAGTTCCAGAGGATTGCGGGTCATCCGGTGATGAAGATCTGTAAATGTTTTTGTCACTGGTTCTGTTCTCTGTGTTTATATCTTCACTTAAATCTCGTCAAGCACAGCAGAGCCACCTCTACACTGTGCATTATCTTCTAGACGTGCTGATATTCTGTTCTCCAAGGTGGTTTTTTTGTGTGTCTTTAAGAATCATTTCCACTTAGTCATTAAGTATTACTGTCAGATCTTTTCATTTCAGTTGCTGCACTGTTCCACCTTTGTTCCATATCACTTCCGTCCCCTCGCTCTGTCTCTCTCTCCCTGTTTTATGTTGATGGTACTGTTAGTCTGAAGAAATGCTAGAAGGGTTTTTCTTCACTCGCAGAAAGTTTTCAAAGAAAGCCAGAAATGTCTGTTGGCTAGTGCTTCCTCCTGCTTTTTGCCTTCTGCCTTTTCGCTGTGCGTTTGTATTCAGCAGGAAGGCTTGTAGAATTACTACGGCTATTTTCTAGTCTTTGGTGTTAAACATCCCGTGGCTAATGTTCCTCACGTCCTGCTCTCAGACCTGAAGCTCTCATGCTGGCCCAAAGCTACCTGAATTCCAAACTCAAACATTTCCTGTGGCTTAAACTTCCCTTTGATTTTCCCATTTCTTCCTCTGCAGTATTCAGCGGGCAGCTCTGGCCATCATAGAGCACTACTACTGTGACTTTCCGGTTCATAACCCAGCGCTGCTTTCCGCCTCCAAGTCCCGCGCTGCCAAGCATCTGGCTGGCCTCAAGGTGTACAATGTGGATGGTGAGTTCCCAGCAGCCCCTGCTGAGGGTGAGTGGGATGCTTCATGTCTTCAGTGATTTTGGTTGTTCTTTGTGCTCTGGGGTGGTGGAGTCTCAGAGGTCTGCTTTTCCTTCCTTATACTGATCTGTTTGGGCAAACTGTGTGTTTTACTTATTACAACTATCTGTTCAACAAACTGATTATTGTTCAGTCTTTAAAATGCTCACAGACACTGAATATTTCCCTGTTTTCAGACTGACCCACAGCTCAGATCTTTTATCCTGTCTTCCTTCTCTCACCCCAACTAGTCGCAACAGATGGCCCCGCCCCTCCCTGAGCCTGGTTCTGCTGGAGATTTCTTCCTGTTAAAAGGGAGTTTTTCCTTCCCACTGTCGCCAAAGTGCTTGCTCATAGGGGGTCATATGATTGTTGGGTTTTTCTCTGTATGTATTATTGTAGGGTCTACCTTACAATATAAAGCGCCTTGAGGCAACTGATGTTGTGATTTGGCGCTGTATAAATAAAACTGACTATAAAAATTGAATTGAATTGAAATCTATAGATTTAAATAGGATTTTGACATTTAAGAATCAGTGACATTCGGTAAATGAGTGATTAGACACCAAAACTGTTTCTCAATTCTTGTTAGTTTAAATGATGTGGATTAGTTATCTCATATTCAGATTTGTAGTTTGACCACTGACCCTTTTTAAACAACATGTATTTGATATTTGAATTGCCATAATGCCTTTAAATTCCAAGGATTCATATTCGCGCGTTGCCTATTTTTGGGTCCAACATTTAGACGTAACATTTTTAGCTAAAAAAGACCCAAAAAAAGTCTCCAAATCTTCTCATTTGAAAACTTTAACAGCAAGTTTGTCTAATGTTTTGCTTAAAAAGAATCCGCCTCAACTGTGATCCAGTCTTCAGGGTCATGTTGATTGTCTGGTCACAATTTCCCACACTATATAATGAGATATGACTTGTTTTGTTTAATGACAGAGCAGCAAGAGTCAGACTGAGAAAACCAGCAAATGTCCAACGATTGGCAACATTGTTCCAGTTAATTAGGCTTATTCGCTTAAATGGTTCTGGTCTGTTTATGACAATTAAACTAAATATGGCTGTCTCTAATTATATTTAATATAATATCTGCCAATATTTTGCCCTCATTTCAATGTAATGTGACCACTTAACTGGCAGAATAAATACATCTTTAACACCATTAAACAGAGGCCACATTGTTTTTGAGTTAACTGTTAGAAACTGCGTTTTTGTGTAGCAGTCGTTCGCTCCAAATGACATTTCAAGTCTCTGCAGGTCGAATCTCCTTAGCTGTGCTGGAATGTGCTAAAACATATAACTGCCTGGAAGGAAGAAAATTGATCTGCAGTCTTGGCATAATTAGAAAATTGACCAGTGTAGTATAAAGCACAGGTGATTTGTAGCTGATGTGTTACAACATGCAAAAAAAGTGTGGCTATCTATATCGCCCCGGGCGCACCTTCTGGAGCAGGTGGAGTGTTTTAAACTTGCTCTTCTCTCTGTGTTTTTCCTCACACTGACGCTAACCCGTTAAGACATCTTTAAAGCTAACCTGAAAGCCTACCTGTTGGACAGTAAGTAAATGCAACACTGCCACCAATAAAAGTACCCTCACAGCCTGCTGGTGCTCGCTTTAAACAAAGATATTCCTTCAATGTACTTGAAATGAAAAGCCCCCACCTCCCCCACCCCACTTCCACCCACTCCTATTCTCTCTTTGCATGCCACAGGTTGATGAAAAAGTTCAGCGTTGTCCTTACAACAGCTGGCAGAATGCAACACAAACCCTCGATTAAATTATTGCAGTCCCTTAAGTGTACTCAAGCTTCACTTAAGTGCACTAACTCGACTCCCACCTCTCGGTTTGGTGTTTTATTTTCCTGCCATTTATTTCCCTCCTTTCTTCCTCCTCCTCTCAAATGTTCGTGGGAGGCGTTGACGGAGATGGCTGATAAATCAATAGCTATTACAACACCAGTATTCTCATTTCTCTCTCGAGCCTCATCCTCCTTCATTTTCCTCCCGCAGCAGCTGCTCGGGGACCCCTCCGTCGCTCTCATCGCTCTCTTGTCTTGAGCTTTTACTTCCTACTTCTTGCTTTCTGCGGCCACACTGCTACTGTAATAAATAATTCTGACTCAGGGACAGACGATAATCATTTCTTAATGAAAAACTGGTGAAGCTCTGAGCACAAAACAGCCGTAATACTCGATTAGACTGCGTCCAAATGGCTTCGGGTGAGCTTTGTGATTCCTGGAACAACATTTTAACTGTGTTGTTTAGTCAGCTCAAGTTTCTGTGACTGAACTACCAAATCAAAGAAGCGGAGTGAAATACAGTCACCGCTGTTACAGGTATTTCCTGTTGCAGTCATGAGTAATGGTGCCACTCTTTCAGGCAGCATTAAAAGTCTGATCTGCGTTTTGGATCGTCGTCCCACTTTCTTGTCTGATTGTATGACACATTCCTGAATCTGGAATATTCTCATTTCTGTACATGCAATGCTTCCTAATATCCATCGCCCCAGCGCTGGATATTATCTCCCCATTTCTTAACAGTTGGCGACAGTTCTGCTTCATCTACATGCAGCCTAACATTGCTCAGACTTTAAAGAAAAGCTCTTTTTAAGCACGGCTGTTAACAAGATTAGTATCATTTTCACTTGAAAAGTCCACACAGCATTTCATGTGTCCACAGGTACCTAAGCAGTTACACACAATGACACTGTGTGAATAGTACAGGTGGGACTCACCACACATGAGATTCATGATTTTCAACATTTTGTGATACGTACATCTGTTAATATTATTTCACTGATGTAGCTTTAAACTGTGAACTGGTTGTAAACAGGATGTACGATCATGTGGTGTGGCCTTATGACTTCACAGTGTCGGAGAATTCCCAAGTTTATTTGTAAATTTGTGGCTTTAATCTCACAAATCCTTCTCCTAAACTATGAACCCCACTGCTCGGCTCGGTTTGTATTTGTTTTTGTTTTTTTCCAGTATCAGTGCCCCTGAGAAACCATCATACTCCAGATTATTATTGTTCACACCAATGAATTTTCACATTTGAGAGATACAGTCTTGAACTATTGAAGACCCTCTAGACTACTTTTACTTCCACTCGACTTCTAACCGACACGTGTTTCTGTTGTAAGTGTGTCTCGTAGAGTTATTTGAAATCTTCCGTACAGAAAGCGCCACATGGCAAATTCCAAGTGCACCTTCCTTCCCCTGACATTTAGTGTAACGTTTCCCGCCCGTAAACCTCATGTCAGTGCAGTGATGCCAGGAGCAGAGTTGGGAGGGGGGGTCCATGAATTATTCTGTTCATGCTCGATCCCTGCCCCGCATTAATAATTCGCCAGCGCTGCCATCTTTTAACCTGCATTAACATCAGGCGGGGTTCATCAGCCGCCTCCAATTTCTAATTCTAAAAATGTAAACTTTTGAAGTTGCCCGAGACCCTCATTTAATTGCACTCCCCGTACCTCCTGAAGGCAGAGTAATGGAAGTGTTTGCATATCAATGGCCCGTACATGGGGGAAGGAATGTGTTTTGGATTTTCCACTGATGACATCGCTCGGAACAATAAAAAATTCAGACTTTGTGCGGCTCTTCTTGTCAGCTTCTGGGGTTTTAAGTGTTGCAGGTGATAAAAGGAAATGGACTGAGATTTATGTGCATTAATAATCTCCCCCCTTCACTCTAACAGCAGCTTGTTCTCTCACATTGCACTCTGTGTCATCACCAAAGATTTCTTTCTTCCTTCACCGGCCGCTACCACCTGTGAACACTCTCATACATGCATTTAACCCTTCCCGTCAATCTGATTTTGCCGCGGCAGGTCCCGGAAACAACGCAGCAGCGGGAATCGCCCATTCTCAGTCCAGAGCGATGATCGCAGCTGCCGCCCGCCGCAGAGACACCAGCCACAACGAGCTGTACTACGAAGAGGCCGAGCACGAGAGGCGCGTCCGCAAACGCAGAGCACGGTGAGTCGGTCAGATCAAAACGCGTTTCAAGCAGTAAAACACAAAAGCCTGCTGTTATTGAAACTGCTGTTGTTTGCTGTTTCCCCTCCCAGGCTGGTGGTGGCAGTAGAGGAAGCGTTTACACACATTAAGCGCATGCAGGAGGAAGAGCAGAAAAAAGCACCTGGGGATGTTATGGACCCTCGAGAAGCAGCACAAGCCATCTTCCCATCCATGGCTCGGGCTCTGCAGAAGTACCTGAGGACCACCAAGCAACAGCACTGCCACAGCATGGAGAGCATCCAGCAACACCTGGCCTTCTGCATCACCAACAACATGACGCCCAAGGTCAGTCCTGTGACCTCTACACACGGCATTCGGCCTTTCTTTGGGGGTCATTTCAGTGAATTATATTTATATAGTGTCAAAAAAGGTAACGAACCTACAAGGAAAACAGAGAGAAAAACCCCAACAATCATATGACACACTACGACCAAGCAAAAGTGGGAAGGAAAAGCTCAATTTTAACAGGAAGAAACCTCCAGCAAAACCAAGCTCAGGGAGGGGCCATCTGATAAAGACAGGACACAACATGCTGTGGAAGAAGGCCAGAGATTAATAATAACTAATATTTAAATGCATTTTTATAATATAATGGTTTCATACTTCCTTCTTTTCCAGGCGTTCCTTGAGAGCTACCTGACTCCAGGTCCAACCGTTCAGTACAGCCGGGACTTCTGGCGAGCCCGTCAGTGGACGCTGATCAGCGAGGCGTCAGTCACCAGCGGCCTGAAAGACGGCACCATCTTCCTGCTCAAATGTGTGGACTTTAGCCTGGTGGTGACATCCAAGAAGATCCCCTACATCCAGATGTCCGAGGAGTACATCGATCCCAAATCACACAAGTTTGTCCTGCGGCTACAGTCGGAAACATCTGTGTAGGACGCCAGATGTTTTATTTTTATTTCACACCCTGTTGCTCTCCAATATTTTCATTTTGGGTTTTGCAGTTTTCAATTTTTACTTTTTTAAAAATATATTATATATGAATCTAGCTATCGCACACGTTTGAATATATTGATCTTTTATTGTTGATAAAATCGAAAAAAGAAGAGTTGCAGCAGGATTTTTGCTCACTGGATTCTGGACGCGGTTGAGTGCACATGCTCTGTGTGTGTGTGTGTGTGTGTGTGTGTGTGTGTGTGTGTGTGTGTGTGTGTGTGTGTGTGTGTGTGTGTGTGTGTGATGTAATTTTGTGTCAAAACAATCACCCCTTCAAACAAGATGGGAACAAGTAGCATTTAAAGGTTGACATCTCCACAGAGAGCAGTTTTTGTGTTGGATTTCCATGAGACGGACAGAGTAACAGGAGGAAAGTGTGTTGTTTTGTTGTTTTGTGTACACTTGGAAGTATTTGAATATTTTTGGACACCAAAAAAAATAAATGGACTTATATATACAAGAATGAAACAACTTCAGTTTCAGCATTAAATGCACATTCACATGACGGTGGGAATGATCTCAGTCTGCACATAAAGGAAGAGGCACGCCTCCTCAACACTTTTTCCTGACAGCTGAGACGTCACACTCCACCGTGTCCATCCTGTGGCGTGCGGCCCACGCCCTTGAGCGCTAATTTTAGCAGCCAAAGTTGGGACTCTTTGAGTTGTTTTCAGTTCCTCTCCAGGTGCAACGGAGCACAAATCTGAAACCTTTCCACTCCAGTCAGGAGCGACGCAAGCGTGCCGTGTTTGAACACCAGGGTGAACTTGGCATGAACCGGATAATAGGAGACGCACTGAGATGGACACGTGCCCAAAAACATTTGCCCTGCCTCAGCGGTTCGGTAACCTTCTCAGGGCTTTCATGTCGCCCACATCTGCCTGACGTGATGGAAGGGGAAGGCAGCGGGAAAGAGAGACCCAGCCATCATGTTGGAATTAAAAAGTACTACTGATTTCTCCAGACTTTGGGTTACAAAGCAGATGTATTCATTGTGTGTACATTCTCCTTTAGACCTCAGTCTTCAAATAATGGTTGAAGTTACAGGTAACAACTCTCCCACCTGGCGTGAGGTGGGCGTTAAGTTACCATTGTGTCCATTTTCACAGCACTGACCCTCCTTTTTCTAAACTACTGTCTGCAAACACTCCACGTTTCCTTTGTTTTGTTTGGGTTTTGACATATGTATGCACACGTGGTGCAAGTATGCACCTTTTACCTTTAACTTACCCCTGCTGCAATGCTTTTAATTTGAAAATTCAAGAGAAAATGTTAAATTTTCTTCCTCTGTAGTGAAGTGAAAACAGACATTAATGCTTAATTTGCAAGATGAGCAACTAAACAACTGGCTTAAACAAACAGCAACATGTAAAGTCTGATTCCATCTTTCAGGGCTCACAGGGTTTCATTATGTATGATGATAAATCACCAGAGTCTTTATCAGCAGTGAGAGCTGCGGCAGCAGGGCGGAACCTCCTTCCCAACTGGACTGTCTGGTTTTCCTTTACTGCCTCGTCTCACCCCTGTTGTCTGACAATTCCCTCGAGGTCAGTCCTTTCATGGAAGGCTCAGAAGGGATTCTCTCGCCTGCTGAATGGGTTTACACCGGCAGGCCAGAAAAATACAGTTAAATGAAGTTAAAATGACATGTGTCTGTTCCTCTGTTACTGTCGAAACTGATAAAACTGATCTGGTAAAATCACCAAAGAGAGGGGGAAAAAAAGAAGAGTCGCACTGAGCACGCTCAAGAAGACATGCAAACAGTATAGCTTTGCCTGAGAGCAAGGTTGTCCCCTACTGCCCCCTGGTGATGCAACACAGCATTGTCACTGCATGTTTTCAGACAAAAAGAAAAAAACTACTGGTAATTTTATACTATAATTATTTCACTGTAAACAAAATGTTAAAACACCTGCAAAAAAGTCAGATACGTGCTGTTTTCTGTGTGACACGTCCACAGCAAATCTTTTTTCTTTTCTTTTTTTAAATTTTAAACACGTGTCATTGGTCAGATTTTGTACCAACTAACTAAACTTTGTATGACCCTGATGTGATGGTGCCTCCTGTTTTTAAACTGTATCTATTTATGTAAGCGTGTGTGTGTTTGTGTGTGTGCCATTCCAGTTCACACAACCAGCCCCAACCCGACCCCCTCCTCCACCATCTGTCACACTGTTGCCAAGTTACAGTCCTCTGTCATGGATTGGTTTCTGATGGGCGGTTTTCTGATAATGAACGTGACGTTGCAATGTAAGATGTGTTTCGATCTCACAGCGTTAGCGTTTGTAGAAAAAAATAAATCATTTTTATGAACATTTGTAAAGCTGCTGAGTACTGGGCTGCTCTTTTTACTTCCAGGATTACCTTAAGTGTTTGTGACGTGTCGAGGTAACCCAGGATTACGCCATCACAGTTCACACTCACTCTAACTTTTTTTTTTGTTAGATTTTTCCAGCAAACACATCACAGCCTGCTGTCCAACTCTACACCATGGCGATCCATTTTTAAATGTTCCCAGTTGTAGTCTTTTTTCCTTTCTTATCTCCATTTCTCACAAACTAACAAGTCTTCTGTTCACATCATCGCTATCTCCATATGCACTCGTTCGATGCCCTGGCTGTATGCTCGCTAACACTCTATTCTGTCGTTGCAAATTAAGCGGCCGGTCGTGCTTAGTGACACGCCAGAGCAAAATATCATCTTTTTTGGCCATATTTTGGTGGCTTTTTGTTGTTATGGAGCTCAGCGGT